>NC_022027.1:28175929-28198629 GCF_000317375.1 Microtus ochrogaster
AAAAAAAAAACAAGAAAAGAAATGGCCCAGGCTAACCTGATGTAAAAGAGAAATGTATTAACACACACAGCTGCAAAATCCAGGGCAGTGGGATCAGCATATTTTCCTCTAAGCAATTATAAATGTCTACCTTTGATGTGTTAGCTTGTCATTCACCAACTCTGGTACTAATCACCAAAGCTAGAAATGTCTTCTTCTTGCCCAGTCCTGGGGCATGTGTCATTCCCAGGGACATAGCTGGAGCAGATGGGTGGGTGGGAAGGTTCTCTGTGGAAACACTGGACAGAGCAGAGTGAGATTAGCAGTCAGAAATCTGTGTGCTGGTCCCCGAGGTCTGCCGTGAAGACATTAACACAGATCATCATGGGTTGGGAATAATGGAGTGTTAGCATTCTGAGTCTCTACTGTGTGACTTTGTTTTACCTTGCCACGGTTCAGTTTGTTTACCTTCTGGAAAATCTGTAGGACTAAGGAGATAACTAAGGAGATATAGCGTTTCCAGCCGCATTAAGAAAAAAAAAAAAAGAACTCAGTATTTTGGCTGGGCGGTGGTGGCGCACGCCTTTAATCCCAGCACTCGGGAGGCAGAGGCAGGGGGATCTCTGTGAGTTCGAGGCCAGCCTGGTCTACAAGAGCTAATTCCAGGACAGGAACCAAAAAGCTACGGAGAAACCCTGTCTCGAAAATCTAAAAAAGAAAAAAAAAAAAAGAACTCAGTATTTTTATTTCAAACAGTCAGGCTGGAAATATAAATTTGATGAAAGGATTCTAAATGATGCTTTTCTTTCCTTAAACTTTATTTTGACTTAAGAGCATCTCTGAAGAGGTGGCTGCTTCAGTGTCCACACCTGACAACAAAGCAGAGTCTCACACTCAGATTGCAGGAGGAGGGAGATCTGCAGAACCCTTTACTAGCACAGACCACACAAACCATGAGCTTCTATGTGAGCTTCCCTAAAACCATCCAGTGTGCCTTGTACTTTAAAGCCCAGATGCCCGAAGGTATGGTAGGAGCCATTGAACATGGTCCTGCACCTCCGGCCCCCGAAATCCCTTGTCCTCTGGGAAAGGCGTGGAGAGGAGACCAATGTGTTACAGGAGGGTCTCAAAGGCCAGTTTGTATAGGCTGAGACTAAGTCCATCTTGTTCTGGGGAGAACTGAGCTCAGTGCTTCCAGCCCTTGAATCTGCAGTCATTTCTTTGCACACCGTGTTCTGGTAAGCTAACCAGTCTGATAAAGCACAATCTTGTGGGCAGAGTTCCAGTATAGACACGTGAGGAAAAGGTGGTTCCACATGTATTCCAAGTTAATCCCACAAAACAAGAGTCAACACTAGAAACCGCAGGAGAGAGAGCGTGTGGCATTTGTCCTTCTGAGCCTGAGTGGCCTCTCTGAGTATAATTTTTGAAGTCCCATCCATTTGCCTGCAAATGGTACGATTTTGTTTCTCTTTACAGCTGAGCAATGTTCACTGTGGACATGGACCACATATTTTCGTTATCTGTCGCCAGTGAACATCTAGGCTAGTTCTGTGTTCTAGCTCTTGTAAATACAGCAGCTATAAACATGGGCTTGCACGTGTTTCTGAAGTATGATGTAAAGTCCTTGGGGGTTTCCCCGGGAGTTCTAAAGCTGGGCCATAGACTTGTTCTATTTCTAGCTTTCTGAGAGACCTCAAACCTGATTTGTAAAGTGGATGCACGGCTTTAGAACCCAGCCCACAGTGAATAAGGATACCCTCTCCCCATAGTCCCTCCACCGTCTGTTGTATTTGTATTCCTGCTCATGGCCACTTACTAATGTGAAATAGAATCAAAAATTGGTTTTAATCTGCACTTCCCTGATGATTTTAGTTCTTTCTGCTAGCTCTGTAGCTTTTTTTTTACACTGTTCTCATTATTATAACCCAATACCTGACAGAGCCTATGAAGTGAGGAAGGGTTTATTTTACCTTACAGTTGTTTTTTTTTTTGTGTGTGTGTGTGTGTCTGTCTGTCTGACCACATTATAAGGGATGAGAAGGAGGGAGGAACAGGGGTGGGGTACAAACCTACAGGGAGAGGCAAAGACTCCGCCCTTGGGCAGGCAACAAGAGCTGACTTGACCTACTTCTGCCAGCCAGGCCCCACTCCTAGATTCCAAAACTTCTCAAACAGTGCCAGCAGCTGCGACCAAGTTTGAAAGTGTAAGATGATTGGAGGAGATTTTATATTCACAGTATAACATACGGGAAGATTGGGTTGAGGGCTACAAAGAAAAGCATAGAAGTCAATTAAGGTGACTATCCAGCCATTCATAAACAGATCTGATGGCAACGGGCGAGGAGGTGGGAAGAGAGTAAGTAAAGATAAAAGTGCTGGATTTGTTTAGGTTTTTGAATAGTACTTTCTGGTCAGTGGACAGAGCTAGATATGCTTCAGGTATTTACTAGATCCAGAAGGACTTATGGATGTAGGTCAGTAACAGAGTTACATATTTGACATGTGTGACCAGTAGTTCAATCAGTCCCATGCAGAAGTAGCACACACAAATACACACACACATACACACACACTGTGCACACAAGCACACACACATACACACACAAACACATGTATTCAGGTACACAAATGCACATACACAAACACTCATGCTTGTCCACACATATGCAAGCAACACACATGAACGCACATGCATGAATACATACATGTTGATCCATGATAAAATAAATTTTATGTTTTTAATTAAAATATAATTATTTTCTCCTTCCTTTTCCTCCTTCCAGTTTTCCCATTCCCACCCCCTCTCAAAATCATGACCTCTTTTTCTCTAGTTGTTATTGTTACATATATACATATATGCACACATACATATATGCATTTATATGTCTTACCCAAGTCAGAATGGCTAAGAGCAACAAAAGAGTTGACAGCGGATGTTGGAGAGGGTTCGAGGAAAAAGGGAACCTTCAGTCACTGTTTATGGGATTGAAAACTGCTCCAGCCACTCTGGAAATCATTGTGAAAAACCCTCAAAAAGCTAAAAATAAAGTTAGATTTTTTTTAAAAAAATAGATCAAGTAAGTTAAATAAGAGTTCCTGTGGTTTGGTAATTTTCCTGCCACATTCAGCAGCAAACATGACTTAGCTCGCTGCCTGCATTCTTCTACCATGCTCTATGAAATGAGACCCAAGGACCAGCAGGTTATTGTTTTGCTCTGATCCTTGTTAATTTTGCTTCCTCTCCAACATGTGTTTCATTTCCAGGCATACGTACCTCTCACGTTCTGGATCACCTTGCTGGATGCCTTCTATCAAAGTCTGGTCTGCTTTTTTGTGCCTTACTTTGTAAGTCTTTGTTTGTCTGTGTATTTGCCATTCATGAATTAATGGTGTTTCTGCATACATTGCTTTCCATCGACTGTTAGCTAACTGATATATGTAACCTCTCATAGAATGTTAGGTAATGGGTTCAATTATGTACCTACTTGATTTCTCTTGGGTCTCTTATTAACACTCAGCTGTCTACTAAGTTTCGTCAGTGGCTTAAATAAAATTTAAATTCTGTCCATATAAATAAATTAGCCAAAAAAAATCATTGAGCAAGATCAGAAAAAGAAGCGCTTCTATCAGTGAGTATTGGGCTAATTCTATCAAGCTAAGACTCAGAATGTTAAATTTAAGTACCTTTAAGGAATGTCTTCAGGACTTATTAAGTCCTTATTAAAACCACCTTTTACAGATAAGTTAAGAAGGAACGAACCAAGCAAAGAATATGTAAAAGATCATCTTAAAAGTTTAGACTGGCACCAAGCGCAGGAGAACCGGTGCAGCTGTCTGCGCCTTGTTCCTTCCAGAAAGAAGCACGCTGTGATGACAGATTGTGTCGACAGAGTACGGCACTGGGAGTAAAAACAGGGATTCTCACTAGCTTGACAGTTTCTGTGCCCTGTTCAGATGAAGTCACCTGAATTAGCTCGCTTGCATAGTCTCGCTATATTGCTCTGTATGAGAATTCAGACAAAGCAGCTGAAAGCGCCTTCAGAAAAAGATACTGGGAGAACAGAGAACTGGATCATTTGAGAACCAGAATAAGGTCTTGAAGAAGCATCGGTGAGAGGGACGGGATACTTACCTAGAAGTAATCAGTGTAGGGTAGTTACAACTGCGGCTTCCGTGGTTTCCTAAGTGGAACATATTCGATGCGTTTGTGTGCCTTTTGGAGCTGAAAGCATGAACAAAAACTTCCAGAAAGATCAATGGTGATTCTGAATGAAGAGGGATATCCCACCTAAAAGTTCAAAATGTAGACAGAGAGCATATGCGGGAGAGTCCGTCTCTTTTCTGAGAATGTTCGTTTTTCCTAAGTGGCCAGTCGGTTAACTGAATTACTTGTAGAGACTGCGCAGGCCACATCTGAGCTGTCGGTACAGTGGTGTCACACACCAAGTGTGTACAGCCCTCACACTCACCCCTGCTGTCGGGACAGTGGTGTCACGCACCACGTGTGTACAGCCCTCACACTCACCTGCTGCTGTCGATACAGTGGTGTCACGGACCAAGTGTGTACAGCCCTCACACTCACCCCTGCTGTCGATGATACAGTGGTGTCACGCACCAAGTGTGTACAGCCCTCACACTCACCCCCTGCTGTCCTCTCCGTGTAGGCCTACCTGGGCTCTGACATCGACATCTTTACGTTTGGGAACCCCCTGAACACATCAGCTCTGTTCATCATTCTCCTCCATCTGGTGATCGAAAGCAAGAGTTTGGTGAGTGCTTCCCCTCTCCCTGGGGGTGGGGGCGGTGTTCTGTTAGCAGTGGGCCTGCCAAGCCCTCTGTGGCTGGAAGCTCAGGTCTGCTAAGAGTCATGGCCCTGTAGAAAAATGGTCATTCTGTGTAAAGTTGAGGGTCACTGGGTCCCCTGACGCTGAGTGCAGGAAAAGGGAAAAGCCCCTGAGTGTGTCTTTGTTTGGTAAGTACTTCATAGACCTGAGTCAGGGGGCAGGAAACACCAGCTGTGCATAGTAGGCTTTTAGACGAAGCGGATGCCTTTGCACTAGAGTCATTGACCTTCTGTGCCATACCCTCACTCTGTTAACTTAATAAATGAGGACTTTATGCCCCGTGATAATGCAAAATGTTTTTATTTCTTTGGGCAGAGATCCTTTATATCTTCTTCTTATGCTTAGGGTGGACTTGAAAAGCCCAGTAAAGCTCTTCTATCTAGTCTCACACAGGGAGACTCCTAACCTGTGCCCTACCTCATTTGCTGGCCCCACCTTCTTCCTTTCTCAGCTTCCCAGATGCATTGAGTTCATTATCACATCGGAACCTTGCTACTTCCTGTTGTCTATTAGTAGAGATACTTCTTAGATTTCCCTTGTATTCATGAATCTTTACCAACTTCAGAATATTCCTTTAGATCATCGTGTGCGTTAGCAAGCACTCCTTGCCTCTAGACCCTTTTGTAATCACCTGTTACCTCATTTTATTCTCTTGCTTTTGTTCATAAGATTAAACATAATTTATAGTTATTCATTTCATTATAGAGTTACCTGATTCAGGTTTATCTTCTGCATCAAACTATAATCTGTGTGAGGTCAAGGTTCATGCCTGTTTTGCGCGCCATGTAAACCATTGTGAGAGCTAAGACTGACTTAGAGAAAGTGTTCAAAAAACCAACATGGGTGAGTAGCTAGGCACCTGACCACCTTGGGAGTTTATTTATCCTCAAGGTAAATGGATTTCAAACAGGAACTCGCTGAATGAAGCTATGGTTCAAGATATACAATGCTATATTATCAAATTATTTTTAACAGGTTATAAAGTAGGACCAAATATTTATTTTTGGCATCATTTGCTTTGCTTATGTGTAATGATCTATAACTAAATCCTAAGCCCCAAATGTAATAAAATGTTAGTGTATGCAAATACCAGATCAGCCAAACCAAATTAAAAAACTATAATGTTTGGTCTCACCTGGGCATCTACTTAACTTTTAAATCATTGTTAGAGATACTTTTGGTTCTCCGAAAAGACATGCCACAGGCTCTAACATCTGTATGTTCCAGAGGAACTGACACGTTAGGTATGCCAGTTGGGGTTCCCTGGTTGGAAGAAACAGCAGTCCATTCTGGATAACATAAGCAAGTAGAAATGTTCTTAAAATTATATTGAGGAACCATGGTTCAACAAACAAGATCTCAAGGAGTCAGTGGAGGGCCCGAGAGCAGAAATGAACAGATGCACTCGCCAGGATACACACTGGTCTGAACCCCACTGCGTGCATTTTCTTCTTCTCCTGTCTCACTGTGCTACCGTCCTAGCTGCTGCTGCTGGAATCCCGTCTCCCTGGCCTTAGCTACAGGCTTCAGCATGAGAGGAGTGTGTGGCCAGCACTGTGCTCAGTGTTGGGTGTTCTCTCCGCGAAGGGGCATGAAGGCTAAAAACTCAGTAGTGTCTCCACAGGAGTGTTTCTTAGAGAAGCGTCCCTCCTGCCGCATGATATCCTAGCAGAGTGCATAGATTTTGCAGGGTCTTTTCCAGAGTCCACAGGAGTGTTTCTTAGAGAAGCGTCCCTCCTGCCGCATGATATCCTAGCAGAGTGCATAGATTTTGCAGGGTCTTTTCCAGAGTCAGCCATGTGGAGCTCCTGAAACACATGTCCTTCACATTCTTTCTCACTGTGCTGTGGTCACCTCCCACTTCTTAGGCACTTTTACCCAGTGTTTTCCACATTCATTTTCTTAGGCCAACTCATTTACAAAGGTGGGCTGTGACGTCACGATCTCACTTTCACAAAACCAGAGGAAAGAGACTAGAGTAGTACTCAGATAGAAGGGGGGCATTTGAGCAAGAAAAACATATAAGAAAAGAAGGTAGCAAGGGAGGGAGAGAGGGAGGGAGGGAGGAAGGGAAGGGACCCATTGTTCTGGGGTATGCCATTTTTAAGAAAGGAGTTAACCAACACTTTCTGAGCAGTTTCTACATTTTATAAAATATGAACAATCTTTGTGACTCTGTGAAGGCACGTGCTGTGGGGAAATGCTTTGCATAATTGGAAATGAAATAAGAGTGAGTTGGGTCTTATCTGAAAATCACAGGCCTAGAAAAGAGATTTACAAATACAGTGTATACACACCAACAGCATACACACTGTGGGGATGGCGTGTACTGCCCAGGTAGCCGGGAAGAAGGCTCAGCAGCTCTTACAAGTGTCTACCCTGAGAGTTCTAAACAGCCCTTCCCATTCATTGGACTTTGTTTCATCCAAAGGGAGTAGAGAGATGCAACCCACTTGAATGCTGACTAAGGGAGAGTAAGAGTATGGCCGAGAGAATGTAATGCCTACTGTGTGTATGTGAATTACTGAAGTTTGAAGATTACTGAATTAAGGTAATTCTGTAAGCGGATCAATGAGTGACAACGAAAGAAAGAAAGAAAGAAAGAAAGAAAGAAAGAAAGAAAGAAAGAAAGAAAGAAAGAAAGAAAGGAAAAGAAAATCCAAACACCTCCTTGTGGTGGAGAATACACACCAAACCAGTCAACAGAATGGCCCATTGACACTTAATTTTGTAGAATTCAAACAGTGGCATGAGCCACTCATGAATGATGATGCCCTTCCCTTTTGCCCTTGGTATCTTGTGTCTTATGTGGTAAGGTCTGTAAAACTCAGAGTTTATTGTACTGTTTCTTTATTAGAGCAGGTTTTGCTAGGTTGCAATACGCCACCAGTAAGCATCTCCTTTCCTGGCCCTTCTTGTCTTGCAGACTTGGATCCACATGCTGGTCATGGTAGGGAGCATCTTGTCCTACTTTTTCTTTGCCTTGGCTTTCGGAGCCTTGTGTGTGACTTGTAACCCACCATCCAACCCCTACTGGATTATGCAGAAGCACATGCTGGACCCAGTGTTCTACTTAGTTTGTGTTCTTACAACCTGCATAGCTCTTCTGCCCAGGTGTGTAATTGGGTTTTTTCCTTAAGAGAATTAAGTACATGGTTTCAGGTAACCACTAAGAATGAATGACAGACCACCTAGCTCAGCAGTGAGGAAATCAGCGACATGCTAAATATTGGTTTCAGTTTTACCATAGAACAGGACTAGATTAAGCAAGTGAAAACATATATTTCTCTAGCATGGAGAAGTCCAATCTGATTGACAGTTCACAGGAAGAAAGAAACTTTGCCTCACGGGATTATCCAAGAACCGACCGTGACCTCTCATTCACTTTGCCATCCCCGGAGCCCTTGCTTTGATCTGTGTTTTACAGATATCATAGATGCCTAAACTAGGTAACTCACAAACAGAAATGTACTAACTCAGAGCTCTGGCGGTTCCACATCAAGGTACTAGCAGGTTTGGTAATTCTTATCCGAGGATGAAATTTTGATGCTTCATCCACGAATGGCAAGGTGGGAGAGCAAACCCCTCATAGCCTTGTCACTGACTAAAGACTCCCCTATTATATTGTTATAGTGAGCATCATCTGTCTCAGGCCACCAGGAGCTTCCTGTGGGCCAGGGCTATGGATCTGCTAACAGGAGCCATCTTCCTTCACTTATGTAGAAGAATCTTCTGTGCTTTGAATGCTTTCCCCCACAGAACTTGTGTCGCAATTTATTGTCATTTGTAACAATAGAAGAGGGGGGCCTTTATGCTTATTTGGCAAGCATAGAGAATTCTTGCTGCTTGCTTTACAAATATTAATTTATTAAATATTTTTAGTTGCTAAGTTTTAAAATCATGGTCTTGCCTAATAGTCCAAGCAGACCTGGAACTCACTGTCAAGCTTAAGCTGGCTTTGTACTCATGGCTATCCCTCCAATTTAACCTTCCAAGTGTCGGGATTATAGAGGCTCATCCCCCATGCCAGGTTTAAAATTATTTTAATCTCCATTTATAGCTTAGTTACGCTATCTCAGAAGCCAAGTGCCTGCCAGACTCTTTTACTTCCTTTTGACTGGTTACTATTTCCATCGGCTCCCATGATGCAATGGAAGTAACATAATTCTGTGGTATTTTTTGTAATCTAGGTTTCTATACCGAGTTCTTCAGGGATCCGTGTTTCCATCTCCCATTCTGAGAGCCAAGTACTTTGACAGACTAGCTCCAGAGGAGAGGGCGGAAGCTCTCAAGAAGTGGGCAGGGACTGCAAAGACCAATCAAGTGGCATCCAAGTATGCCACCCCACCAGCTGCTGAGTCAGAGAGACCTGCGCCTGGTCCTTCTGCTGCCCTTGCCATGAAGCCAGCAACAGCATGTGCCATTGAGCCAGAAAACTTCCCTACATGTGAGACTGTGCTAGATCTTGGCTACTCTGAACCAGGTGCCTCAAAGATGATCGAACCCTCAGCATGTTAAAAACACAGGATATCCTGCTTAGCGTTGCACGTAATCTTTCAAGTGTTGAAGAATTCAGAAGTGAGGATTGCTTGTGTTTCGGTACAAGGGATATCAACATTTTGTTCAGTGTGGAAAACCCAACACCATGTCTGCAACTGTATACTGGTGTGCACATTTGTAAACAGGGGATCATGTTTGACCTGGGCAGAGTTCAAGGAAGTGGAATATTTAATTCAGGATCATATGTTGTTTTTATGAAACTTTTTAGATTTTGTAAAGGAATTTCAATTGTCTTATAAATGCAATCATTATCAAAGGGAATTCATTTGAAATGTATTTATTTTAGAGTTAAGTCTCATGTATTTGGAAAATGATTTAAGTGAGATCCTACCTGAATTTTAATTTAAGGGGGAAAAAAGTACTTTTAAAGCTGGCTCATTATAGCAGGACACCTTTAACCAGCACTTGAGAGGTAGAGGCAGGTGAATCTCTGAGTTCAAGGCTAGCCTGCTCTACAAAGTGAGTTGCAGGATGGCCAAGGCTGTTACACAGAGAAACCCTGTCACAAAAAAACAAACCAAACAAGCAAAAAAACCTGCTTTGTTAGGAAAACTCATTAATTTAAAGACAAATCCCCACGAGCCTTTTGTTTCCTGTGAGAAGCCTTTGGTCACACACACACACACACACACACACACACACACACACACACACACGGCATGTCTACTCATTTCAGCATTGTGCTGAAGCAGAGCCTTCATAGGGAAGGAAAAGAAGAGGGCCAGTGTTTCTGGCAGCACCGGCTGCCTTCTGCTCTGTTCGCTGTTAAGAGAGGACATAGGAGAGCCCCATATGCAGGTGCTGTCAATCAGGACACAGACAAATAGGTCATGAAACACAATCAGCTGAGCCTACAGACCGTGAGCAACTTCCCGCGTTCAAAAGTGGATGATACCCACACCAACATGAGACAATCGGCTTCCAAGCAGTCTGCCAGAAACCATTTGAGAGTTCCTAGCTGTTACTGCGCCTGACAACTGCATGGTAACCTCTACAGAAGGTGATGAGGGACAAGGCTGATACAAGCCACACTCAGTGGGAATCCCAAAGCTCTCAAAGGTAGAAATGTCTGTAGCACATTTTCTGCTGAGACAAATCATGGACACCGGCTTTACTTAGTGCCTCGACACTAGTTTATACCAGAGTCAATTTGCCGCTGTGAGGTCCTGTGCTCTGGTTGCTGAAGACTTTCAAAACCTCTATATCTGTCTGAAAGCTGTCGCCTACCAGTCATGTGGAGTTCCCTCCATGAATTGCTATGCTAAAAGTCAATGTCTCGAGCAAAGTCTTATAAGCTGTTATTCTCAGGGCCTAGTGTTGCCTGCCTGTACTGGACTTTCTGTACCCTCCTGTTATTGTTAAATGGCCTTTTTAAATAGTCTCATTTTTGCAACCATGACAATATCACGTGACTAAAGGAAGTTGCCTTCTGCTTCCCTAAGATTTTTTTAAATAAATTATTTAAGAAATAATATTCTTTGAAAGTTGTCGTCATTCCCATAACTCCTCCCTGATTCCGGCTGTAATTGGTGCCAGAGCTGAGAAGGAAAATCATAAGGCATGCATGCCTTTGCCAGAATGCTTTTTGAACCTCTTTGTTTACGGGGGGAAAAGAATCACTTGATATTAGATCATTCATCATCCCCACAGCAGCTGGAAATCATTCCTTGAGCTCACCACTTCCCAAATAAATATTAAAGAGATGCTCATATGCATATAAAAGGTTTTATTCTAAAGAGTAAAGGAATATGCTAAAAAGGAGTAAGCATAAGGTCATTTCCAAGATGTGAATTATCTTTCTACTCATAGGAATATAGGAAAGTATTGAATGTTTGTGTCATGGGACTATAATCTTACATCTATAACTCACAAATTCTCCCAACTTTGTTAGTAACTTAGGTGCAAACTCAATGTGTTGGAAAATCTGAACCTACTTATATACCTGATGCAATCATTTGTGTATCTTGCTATGAAAGTATTGATGCATTTAATTACTTGGTGATTAAGTTCTATTTTTTTCTTTTATTTAAAAAGCCTGAAAAACACCTGGGCCCCTAGACTAAGGAGATTGAGATCTCTGTAAAGTTTTTAAAAGGTTGAATTAACAAGAGAATAATAATTTTATGCCAGATCAGCAAAGCATGTGTGGTGTAGCGTATTTTCATATTTTGAATATTTTACCAGAATTTGAGGAATCCAAGAAAATCAATAATAAATGGTTTGGGATATAATTTTATTATAAAAGGTTTCTAAAGAGTAGGAACACCTGCAAAAATGCGCTGCGAACATTGATGGCTCGCGTTCTCTTAGCAGGGTTGATGTTTTCCCGGTACTCCAGGAGCCATGAATACTATTGGTGGCTCATAAGCCTACAGGTGAAGCTGCTAATAGTCTAGAAGAGCAGGCTCCTGTGAGAGCCAGCAGACAGCATGCACATTTTGGCTGGCAGGAAACTGGGTTCCCTGTGCGAGAAGAAAAATAACCCCTTTCCAGGAACTTGGGGTCTATATGCCTCCAGAAAAAAAAATATCATTTTGATTGTATTCGGAGTTATTTAAAATAATTCCAACATGTATATTTTACTGAATATGAGTTCATCAAGGCTAAAAAAAGTGTTTCATTAATTATGTACCAACAATTATAACAAAACTGACCAATGGTCTTAAACCTTCATCCGGTTGTGAACACAGTGCAAGTGCTACACAGTCTTTGTAACAAACTCCAGGACTAGAGAGGAGCAACATGGAAAATAAGGGTTGAGACAACTTTTTGGATTTGAACTATATTGACACATAGAAAGAGTACAAAACAGACATAGAAAATTGCAGGTAGTCCCTGTTCGGAATGCTGAGGCAGTCTGGTTGCTGGTGAAGTTTCGTAGAACATCCTGCTTGTTCAAAAAGGCATTTGCATGTAACATAGTTGATGTCTGACTAATTAAATTAGGTATGTATGAAGGTTTGTGTTTTTGAAGCTTTTTAGTGGAAAAAAATACTTTTACCCACTAATTGCTTCAGAAATTAATTTGTGTAAAGTGGCCCAGTGCTTCAAAGCAACTTTAAATTTTTTTGTTTTAATTATCAATGAGGCAAAATGGCAACACCAGATGTTAGACATCATTAGGGGGAAATTGCAAAATGTTTTTTTCCAAGCAACATTTTGCTACACTTTGAAATATATTGCTGTGACATTTCTGGTTTGGGTGAACATAGGCAGACTAATTTTCAGATTTAATTGTGGGTGGGATACCATTTAATTTTTCTCTTTTCTTTTTTTGGGGGGAAGGGTGGGTTTTTTTTGTTTGTTTCTTGTCTCCAAAGTGGAGAAGGTTCTCATCCATTTTCATATAGGCAAAAAATAAAAAAAAATGTTTCCACAAGAATTGACCTAGTTGTTGAAATCTCAGTCATCTAACAGATAGATACTGAACATCCCCGGTAACGAGGAAAGTCCTATGGAGATTGTCTATGAAATTACAATCTTAATTTGAATGCAGAAGGGACAGAAATACACTTCTGAGTGTTACTTTTAATGGCTAGAAAATTTTACATTCTGTTTGTCTTGCAACTTCAACTGTCTAGATCAATATTGTGAGTCTTTTCTCTTTCATAATTTCTCCAAATTATTTAGAAGAGTCTGGTAAATAACATAAGCATATACATTATCTTGGCTTTTTATCAATTAAAAGCCAGTCTCCAAGGTCGGTTCTGAAAGGTGCCCCCTAAACTGCTGTGCTTGAACAGAAACTGAACACACACCAGTGTGTCTCCATCTGTTTGCCATGACAGTACGAAAAGGAACTTCCTATCACTTGTTACCATAGAGCCCCAGATGTCATCTCTATAGAGCTGATACTTCCACACTACATTCAAGGTTAGCCTAGGGAAAGAACAAAACCTACTGTGCTCTGTGTTTTGAAAAGAATTCATGAAATTAATGAATGATAAAGCTGGAAAAAAAAAGGCTGAGTAAAACGGATCTGGTGCAAACAAGAGATCTTGCAGGGCACGTTGAGTGCCCCGCCCACAAAAGCCCATCCATACAGCTCTTGGCAGGGCACTCTTCATGGTCAAGAGGGCCGTGCTTGGTGTAGGTTGCTGGCAGACTCTCTGCTCATCCTTGGAATTCCTTCTGGAGAAAGGTCTTGATATACATTTGTCTTTCAATCCATTCAACAAAGTAAGATACATTGCTGTACACTCCAGGCCCCAGGACTTTGGAAAAGCAGACGGAGCCCCACGAAGTTAAACCAAATAATGTCCATTGTCCTCCGGGTCGCTCACAGACCAGAGGCCCACCACTGTCTCCCTGCAAGAGATAGCAATTGATGTTAGTCATAGAATTTCAGAGGTCTAGTGGCAGGGTTATCAATTTACAGATACAAAAAAGCCCAAACCAGCTTAACCAAGTTGGAAAATTTCAACTGAGGTTTTCATCATAAGCCTGGGAGGGTATTTGCTTTCCACCCTGTAACAGAACTTTCCAGTAAGCATGATGGATTCTGGGATTTTAAAAAAATAGAATTAGTTTCTAAAGAGATTTTTGTTCTTGTCACAAGATCTGAAGACCCTTAGTTACTTCCTGCATATAACAAAATGTCATAAAAGCCTTGATGTATCAAAACTAATCATCTCAATGTTATTCTTTAAATTGGATTGGTCTTATAAAAGTAGAAATTACCCAAGACGGAAAATCAACTCACACACATACATACACCCCATAAATCAGTTGCACAAAATGTTCTAAAATGAACCATCACAAATGCCCTTTAATTATGTAATTATTTAATTAATGTCATTAGACAAACATGGTTTATCTCTCTTTAATTCTAAACTCTGAGGAGCCGTCTAATCACTTCAAAGCAACAGAGCAGCAGTGTGAAAACCACTACCTGTTCCTCCCTTGCCAGCTTCTTTGTTTACTTGCCCATTTGACCCCCCAGAGACAGTTTGTCACAATAACTGCTAAATGTTAAGTTAAAGTAAAAACACTTCCCCACACTGCTAAGAGGCATGCTTTGCAGATTGCTGTGGCCACACATCCTGCCTGGCCTTGAGGGCAGTGGCATTTGACAGGCTGGTAATCAAATGATGACCATAAGATCTCAAGCAATGCCAGGGTGGTCACATTAGGGACAAGTCGTTTCACACACTGTGGGAGCTCGGGTGCCAATGTATATCCTAATGTCTTCACTTTGATACCTGGCAATATCCTCTGGTGTCCCCTTGTTGCTTAAGACACTGGATTTAAAGTTTTGGTTTTCATTTGCCCCTCCTAATTAGTCTTTCCTAGCCACAAACATGATCAAAGGAGATGGACTGGCACCACTGTCCTCCTTCTGGCAGTAAACGATTTCTACAGATGTTCCTGAGGGACCACATATGACTTGTAATGGAGCTGGACAAGCTCACCACAGTCATGGAGGATTCTGATTGCTGGCACAGTCAGAAGGCAGCTTACCATGCATGAGTCCACGGTGCCAGCCTCATAGCCAGCACATATCATCCGACTGGTGATGGTCTTCATGTCAAAATAGGACTGACACCGCTCCAGAGGGATAATGCGGACCTCTCCTTCCTGCAGCTTAAAGGGCACTGCATTCAAAAAGAAGAAACAGAAGATGCACAGGGACATAGAGGTGACTCGAAGGTAGGGTAAGCACAAAGGAATATTTTCATATACCTAGAGAACGCTTTCTTTCCCTTTAACATTCTCCCAAAACTTTCTTGGTGGTGGTAGTACACAACTTTAATCCCAGAACTTGGGGGGCAGAGGCAGGCAGATCTCTGTGAGCTTGGAACCAGCCTCAGCCTACAGAATGAGATCCAGTACAGCTGGGGTTACACAGAGAAACCTTGTCTTGGGGAAAAAAAATCATCTCAAGATGAAGACTTGTTTGCAACCCAAATTTTTTATTCAGAACTTTCACTAGCAATCATCTGGTGAAAGTCCTTATTTTTCCAGTGTAGCAGAAGGGTTGAAATGATTGTGTTTCCCCTTGCCATCTGCTCTGGAGAAAGATCAGCTTTTACAATGAAGAGGGGAAACAAGGCAGAGTCTTTAGCTCAGCACATCTGCCGTGCTCTCCAGGTGCAGAGAAAATCTGCCGACCCTCACAGGGAAGGGCTTTCCACATATGTGCTCCTGAGGCCATTGTTCTGATGGCGAACCTTTAATCCTAGAGGCTGAGGCAGAAAGATTGGAAAAGGATGATATCATTTCTCGCTTACAATAGACAGAACATATGATTTCTGTCTTGCTTAAAAATTTTCAAGAATAACAGTTGCTGTCTTCAAGCAAAACCTCATAAATCCTATTTGGACATCCTAAAAATCATACAGATTGTTCCTTGAGGGAAAGCAATGCTATTAATACTCATCATTTAAGGAAAAATAAATGTGATGTAGGACAAGTTTAACAAGTCATCAGGATAACAATGATAATAAGACAGCAGCAACACGTACTGCACACTAGGGTAGCTGAGGCTCATACCATCAGCAACTTCTGGACCACTGTGCTTTTCTTCTGTGTGTTATGGGATTATCTCATTCCTTCTGTGGAAGGGGAGAGACTAGAATGGCCAAGGTCAATGGGGTCCTCCTGATTAAATTCCATTGCTGCTCTTCACGCTATCCCCTCACTGCTGTGTAAGCTCTACGGTACCCTATTACTGTAAGTTCATATAGATACATATTGGAAAGAACACAAATAGAGATACTGTGAAGGATATTCTGCTCATTTCATTATAATACTAATCAGGGTTTTAATATAGAAGCATGAATAGGAATGGTAGCATTATAAGGCAATACTACTTTCAAAATTCTTATAGGAAGATCTTCTTGAAAGAGTCATTGATGTCTATAAACACTTCCTTTCCATCATGTTTTTAATCATACAGAAAAGAAACAGCTCACAAACTATCTGACTAAGCTTCAAGGAGAAAACAAGTTCCTTTAAATTGGTGTTCCTTTGGTTAATATCAAGATGCTAGAAGGCCAGTGTACACCACCATTCTGAGAAGCCTGGCCTACTTCTGCAGGCAACAATTTTGTTGACTCAGTTCTTATTCTAAACTTTAAATAGGTCAAACTACATGCAAGTGTCCTTTAGGGAGGTTGATATTAAATGGTTAAAAAAGAATTGCTATGTATTTTGTTTTCAAATCATTTTTATAAAGCCAAATTTAAGCAATTTAAATAGTAAGATATGTATCACATTTCTTTACAGAAGGATGCACTGTATATGCAGATAAGAACAAATCAATTACAGAACTGAAAAGTGATCCTGTAGCTTGCCTGCAGAAATGGAAATACCTAATTATTCCACACAGCTTCTGAGAAATTCCACTAAGAGGTAGTCCAAACCATTGCCCTCTCTCACAGGGATGTGTGCTAAGTCTCACCTTGCATGGAAGATCCAAAACATTGGTAGGAACTCCCTGGAGAAAGAGCTACTGGGAAGGGGGTTTAGGTTCGCATCTGAGGTGGGCAGGTTTATGTGTTACGATGGGTTGTTCCTGTTTACAATTGGCTTAGAAGGGAGAACATAACACAGTCAAAGCCTTTACCCTGTGTGGCTGTGATTTACATGTGCAATGGGAAACAGTAGCCAACGCCTACAAGGAAGCCTAGTGCTTTTCCGTTATGAGCTGAAAGGGCAAACGTCGCTGATGACCCTGGCTTACTTTTGTTGCCCATGTGGCCCCAGCCTGTGATGTAGCAGTACGTATCTGGTTCCAGATACTCCTCTGGGCTGGGTAAGCAGACAGGTCTGACGTAGCTTGTCTCATTGATATCATCGCTCAGCTCCACTATGCTGATGTCATAGTCCACCACCGCTCGATTATAACGGGGATGTAGCAGGATGTTCTTCACAAAGCGGGTCTGCACAAAGGCCGACGGATGGTCCAGGTTGTTTATGCCAAATACCACTTTCCAAACATCAGCATCCTCTCTCCTAAAACAATTCAAGAGTACCTTCAATTCTATCTGCTTTGATTGCATGAGTTTTTAAAAGTAATTTTTGTATATGAACAACACCTGTTCCCAAGCCTATCTCCCAAGACAGTTGCAAAAGAAGTGTTCACACAATGCCCGAGGAATGAATAGCTGAACGTGCTATTAAATGAGGAAGCAAAGCTCAGACTTCACTATTTCTATAATTATTTAAATAATTTTTTAAAATATGGAATGCTTCAAATTTGCGAGTCATCTTCACGCAGGGCCATGCTAATCTCCTATGTATCATTGCGATTTTGACAGCAAGCACTCAGCCTTCCTGGATAGGGTGTTCTTGAAAATAGAACAAGTTTGGTCTTAGGGCCAGTTGCCTGCTTCATGGCATAAGAATGGTGAAGATGAGAGAAGGAGGGAGGAACAAAGGTGGAGGTGAAAACATAGAAAGGAGGGGGAAGGCAAGACTAAGAGGCGCTTCCAAGGAAGAAGAAATACCTCAGGGAAGTGCCAACCTTTCGGGGCAGCTTTTTGCAAATTTCAAAGCCAGTGTTTTAAACAACCACTCACAAACCCCAATGGTTAATCTCAGGTTCCATTTTAGGGGAGCATTTGTCATCAATAGTTTAGAAAATTTTACCTTAAAATTAACCTTCACCCCCAGTTTTACGAAATTTCCCCAACCTCTTGTGTTGCTCCCTGCCCCCTTGCCTGTTTTTTCTTCTAGGTCCTTCTCCCACACTCTTGGTGACAATGCTGACGTGCTCCGGGACTCTTCCTCTGCATTCTCTATGCACACCACACTCCCTTGACTTCCTATAACTCCATGCATTTAAACATGCATACTTTGGTGACTCCTAAATGTAGACCATGAGCTAAATTCTCTGACCTGAGTCACAAACTTGATCCAACTGTCTGGTAAACACACTCACCTGGATGCTTGATAATGGCCAAGATGGTCAAGAGTCGTCCACATGACTGATGAAGTTTAAGCTTTCAGAATTTAGTTTCAGGAATGAAATGCTTGCAAGCACCGGTGACTAACTGAATCATTTCCCTCGTGAACCTAATACTTCAGGCGTCAGAAAGTTCTCCTCTCTCCTGCTTTCAGTGTAAGCCCCACATCTTGCTACTCTACCTACTCTATTGTTCTCTGCTCACGAACCTGCTCTGATTTCCTTCTCGTGGTCCTCATGGATATCGATGACATTTTATGATAATATATCTATCTGTCTAATCCCTGTCTTGCCCTCTCCCACCCCACAGAGTTTTATATCAGTGAAAACAAGAACTGTGTTAGCACTTTCACATAGATGTGACCACACCGCACACACATCTTAACCAAACAAAGAAAGATTTGTTTTGGTTCACAGTTTCAGAGGATTTCAATCCACCATGGTAGGGAAGGCATGGTCGTAATCGTGTGTGTATATGGAAAAGCTCCTCACATTTTGGAAGCTCAGAAAGCAACCAGTGGCCAGGTTATAAACGTCAAAGGCCCATGCACTTCTAGACCCTAACTCCTAATGAGTCCATAGTCTTCCAATATAGTACCACCAGCTGGAGCACGAATGTTGGGGGGGTGTTGATTAGCTTAATTGCTGTGATAGAGGCCATGACCAAAATCAACCTGGGAAAGAAAGAGTTCATTTGGCCTAAATTCTGGTCACAGTCCATTGAAGAAAGCCAAAGCAGGAACTCAAGGTGGGAACCTGGAGGCAGGAACTGAAACAGAGCCACAGAGGAACACTGCTTACTGGTTTATTCTCCATGACTTCCTCAGCTCACTTTCTTCTACTACTCAGGGCAGCCTGCCTAGGGATGGCTCTACCTACAATGGGCTGGGCCTTCCCACATCAATCATTAACTGAAAAAATGCTCTACAACAAAATTTTCTCAACTGAGGTCCCTCTTCCAAGATAACTCTAGCTTGTGTCAAGTTGACAAAAAATAAATAACCAGAAAAGGGGGCACATTTTGGATTCCAACTCTAACAGGGACTTTATTGGTTTTACTCATTGATTCATCTATTTGGCCTTCTAGGGCCAGACAAAGAGTGGGTTCTAGAAGTCACTTGTTAACAAGTACTTATTCTAAATTATTCTGACGCATTATTAGTAGACTCCAAACATGTAAACAAAGTCAAAGTCATTTGTAGGCACTCATGCTCTCCTATTTTTACAGACCCTAGTTGTCCTGAGTAGATGAGGGCCAAAGATGTGCCTATTTGTTGGCTAATAGTGCTAAGGGATTGTCCTTTGTGTGCACACGCCCTTATACTATGGTACAAAGAACTAACCATTCTTCCAGTCTTCCTCACTCACAAACTTCCGGTCAAATCAGGTAGAGTAGGTCGATTTCATCTGTCACGTAAGGGTAAACATGGAATCATTTGGAGAGCTATTGAGGTATCAGTTCCCTAGACATCTCCACCATATCATTTGAGAGGAAATCAAAGCTGGAACTCAGCATGGGACAGGCTGTCGATTTTGACCTTCAAGCTTAGTTCAGTACCATTAGATCCTTGGCCCTAACTCCACTAAACAGCTCTCTACAGTCACACCTTCTGTACTTTCAAAATTTGTTTTAAAGAAAATAATGCCAAATCTATAAAATGATGTCATGGATTCAATAAATACAGATAAATTGCAATGTTTCAAAGTCAAGCACTATACTAGACAGCACAACAAGCAAAAAGGCAAGGCTTCTGCCTATATGAATTATAGGATTGAGTGAAGATGGTTAGTTCATGAAATGACTATAATAAGTTGGAGGAAGTGTTATGTCGTGGGCATGACAAGATAATGCTACAAAATTATGTTTCATTACATATTTCTGTCACTTAAAGTGTACACTTTTCTTCTTTTCTGCTTTCCTCCTTCTATCCACCCTTTTGTTCCATTTTTTCCTAGTCTACAAGAGTAAGTCTACATGACCATTGAGGAAATACCACATTCTCAGGGAACTCCACTGTTTAAGACATCTGAAATCAATAATACTTTTCAGATTGATTTATTAATTGCCTCATTAGAAGCTTCTTTCCCCAGAACCACAATGACTAAGTTCTAACTACCACAATTCACCTTCTGCTTTTGTCATAAGCAATATTTAAAGTAATTAAGTATTCTTAATTATTTGCAGTAAAATGAAATAACATCAATTAAGTACTTAATTAATTATATTGGGGTTAATTTAAACCTAACAGTAAAATGTGGGGGTCAGTAAAACCAAAAACTGTTATTAACTTACATTCAGTAGTCTTGCTACACAGCCTAGTATTCTCACAGTATTAATATCCAAGAGCAAGAAAAGGAAACGGTAGACAGAATTATCCCTTTCTGTTTTGTTATGCACATGATATGGAATTTAAAGTGCTTCTCAATATTTTTCCTTTGCACCCATGGAAAAAGAGAACTAATAAAGCAGATAAGGGGTTTTTGAGGTCAAAGAGACGTGTATAAATAGCAGACTGATTTCATTATGTAGACCAATCATTTTTCACACTATGTTTTCCATGGTATGAACATATTGAGTGTGTGCTAGAAAAGGGAGACAGGAATGAGGGCAGAGACAGACCTGTCTCTAGGAGGAAGAAGATGGGGCAGAGTTCTAGGCTACATGGATAAACAGGACATGGTTATAAATTTAATGGGGGACATCAGGATACAAAGAGCCAAGTACATGACCTTAAAATCCACAGCATAAAGAAGAGTACTTCCCATTTGGATGCCAAGCCCCAAAACAGCATCAAAGAGTCCTGCCCCATCTTTAGTGATAGTCATGCCAAAGTTCTCCGGATCCAGGAGCTGAGAGAATTGCTCTGATGGCAAAGTGCTTGCTTTATAAGCACAAGGATCTGAATTAGATCCCTAGAACTATCACTGGGAAGAAGAGTGGTCATGTGCATTTGTAAACTCAGCTTGGAAGGGGAAGACAGAGGATCCCTGGGGTTTGCTTGCCAGCCTACTTTACTTGGCAAGCTCCAATCCACTGACACCATTTCAAGCCAAAGAGAAATGAGAGGTATATAGAAATACTTAATGGAAAGTTGCATGAGTCACAGATAGTAACCATAACTAATGGAGTCAGAATGCTGGCCATTGGAACACCTACACCACACATTTTTTATTGAGCTTTGAAGCAATGAGTAGCATCCATAGACATCAACTGAGGAACTAGGAAAGAAACGCTTATCAGGTGGATGGAAACTTCATAAGTAATGTGATAGCAGATTATAGAGGCAGATACCTCCAGGTGTGATGGGAGTCAGCCACCAGGGATGAAATTACAGAAAGTAGAGTGCTCTGTAGGGCAAGGGCCCAGAAAAACTAACAGAAGGGCTTAAGCAAATGTGTGTGTGTGTGTGTGTGTGTGTGTGAGAGAGAGAGAGAGAGAGAGAGAGAGAGAGAGAGAGAGAGAGAGAGAGACCTTTAGCAATTAGATTTGAGAAGATTTTGAGATGGGAAGGATGGACAAAAGAATAAATAGAAAATGAAGAGAAGGAAGGAAGGAGGGAAGAAAGGAAAAGACAGGTATTATAGTGTAGCAACACAATCCCAAAGCCAGTACAGCTAAGTAGAAACAGTAGCATTCACCGTCTGTATTCTACCATCACAAGTGGTCACAATAAATGGGCGGGGAGCCAGAATCATCTGAACACTTAACGTTTAACTACATATGGACTTGAGCCCTGTGAAATTGGAGCCTATCACAGAGTGGCGTGAAACTACAGCCGTTATCAAAAGTCCCAGCCATGAAATGAGTAGGAGTGTGTTTCAAAAGAAACACGTAGGAAATGAAAATGGCTCCTCCATGGAAAGCGCTGTCTGTTACAGCTCATTTCATCTTAATAGATAACCACAGCCAAGCAGAGCCTCCTGCCTACAACTCTCACTGTTTCCACCTCTCCATTCGAAAATGATTTGCAGATAATATCCGTAAAATTCATCTCCTATCTGATTGAGCGTGTGTGCTTTATCCACTGAATGGATATGCAGTTCAGTATTTGGGAAGAGTTGGCGAGAGACTACTGATCTTCTAGCTGATCACTAAAACTGAAAACTCCCTACTGATTTGGCAAGGTGCATGCATTACCAAGCTCCAGTAAGCATCATTTCTTAGCTAGACAGGATAACTATAGCGGGTATTTTAGGAGTCTTCCGGTGGACAGTGATCAAAATGGAGCAACAGTGAGGATGGAAATGAAGGAAAGAGAGGGGCTTTTAAGTCAGTGGTGTTGAGGCACAGATGTGAAAGGAACTAAGCAGCTCCAAGGGATAAACTGATGCGTGGAGGAACGGTGCTGTCAGGAGTAAAGTCTATGAAGGGCAAAGGAACACGATTGTTCTTAATCAGAAGGGGC
>NC_022027.1:28198822-28213738 GCF_000317375.1 Microtus ochrogaster
AAAAAAAAAAAAGACAAGAGACACAGAGACACAAGGAAATTCTTGGTACTGGGGATAAGACAAGATGAAAGATACGACAGAATGATATCTATATTATTCAGGATATATAGGTAATATCAGTAGAGGATGGTGGAGATTTGTTGAGATAAAAGTGTCAAATAATTACTGTCTCTTTGGGTGAAAAGGGACTTTACTGTAAAGGTGTCCACTGCATTAGTTAGATGCTGATGGGAGATTCAGGCTCATACATATGGCATGAGCTCCATTAGCAGTCAGGTGCATAATGTTCTCCAGCAATGGGCGACCTTCTGTCCCAGGTGTGGTGTGCTGGAATAGGAAGCAATGGCACGGGAAACAGTAAGTCTCTATCTCTTCTGCTTCTGAAGGCTTCCCAATGCCCAGTCACTCTTCTTCTGATAAAACTTTGCCAAACTTAATTTGCCTAAAGCTTCCTTTTAATCAACAGTCAAAAGTAGAAAGGAAGCTTCAGAAACTATGGTGATTGGTTGGTAATTCAGGCCAACTCCTATCTATATCATAGACTTTGTTGTTGTTGTTGTTCTAGAGAGGAGATTGGAATAACTCTATAGGAGACAGGGCAGTGGGGAGCATGGAGCCAGGTTCCAGTCACCCAGAAGTTTTCAAAGCCACATTTGCATACGCTTTAATAATGCTGAGAATAGTCCCACAGGGGAGGTGTGAGGCCAGAGCCAAGAATTTCTGTGATCACTTATACTGATGGGAATGCATCAAATCCTGCCAGAAGATGAAATGGAAAAATAAATTGTGAATGACTGACCTAGTTCATAAGCACCAAGATGAAGGGGCAATCCTGAGGACACATCACAGCCCTCAGGAATTCCCTTTCTGGGTGAATTATAAAACCTTCAGATCAGGAGAGCTAGGACATTAAGGGTCTGATTTGTTCTGTGACAATTAAGAGGGGTTTCCCTGACTTAGATGGAAAAATTCTCGGGGATTATTAAAGATCCAAATAATGCTGAGAGTCAGACATATCATCACCATCCTCTCTCTTGTTTTCTTTTGTTTTGAGTTGTGCTTTGTGTCTTTCTTAAGTACACAAAAGAAGAAATGACAAAATGGGCCTTTCACCTTGGAGGCCTTCCTGCTGTATCTGGCAGAAAGAGCCAGGGCTGAAAATGTTGAAGATCCTGTCAAAGCACAGATGTTCTTTGGACCTGTGGGACTCTAAATGTCGAGGGAAGAGAAAGGATGCTGGGTAATATGGGCAGAAAGACAGACGCACAACCAAAATTCTGGACTGGCTGGGGTGGTAGAAATCAAGACACACGTCACATGATAGAGTTAAAGTTTGGGGATGCACAGCTTAGCATAAAAGTTCCCTGGAAAACAATCGGAAGCTTTGATCACTCCTCACTGTGGGCTGGCCCAGGAAGTTCATACTCCAGTCTTTCAAGGGTGGAAGAAGGGAGGGAATTGCCTGCTAGGTCATCACTGGATGTCAAACTTGTTTTCCTCCTCACAGCCTTTGAAGCGGAACTGGTATTGGGGCATATGGGGCTTGATCTGGGCAACTTAGTGTCTCATGGTTTTAATTGTTATTTGGTAATTTTAAATACCTCTCCGTGGAAATGCAAGGCAAATTGTCTTTTCTTTCCTGCAAACGTAATTAAAAGAGGCAGGATGAAAAGGCCCACAGATGGAGCATGCTATGCTTTGCCAAAGCAGGGGATCAGGATATGAAGTAAATCCCAATAATTGCAGCAACTGATGGCCCCAGCAGAGAATGTGCCTGACAATTAAACATTCTGAAAGGCTGTGGTGCCACTGGAGAGACCATAAAGCAGAATTAGGCTATGAGCACATAGTCAAGCAAAAGCTTGAAGTTTGGCAGTCTCTAACCTTGTGCAGATGAGAAGGCCCCTCTTGACAGTTGTAAAATTTTGTATTCCACAAAATTTCTCCAAGGTTTTTGGTACCATCTTCATGTCGTGAATTATAAACATACACCTTGCAAGCTTCCCTCCTCGCTGTACGGATCCTCCAGTACAAGAGGGAACGTGGACAGTATGTGTGGGAATGACAAGAGCTGTCTATAAACTTGGATTAATAAACCCATCAGGAGAGCCACTCCCTTGAAGAGCTGTGGGTTCATTTAGGTAATCACCACTGATGGATGTGCTTTGCTAGTGTATTCTTCTGCTTACTGTGGGCTACGAAGCAGAGCTGGAAAAGACATCTGGAAACATCTGGCATCTTCTAGAGCAATAACATCACAGTGTGTTTCCAGACATACTCTGGAGACTCCTCCAATCATTTTGGGTCTCACATATGAAAATTCTCAAGAGAAGAAAAGGTACTGATTTAATACTTATATTTTTCCCCAATAGAGTCATCAAATTTTATCACATATTTTTCATCTTACCATCACTTGTCAAGTATTCGGAATACATGTTTAACTAGATATCAATACATAGAAGAATGAAAATAGACCCATATCTATCACCATGCACAAAACTCAAGTCCAAATGACTCAAAGACCTCACCATAAAGCCAGCCACACTGAACCTCATAGAAGAGAAAGTGGGTAGTATACTTGAATGCATTGGCACTGGAGACCACTTTCTAAATAGAACCCCAGCAGCACAGACACAGAGAGAAACAATTAATAAATGGGACCTCCTGAAACTGAAAAGCTTCTGTAAAGCAAAGGACATGGTCAACAAGACAAAACGACAGCCTACAGAATGAGAAAAGATCTTCAATAACCCCACATCAGACAGAGGGCTGATCTCCAAAATATAGAAAGAACCAAAAGAACACATAATCCAATAAAAAAAATGGGGTACAGACCTAAACAGAGAACTCTCAACAGAGGAATCTAAAATGGCTGAAAAACACTTACGGAAATGTTCAACATCCTTAGCCATCAGAGAAATGCAAATCAAAACAACTCTGAGATTGCATCTTACACATGTCATAATGGCCAAGATCAAAAACACTTGTAACATGGGGGCCAGTTTATTGAGGTTTATGTCCTGCCCAGTTCCCACAGCCGGTAAGCTCCAAAGAAAATCACACAGAGAGTCTGCATTAATGATAAACTGATTGGCCCATTAGCTCAGACTTTGTATTAGCTCTTATAACTTATATTGACCCATTATTCTTATATATGTTAGCTACCCAGCAGGGCAGGTCACATCCTACTTCTTCGGTGATCTGGAAAGGACTGGGGAGGGAGCTTCCTTTTTCCCAGAATACTCCTATCCTCATTGCCCTGCCTCTACTTCCTGTCTGGTTGACCCACCTATACTTCCTGCCTAGCCAATCAGCGTTTATTTAAAACATGATTGACATAATACAGACAATTCTCCCACACCAAACATTGATGGCAATTTATGCTGGAGAAGTTGTAGGGAAAAGGGAATACTTCTGCATTGCTGGTGGGAATGCAAGCTGGTACAACTCCTTTGGGTGTCAGTGTGGCAATTTCTCAGAAAATTAAGAAACAACCTTCCTCAAGACCCAATAATACCACTTTTGGGTATATATCCAAAGGATGCTCAATCGTGCCACAAAAACATGTGCTCAACTATGTTCATAGCAGCATAGTTTATCATAGCCAGGAGCTGGAAACAACTTAAATGTCCCTCGACTGAAGAATGGATAAAAAAAAATGTGGCACATATACACAATGGAGTACTACACAGCAGAAAAAATAAAGACATCTTGAATTTTGCAGGAAAATGAATGGAGCTAGAAAACATTATTTTGAGTGAGGTAACCCAGACACAAAAAGACAATTATCACATGTACTCATTCATAGGTGGTTTTTAAACATAAAGCAAAGGAAACAAGCCTACAAACCTAGAGAACTTTAGACAACAATGAGGACACTAAAAGAGATTTACATAGATCTAATCTACATGGGAAGTAGAAAGTAAAAAAGACAAGATCTCCTGAGTAAATTGGGAGCATGTGGACCTTGGGGGAGGGATGGAGGGTGGAGGGGATTAGGCAGGGAGGGGAGCAGAGAAAAATGTTGAGCTCAAAAAAATCAATAAAAAAAGGAAAAATTAAAAAAATAATAATAAAAAGAAGATACTGACAAAAAAGAATACAAGTTTAAATGTCTGTCATCTTTCTTGGTCAGGGCTGTCCACAAGACTCCCAAAACTTTATTGCCCTTAGTTAATCCCCCAACCCCAGAGGTTGACGACCATGTGCTTCAGGCATACTCATAGGGCTTTGTTCTGGATCTGACTTGAAAGATTAGCTTTTGTAATATCAAAAAGTGACATGAGAATCTCTACAGAAGGGAGACAATCAACAGTCCTACCTACCTGTGAACCACAGCAATGTCTAGTGAGGGACAAGAGCTCTAGGGTACCATCGTAGTGCACAACCTGTAGCAGTAACCAACAGCTCTCTGATGGGACTGAAGACCCATTCAACAAGACAGAAATCATGCCTGGTCCTGGAAACCCAGACAACTATTTAGGACTAGCGAAGTCATAAATCTTGGAGGAAAACTTAGAACCACCTCTTTTCTAAACCAGCACAAACCCTGACTACATTCTAAAGCTTTGTTCTTCTACAGACAAATAAGTGTCTTTCTCGTACCTCATCCAGGAAACCTCTCTTTACAACAGACAGGGACCATTACAGAAAACTACAAGCAAACAAACGCAGAGTTGTAGAACCCAGCCTCAACTGACACATCTACAGTATAACTCATTCACTGAGGGCTCGGGGATCATTGTAGAATAGGGGGCAGAGAGATTGTAAGAGTCAGAAACTCAGGGAATTGCTATGGATTGTGTCTCTTAGAAATGCCAGAGAAGTTATACCCATGAGGTCTCCTAAGTATGGCTGACTAATGACCTGAGCAGTGGCAACACTAATAAACATGGATGGGAGGTGGAGGAGTTCAGGAGACCTCAACCCTAGTGTCTTAGTCAGTGTCTTGCTGTGAAGAGACACCTTGGCCACGACAATTCTTGTAAAGAAAAACATTTAACTGGGAGTGGCTTAGCATTTTAGAGGTTTCATCCATTATCATGTGGCACGACATGGCTGTGTGCAGACAGACATGGTGCTAGAGAAGGAGCTGAAAGTTCTACATCTTGATCTTCAGGCAATCGAAGGAGTCTGTCTCACTGGGAATGGCTTGAGCAGACCCCAAAGCCTGCCTCGACAGTGAAACACTTCCTCCAACAAGGCCATATCTCCTGGTAGTGCCACTTCCTATGGCCAAGAATTCAAACACATGAGTCTATGAGGACTGTATCTATTCAAACCACCACATCTAGAGAGGGAAATTATAGGCAACTAAGAAATGCTGAGAATGGGAGAGATAGTGTTCCCTAGGGAAGAGCACACCAATTAACTATCCAATATTAAACTGTAAGTCCCAAAAACATATAAATACAGGTAACACTGTAGACTAAGCAAGTTTTATTTATGTACTTAGGAGTGTGTGTGTGTGTGTGTGTGCAAGTGTGTGCATGTGTGTATATGTGCATGTGTGTGTATAAGAACAAGTAAAAGAAAAGAAGCCATGTATTTGAAATAGAGTTAGGGTGGTATATAAATGAATCCAGAGGGAGAAAAGGGAGTAATGGAACTATATTATAATCTCATTTAAAAAAATGTCTTCTTCTAATTTCCTCAAGGAGCAAAGCAAGTATACATGTCTGCAATCCTAATATGGAGCTAAGTGTGTTCACACACTCCTCTAGAAGCAACAGCAGTCATAGGAGACAAGTTTTGTATAAGAAGCAGTTCCCCCAGCATTATTATGAAAGTATGTCAAATATTCATCAATTGGAGACTAAGAGAAAATGCATGATAAACCTATACAGAATAGTACTTAGCTCTTCAAAAAAAATATAACAGTGTCACAAAAACTGACCTAGGGGGATGCCCATGGTATATTGCCAGAAAAGTTTTAACAATGTACAAAGCGTCATTTCAAATTGTGAAAATCAACAATGTCACCATGGGAACAACTGCGTATGTTTAGAGCCACGGAGAAAGGCTCACCAGGCTCTGTGCGGTTACCTTCAGGATGATGAGATAGTAACAGAAAGGGAGTGTGGAAGGGACTGAATAATGCCAGGAAATACACACACCCTCAGACCACAATGGCAGGGAGAAATGCACAATGCATGTTTACAGCAATAGCTTTTAAAGATGCATACACTTCTTCAGTCTTAGTAGCTGCTGCCAGGCATGGTTCCTAAGGCTTCAAATAGATTTCCTCACTTCTAGCCCACACAAAGCTTGTGGGAAAACTGTTGGGACAAAGTCTTGGTTCTTTGACTCTGAGAAACCTAATGCAAATATTGTACCTTTAATTCTACTTCCCAAACTACCTACTAGTTGTCCATCTCAACTTATGCAGTTTCCAAACAAACCATTTCCATGTATATTCACATATGTATAACACACTTAAGATGTCCAGAGGCTGAACTGGGCGTGGGAATCAGGCTTCTGAACTTCTTCATTTTCCTCCTCCCTCCTTAGCACAAACATGTGAGCAAAAGACGAAAAGGGCAGGAAGATCTCCACATATAGAGACCCGGGAAGGAGAACGACTATGATATTTGCACTGATGACTTCAAGGAGTTACATATGCCACTGAGAATGTCCAAGCAACAAATAAGATCCGGAGAAAAATAAGAGTCCAGCTTACCCCTCAAAGCAGTGGGCGACCGTGAGAACCCACTTCTTGGCAATGAGGACGCAACCACAGATGTGTCCACTGGGTTCACTCTGCAGAGAGCATTGCCAGGGCCACCTCCCAGGACGACTAGTCCGACCCCCAAGGATCCTCTTGTTCATGCGCGCAGCAGGGCGGCGGCCACAGTCTAACAAGGAGCAGAAACCACAGTCCGTGATTCATTCCTCACCAAACCTAGCGGATTCTGAGCTCTGGTTGTCATGCATAAATGGTCCTGTTTC
Source organism: Microtus ochrogaster (assembly GCF_000317375.1). Taxonomy (NCBI): domain Eukaryota; kingdom Metazoa; phylum Chordata; class Mammalia; order Rodentia; family Cricetidae; genus Microtus; species Microtus ochrogaster. The sequence continues at coordinate 28,205,771 of NC_022027.1, forward strand.
CCAGGAGCCAGCACGGTTCAATTAATGCCATGTCCCATGACAAACCACCAGTCTCACCTTGATTAGTGCACAGAAGGGAAATCTTACTTCTGCTTGGACAGGACTGCCTAGGTTTGGAAACATAAAATGTTATAATATTAAATTGCATGCTTGGTGTTTACTTTAAGCATGTTATCAAAGTCAGGCAACACAGGGTCCACTGTCAGGGGCGTTCAGACTCTGAGCACAGTTGTCTTACTGCAAGATTTCTCAGGGCACAGGTATAGTCAGAGCCTTCCATGGGAGAATACACACATTTATCCCAACAAGACATCACATTGTGGAAAGAGAAATTCTTATCAGGAAGCTTCTTACATCATCTTATTTGCTAGTTAGAATCTATGGTGAAGGATGAGCATGTCGGATAAGCTCCCCCACACCCACCCCAAAAAAGCCTGAGATTTAGACTGAGAAGAATAAAATATTACTTTACACTTTAAAATAGAAGATAAAGGAATAGGACACTTAGACTAGAAAAACATCGTGCCCAGACTGTTAAGGTTAAACCACGGGTCTAGGAAGAAGTGACAGGAAAAGGTGAACTTGTGTTTGTTCTATATAATCCCAGGTAGCCTAGCATGCATATGCATGTATTTGTATGTGTGCATGTGCACATGTATGCTTCTGTATACAGAGACTAGTGACCATTTTTAGGTGGTAGCTTCCTTAGTCATTCACTACATTTTTTAGACAGGATCTCTGAACTTAGAGTTCACTAACTTGACTAGAGCATCTGCCCAGCAAGCCCCAGTGATTCTCCTGTCTCTGTCTCCCTGGTACTGAGATTATGTGTACTCCCAGATCTTTTTAGCATTAATACCAGGGGTCCAAATTCAGGTCTTTGTGTTTAGACAGCAGGCACTTCATCAACTGAGCTATCTCTCTAAGCCTTGTACCCTTGACATCTGAAATGATTGTATACACTGCCTTCAAACCTCTGAGTGTACTCAACTGATATACATTGGGATCAACTCTTTCATTTCATTTATATCTCTACCCTTTCTGAGACTAGCTCTGAACATAGTGCAAAAATGACATTCAAAAATTAGTTGTGAATTATTTTATTTTTTAAAATTATGACTTTTGGGTAAGATACAAAGATTGCCCACCCCACTCCTTGTACTAAACTTGCTATATAATATCACATTTAGTTAGTGATCCAGGTCTACAAACCCCCAAAGTGAATGGTTATTCATTCATTTTTTTGGTCTAAAGGGCTTTTTCCACACCCAGCTTAGAGGAGCACCATTGCGTTAAAAGATTTAGGTCACTGATTTGGAAAAAATACTTCCTTTGACAAAATATTAAGAAATTTGAAAATAAGTTTGTCCAATATAGAAACCTTAAGATTTTTCTGGGGGACAAAGGGCTACCTTTAGTTTTCTTTGGGGTTCTTAGAGGTGATCTACCTAGCATTTAGGTTTTGAAGTCATACAAATTAACTTGAGTTTATCATCACTTACTCTGTATAGGCTGTGGCCTTTGGTATAGTTGCTTAAAGATTCTTAAATCTAACCCTTAGTTTCCTCAGCTATTAAAATAAGGTAATTATAATTTAGGAGTTTATTGTAAGAAATTAATGAGTCAACTAGATAACAAAACCTGGATAGTACCTGCAATGCAATAAGTGTTTAAAAGAATTCATTCCTTGGGCTGGGAATACAGCTCAGTGGCAGAGTACTTGCCTAGCTTGCGTGGAACTTTAGCCTCAAGTCCAGGACCACAAAATGTTCTTATTAAAAATCAAAGTAAATCTTTTAAAAAGGAGGAGGCCTGAGAGGTGGCTTGGCAGTTAAGAACATGTAGTACTCTTGTTAAGGACCTAATTTCTGTACTAAGAATTCACAACAGGAGGCTTGTCACCCAAGAGTTCGGGGAACCTGACACCCCTGGCATCATGAGTGAGCACCTACACTTTCATGCATACCCTCTCACACACCCAGGTACACAGAGGAAAAACAAATCTTTAAGAAAGAATCCATTCCTTCCATTTACTTTCCTCCTACAGCCTCAATAATCAAAGGAGACCAACTTATTTAATACGTCATCACTTACGAGGGGAAGACATTCAAGGCTACATGACTTTAGTTTTTTTGTGTTGATTATTTTCCCAAATTCTAACTTTTTAGTATTTTCACTTAATTCCTCCTGCTAACCAGTCCCACATAGTAACGATAGGGAACCCAGTTTTGAGAGTTCATTTCAAAACAAGATATTTAAAGACTTGAGCTTAGATGTCAAATTTCCCCCCAATACATTAATAGTTCCACTAGTTCCAATTAAATGCGACATTTTCCCAAGTTAATCCTATCTATGAAGAGGAAATTAATGTTGACATTTAAAGATTAACAGATGTTCTGTGAAAGTTATTTACTGGTGTGGCAAATTTGAGTGTTTTCATGTTAAAAATAGAGAAAATAGTCTTGATCAGCCCTTGTTCCATATGTATATACATATGGCTGCTGTGGATCTGTTCTTACCTGTGTACCAGCAACTCCTGCAGAGTGGTCCCATTGAGATTCTCCCAGTTCGAGTGCAACCTCAGCCAGGGCTGGCTTTCCTGTCCTTGGATCAGCTCAGTCACAGCGTGTTCTCTGATACAAGGCAAATGCTGGGTAAATATTCAAAGTATAATGATCTTTGTACAGGCATTATTATCATTTAAGACCCATTTGTTTTAAATACATATATTTCACATTGTAAATCAGTATTTCAAGAAAAGAAATTCATTTGGGAGAATTTGGAATGGAGCATGGTTAGCAAACGGGGAGGGAGTTAGCAAAAGTAAATTAAAACCAAGCTACTTCAGTCAGTCTCTCTGTTGACATTTGAACATGATGAGGTGTTAGAATTCTAACATCTGAAAAACTTCCAAAACCTAACAAAGCAGAAATCAAACAGAAACAATGAAGTTCATCTTTCTGTCTCGTTTCTTCTTCATTGTGATCCTGAAACATACCAAGGCCCCAAAATATAGAAAATCAAAGGTCAATTAAGACTTAAATATGTTAAAATTATAAGTGTGCTGGGCAGTGTTGGTACACTTGCGGGGCAGAGGCAAGCAGATCTCTGGGTCTGAGGCCAGCCTGGTTTACAGAGTGAGCTCCAGAACAACCAGGGCTACACAGAGAAACTCTCTAAAGAGATGTGCCCATCTTTCCAAACCCGGTGCTGTGGAACTAAGTAACCTGGAGGCTCTAGATTTCTCATCTCCCTTTCTTTTTGCAGCAAGGGAGAGAAGAAGATGAAGTCGTGGTTTGCTCGTCCTCAGCTGACTTTCCTGCAAGTCGGGGACTGGCTTCCTCACGGCTATAAACCAAACACTCAATCAATATTGTGACCGAAAAGAAAAGAAGATTCCCCCAGGTCTGACAAAAACAGATCTTGCTGAAGAATGTTAAGCATCTCCATGCTGCTCACAAGAGCCTGGGAGTGAGGGGCTTTCATCTGGTTTTGATCAATGTACCTTCACCTCGGCCAATAAGTCAAGTCCCATTCATAGACGTTAGCACTAGTTTGTCTCCCAGGGATAAATGGATAGCGAAACAGGAACATGAGAAGCAAGGGAAGTGTGTTCTGAAGGAGAGGGGAAATGCAGATAAATGGTTTGCCTGCCATTTACCTACCAGGGTCATTAACTGGAATATTTTATTTCATCTTTATTTAATGCCCTGCCATTAGGGATCTATACAGTCCTTTGCATGCTGCCTTTGGAGTAATGGAAAAAATTTAAGGGAGGATGCTAAAATTAAACTTGACTTATGTTTCTAAAATGGGCTAGCCAGTCGTGTTCAAACAGGTACTTCTGGCTACCAGATGGTTTGAAACTCAAAAACAAATGTTACTTTAAGAGAGTTTAAATCGCTGATGCATCCAAGTGGACATTAAAATGAACAACTATGAGTTAGCAAGGATAAACGGAAATTGAAACAAGAAATTAGAGGCTATCATTTCAGTGAGAGAAATAGACTACAGCTTGGTTTTCAAAAGTTATTTGGGGCCCTGAGCAAGGACGTCAAAAAAAGACTACATCAAATGTGGTAGAGTGAAGGCCGCTTCAGTCAGAAAGCTCGTCTGAGTCATCCATGTAGGAGCTGAGTCATGAATCATGATGATGGGGTTGGAGGTTTAGGCGAAGGTCTAGTGATCAGAATTCCAGGAAGAAAGCTGCCCTAGCTGGAAGCAATTCAGAGTGCTGGAACATCAGTAATCAGACCAGAATGTCTAATATCTAGTGAAGAAGTAGGGGGTGCTTGAAGTTTGGTAAAGTATAACAGGGATTGATATTTTATAAAATGCTAGAATAAAAGAAATGGACTTTCTATCTAGATTGTAATATAATAAAAAAAAAGATGGTTTTGAGATGAAGATAGCATGTTGCTGCTGACTTGGAGGTAATTTTTAAAGACAACATGATGAAAACCTAAGGTCAGAAATTAAGCCATCCCCAGAAGCTGTGCAGTGACATTTCGAAAAGACTGGACTATGTAACAATTTCGAGTAGAAATAACTCAAGTCCTCTTGGGCCAACTGCTGAAGGCCACTTAAGTTGTACCATGTTCTTATTTGCCCTGTTCTCAGTCATGTCCAAATCAATGCTCTAACCTCCGAGAAGCTGATATCCTAGGAGATTTGTATGGAGCAAGATAAATTCCTGCTCCTGAATTCCATGGTTCACAACTGGGGTCGAGAAGAGAAGGGGGAGGGCTAGCTCTGAACAGTATTTGCTTCTGGAGAACTCAGGGAAGCTGGTTGTTATTTGATAAGCACTGGTGGGGATCTACTTTTAATGATGAGTTGTTTCCAGCCAAATGCAACACGAGAGAAAGCGAATCTGATTAACTTGAGCTCCTGCCTTGTTCGTTGCTGTTAATAACAGAGATTTTCTCTACCTCGCTGAGAAGTTGCCACTTAATTTTATAAATTATTCACAGGCTCAACTGACACGCTCTGAAATCCAGTTTGCTAATACATATCCAGATTCCTGACAGAGCTTACCATGAGTGACCATAAACATAAACATATGTGCTTGTGACAACAGGAATACTTTGTTTAGTTTTGTTTTTCCCAAAGATGATACCAGTAGTCTAATGGAAGAATTAAAAAAAAAAAAAAACTTCTTCCCATGGGTACCTTTTTGGAAAGTACTCTCTTTTACCCAAAATATAATGTCTAGGAAGCACTAAAAACACACCCATTGAAGCCTAGATTTTCTTTGCACCTAGACATTTAGCTACCAACATTTTAGGATGTACAAGAACTTAACTCCCCAAGCATACACCACAAGGCTATCAGAAAGGTCCCAAAGCTGCCATGTGAAGGTCATGGCACTCCATGGCCTGTTTCATGTGGCTTCTGTTTAGACCAACAAACATATACTCAGTACTGTAGGCAATTTTTTCAAGAAGTAAAAAACCCTTGGATTGTTACTTAGGGTAGATTTTCCCCATTCAATAAACACAAAAGAAGGCAATGATAAATGAATGTGTTCAAAATATATTATATTATACACATACATGACTTTTTAAAATAATTAATAATAAAAAGAAATCTAGAGCCGGGCGGTGGTGGCGCACGCCTTTAATCCCAGCACTCGGGAGGCAGAGGCAGGCGGATCTCTGTGAGTTCGAGACCAGCCTGGTCTACAAGAGCTAGTTCCAGGACAGGCTCCAAAAACCACAGAGAAACCCTGTCTCGAAAACCAAAAAAAAAAAAAATCTAGAGCTGGAGGGTTGGCTCAGTGGTTATGAACACTTGCTGCTTTTGCAGAAGACTCCTAGGTCAGTCCTAGCATTCACATGGTGGCTCACAACCGTCTGTTAACTTCAATTCTAGGGTGGCTCACAACCGTCTGTTAACTCCAGCTCTAGGGGTTCCCATGCCAACTTCTGGATTCCATGGGCACCAAGCATACACATGGTACACAGACATATATGTAAGCAAACATTAATACAACAAAATGAAAAGAATGAATCCTTAGGAATAGAGAATTCTATCTTTTCTGGAAATCTAAGGCAGAAGTGAAAGACTAATATTTTTTAACAAATGTGTGGAACATTATTAGCAATTATGGAAATGCAAATCAATATCACAGCGAAAATATTTTCACATTACCACTAGGATGACTAGCAAAACAATTACTTAACAATCAGAGCTGACAAAAATATGAAGGAATCATAATTCATACCTTGATGGTAGGAGTCTGAAATGACATAGCCCCTTTGGAAAAGAGTTTGGCAGCTCTTTAAAAATTAAATACGTTACCATTTGCTATAGTAACTCTAGTTATAAGTATTACTACCCAAGAAACTTGAAATGTATGCTTGTGTAAAAGCTTACAGGTGACAATTCATTGCAGCATCATAAATCAACAATACGGATGAACCTAGAAAACACTAAGCTAAATGGAAAAAGTGAAAAACAATAGCAGATATTATATGATTCTGCTTATGGAAATGTGCTCTGTAGAAAAACCCACAGATGCAGAAAATGGATTAGTAGTCGTCAGGTCCTGGAGGAGGAATAAATGAAAACTGGTCGCTAATAGCCATGTGTTTTGGGGTGGGGTAGAATGGGCTGAAGCTAATAAAAGCACTTTGTAATCAGACAGTATAGACTATATAACTTTGTGAATATTGCAAAAGCATTGCAATTACGAATGGAAAGGGTGGCTTTTAGGATAAGCAAATTATATGCCATTCTTTGAAACCTTGGGACCACCATGACCTACTTATCCAGGGTTAATATGCACGAGAACAGAATCCTGGGCTGGACTTTCAGCTGCAGTGAACACAGAGCTCTGAAGTTTCATGAGAGTAAGGCAACCATCCTGAAGTAAACAGTTCTTTCCCAGGGAGTAAACCCCAGGAGGCAACGACAGCATTAATCCCAGCAGAGAACACTAGAGACTACTGGGAAATATAATAGATGTTGTCTTTGCCCAAAATATAGAAACATTCTCCAAAAGGATGATTTTTTTTCTTTTGATTAACTTTAAAAGATTAAGGCCAAAAAATTCAAATTACAGCTAACTCCATAAAGAAATTCTGCCAGTCAAATAGCTCCAAGACACAGTTTCCAGATGAACTCAGTTCTGTAGAGATAGAGCTTATGGAGCCAAGAGACATGGGAGGTCACATCCCCTAAACTTATCCTCAAATGCCAGATGTCTCAAAGCTGCATTTGCCAAGGATTAGAGGTCAGAGTAAGTTCTGATTTGTATTGTTCATAAAGTGCATGCGCATATGTTTTTGATACTGTAAGTAGAAGTCGATACACTGTCAAAAGACCCCGGGAGCTTGATTTATACCTTTGTCTAACCAGCAAAACATTGTGCTTCCAGCCCAGGGAGAACTCTGGAAGAACCGACAGATGACAGTAAGTTTTCATGTTCAACACAAAACACCAAATCTTTTCCCTTGGACAGTTATGGTCTGCCATTTTTGCTCTAAGAAATGGATAGCAGAATCCGAGTCTGAAAAAAAGAAGCCCATGAACATCTTTTTAATCAACTGCCTCTACAAGAAATATTGCTGTGCCGTTCCTGAAAATACATAATTCGGCATAGAAATGAGTTTGTGAACTAGGTCTTTTTAGACCTACTGAAGTCAGTGAACACCTTTCTTAGGAGAAGGGTGAGTTGGTTCTAGATGCTAAATTACAGCGCTGGTTTCAATCTGTGCTTATGGAATGAATCCTTTCAAAGATTAGAAATGACTATTTCTTCTTCTATACTTCAATAAAAAATTTCATGAACTCTGCTCTAAGTCTGTACCATTGTCAAATATGAAAATGAAGCCTATCTTATGTCCTGTGTTGTTCTCACAAATGTGTTTCCTACTACACCATGTTTCCTCCTACCCAGTGATGATGCTCCCCTTTGCATTATCTACATGTTTCCTGCTACCCAGTGATGATGCTCCCCTTTGC
>NC_022027.1:28213888-28222194 GCF_000317375.1 Microtus ochrogaster
CATGTTTCCTCCTACCCAGTGATGATGCTCCCCTTTGCTTTCCTCCTACCCAGTGATGATGCTCCCCTTTGCATTATCTACACACTGACTACATCAGTGCTCATAAGCACATACTCCACAAAATGAAAAGAGAAGGTGGAAGATGAGCAGAACTAATTAGGGGTGGGTTTCTAAGGTTCAACTTTTTGATGCAGGGTATGTATAAAAGCTACTGGCCAGCCACTGAAGGCCGCAGCACTCCGTTCTAAAAACGAAGATGGAAAGCCATCCTCCTTCCCTTCCCGCCTGGCGTGGAGACCAACTGTGACTGGAAAGACATTGTGATCAATGACTGTGACTCACAGACGAGGTTATTTAGAGCTTGTTTGAGGCACCAGTAGCAGGCGTATGAATTTGTACAACGCAGATGGTCTCCAGAGACCCAGGAAACAGCAGCTTTCTGAGCAGCCCATCCTTGCACCAGGAACATGACCTCCCTTGCCCATTATCCTCATTCTTTCCCTCTTCTGCTTCTCTGTATTTCTATGAGCCACTAAAGTGCACCTAAAGCCAGTCTTAGACGACCTGATGCTATTTACTCATTTACACATGAATACAGGCAATAATTATAGCTTTTCAGCTATATTTCGACCTTTGATTATCCCTGCCCCTCAGTGAAATAAAGTTATCAAAAAATGAAAAAAAAATACATCTATTATCTAAAATACTAACATTTCACTTTCAGAGTTAAAAAATTAGCTGAGCTGTGGAGGGGCATGCCTTTAATTCCAACACTCAGCCCTGTGAATTCAAGGCTAGCCTGGACTACAGAGCGAGTTCCAGGACAACCACTGCTGTCCATAGAGAAACTCTGTCTCAAAAAACAAAAGTGAAAACAAAACAAAACAGAGTTGATAAAACATGGAAGATGAAATAAGTGAACTTTTGTTCAGAGTACTGCTATAGATCTAGCTGCCCTGAAGCTCACACCAGGATGACTTCAAACCTGAAGCAATCCTCTTGTCTCTGCTTCATGGCTGTTGAAATTGAAGATATTCAATATCATATCCGGTAAAAAGAAATTATTTAAAAAAATCTCATATTCACTAAAAAAAGAAATAGAAGCAATCCAAATGTTTGAAGGGATAATTGAACGCAGTATAACACTGGAAGTGTTAGCTATGAACAAAAATGAAGAGTTGGTGCACACTGTAACAGAGATGCTTGAGGATATTATCTAGACAAAAAGATCACGAGCTGTATGCTGCCTAATTAAAATATCCAGAATGGTAGTGAAATGCATAGAGACAAAGAATACATGAGTGATTTGCGGTTCTGGAGGACAGTTGGGCGCATAGTTTGCTTTGCGGTAATAAAAACGTACGAGACAGAGGCAATGGAGACAGCCATGCAGCCCTGAGAGCATAAACCAACTGCAAATGAAATACTCACACTTGGTGTGCACATTTTAGCTCAGTAAAAATCTAATATGCAAGAAATACAAAAGAAGATAGAGAGACATTTCAAACAAGATCCCTTCCGTTTGCAGCTCAACAGTTCCGCTTAAGGTGGCTTTCGGAACTGTTGCTCTGGTTGGAAGTCTTTGCAGGTCTGACTTACCCTAGGAATTCCCAATAGAGCTGGTCTCATTATGTAATTGAATTTTCATATTAAGAAATACCCCTAGGTCTCGGTGAGAGACCCAAGTTAAGCAACTTCAAGGGGGCTTCCATTTATCTAATCAAAATCATATCCCATTTCATTTGAACACAATAATTTAATGGATTTTAATGGATCACGACAGCTCTAACTTTTTTCTAATGCTGGAAAAGATTAAAATTCTCTTATTATTATAAATAGCACCAGTTACTTAGATTTCCAAAGATATCGGTCTTTACATGGAAGAAAATAGCTCAAGATGTTAGCTGTGATACGATCTTCAAGCCGGGGTAGCGAAAACATGCAGCTAGTTTCTGAGTTAAATGGCTCGTTATTGTAAACAGTTTTCATTTGCTCTGTGGCTCCCAGGAAATGCCACCAACTCCGGTTTTTAAGACTAGAATTTCAAGGTTCCTTTATCTTTTATTTCTCTCATTTCTATATTTACACTAAAATCTCGTATATATCATTACCATAACAAATCAAAATGCCAGCTAAGTCCCACAGCAGATACATGTGCATATACATCCCATAGGTGTTTGGTGACAGCGCAGATGAAGGCTTTCCTTACAGAAGGAACTGAAACAGAATGCCTAACTAGACAGTGTGCTTCTGCCTTTCAGAGCATCCACTTCAGCCTGGGAACGTGGAAGCCAGAGTGGTTTTTTCCTTGAAGCATATTTCCTGTATTACTTAGGATAAATAGAAATACCAGCAGCTTTGACTTCTATTTCTCAACTCTTCCTTAAAAAAAAAAGTGTGTGCTGCTTAAAAAGAAATTTTCAGTAACCTCGAGGAGGGGCATGAAGAGTTTTCCATCCAGGTTCCACAGAGGAGACCATATGAACGCTTTATAAATAGTGAACGTATTCCATTTCAGAAGTGCTTAAAATACAGTTACTTCATTTACTTTTGAGGCTTCAACGTAACAGATCTGCAGCCCACACTCTACAGAGCAGGTGCCTAGAATTAAATAAGCTCCTCACGCCAGATTCATTTCCAGGGCTTTAGAGGATTCTTATTTCCTGGTTCTCCATCCATCATAAGGAAGATATTACTGCTTAGGTTCACGAAGCCCTCTGAGAAACTCATCAGTGCTACAAACTACTGACCTTACCCTAAACCCATCTGCCTGCAGGCCAGCTGACTCAATGCCTCCTGCCAGCCGTCGGCACACACGTGGTGTTCGGTCGCAGATCTGTGGACGGCCAGGAATGAGGAGGAGCTCCCGTTTTTCGAGAGGGTCACTGAGGGGGAGAAATGCGAGAAAGCCTAATTAAAAACATTCCTTCTCCTGAGGAGCAGAAGTTTGTATGCCTTTGCTGTGATTGCATGCACTCATTCGTGTTTATTTTAGTTGAGAACAATTTGGGGTTGACCCATTTTGTGCAAACCACTGTTCCCTCAATGTGACAGGAGACGGGGGAAAAAAGGGGGGAATTTGTTCTGTTCTCTGCTTTCAAAGCCCTGCAGACTCCATTGAAAGAGACAGGCAGTTCCAGACCTTCCTTTATGAATTAGAAGGTGGCCAGAGGCAGAGTCCCGGGTGCCTTGAACTTACCCAGGGATTAGCAGAACTAATTGCAAGGAGCTATTTGAAACTCCATGCATTTTTTTCCTTCAGCATTGGGAAATGGCAGCACATGAGGTTGGTGCTAATCTAGGGTTCACGTGGCATGTGCTCAGACCCTAGCCCCTGCACTAGGTCAGCCGCAGTTCATCTGAGGGACACCGTGTACCTGAACACAGCCCATATGAAATTCACGACTTGGCCAGAGGATGCAAAAGACTAAGGTAGAAGCCAAGTGAATGAGAGGAGTGATGGGTGCGGAATGAGGGGATTAATCAGAAAATCAAGATCACAGCTGCCACAATAGCTGAGATGCCTTCAAGTCCTGCCCATGGCTGGAAACTGCATCTGGACAAGGGGCAAGACACAGAGCGGAGGAAGAGACCACTTTCAGATCCTCTTCCGGGGATGTAAATGATCCAAGAATGACTGATTAATCAGCACTATTGAATTTGAGGGATGAAATAAAATCCAAGTCTAAAAACGACATGCTTCCAAACACTGGAATGCAGAATGTTATACATATAATATAGACTTTTCAAACAGAAAAGTAACTTGAGGGGGAATGATTTTGTTACTTAGAAATAGCACCCATGAATCACCACTGTCAACTTTTAAACAGGCAAACAAAATAGATGAACTTGGCTGGTAAAACCCGTAAAGTAATTTAGGATTCATTTCACTTAAATGGCTGACAGGCATGTGAATACAGGGCAGATGGCAGCGAGCAGGAGCTTACCACAATCCCATTCATCTGAACTGTCTGAGCAGTCGACCCTTCCGTCACACCACAGGTCACGTGGCACACACTCATGGTTGACACATTCCAGCTCGTCGTCCTGGCAAAATGCTGGCAGGGGGACCAAGAAGGAAGAAGAGGGAAATGTTTGTGGGAAGAAAGCAAACTCTGTTCACGTAGATAGATGGCTTTTTAGGGGTCCCACTATTAAATTACTCTCTGAGTCACGTATAAATCTCTTTCGGATTTTTTAAAATTATAGTAAATCTCCCTGATTGCCTACTTAGCATTCATTTCCCCTCTTCCTTCCGTGAAAAGGAAACCTGATTTTGTCCAGGTTCATACCAGCCATCCCAAGTCCCAGAGGAAGATCTTGATTAGTTTAACATCGTCATGGCATTTTTCCGACTATTCTTATCTGAGAGTAATTATCGGTCCAGGATTAAACGTGATTCCATGAGAGACCCTTGGTCTATGGTTTTATGATTTACACATTACAAAATAGCATCCACCCAAACTCTGCCTGCCAGGCCGTGTGCCTTACTTAGCCTTGGAACTAGGCCAGACTGGAGCAGACACTTTCTAATCCCTGACTGGGACTATGCTGTGAGTGTCTGTGCTGAATGCCTTTCGTAATCCACGCAAAAGCCCCTGGCTACAGGCTGTGACTCTGCCCAGTGTGGACCCACAGGGAATCCCTCAGTGATATTCCAGAGCTAGGAGCACAACCCCCACTTCCACCTATGGAATGTGACCACGGCAGCTCAGCTACCCAGATGCCCTTGGCTTTTGACCATCGAGCCTGAGATCAAAATAAAGGAGTCACAGACAAGGTGATGCATTTCCACTATAGCCTCATGAATTCACTTTGCACGACTTTTACTATAATAATATAACACATGTTTGATTCACATAACAATAAATGTCTTCATTTTTGGTTAGGGTAAGTTGAGCTTTTTGTTACTTGTAACATTAGGAAATTTTTAACTAGTTCTAAAGATCATGGCTACATATCATTCAGACATAAAAGATTTCAAAAGCACAAAACAATCCTACCATCATAAGTGTAAACTTTTTATGATCCTCTGATTTTTTATATATGCATATTTACTTCGAAAATGCAGGACAACAATGCACATATTACTGAATATTTTCTATTATTCGGCTGCTGTGTTTGGGATAAGTGTTCTCTGAAGCCCACTCTTGAAGATTTGGTCTCCATCCTGTGGTGCTATTGGGAAGCTGAAGAGCTACTTAAGTGGTCTGAGGGTGCCTTCAGTGAAGGCGTGTCCTGAGGGAGTCAGAGGGACCACCGCCTCTTCTCACTCTCTTCTAATACACAGTCTTGAGGTTAATCTGCGTCTTTGCTGCTTCCTCTCCTCCGTGATATGCTTTCCTGCCACAGGCTCAAATGGAATGAGTCTACAAAATGGCCTGAAACATCCCAAATTCTGAGCCAAAATAAACCTAACTTCTTAAGTTGTTTCCCTCGGGTATCCGTTTAACTAACAGGAAACCAACTACCTCATCAACTAAGGATATGTAATGGATCTAAGTCAAACTGTGTTTCTCTGTTTTACATTGTATGTCTTCCATTTTTTGGATGCTAGGTGGTATTTTAATCTTTCCATATTGTTAGGATAATATGTATATGTATTTTATAGACATTTGTCTTTTTGGAATATGAAGGAATATCTTCATAGACAAAATCTTATCTGAAGAACTAAAAAACACACTGAAAATTTTGATATGTATTTCCAAATTTTTAGTTTCTATTAAAGTGAGGCAAGGAGTATTTAAGATGAAAAACTCTGTTAACAAATTCTTCAAGGTACTTACAGCAGTTTTTTTCATCCATGCTATCAGGGCAGTCTGGAAATCCATCACAGATCAATGTGTGCTTCAGACACTGCTTATTGGCTGGACATTCCCAGAGATCTCTCTCTTTGCAACCTGGAAACAGAAGAAAAAAGCCATTCATGATAGATGCACAGTTGAAAATGGCATTTAATCAAATAAGGTAAAAAAGGGAAACTTCAGAACGAAGGCATGATTCCTTCTTGAAGAGTTTGGACATTGGTGGTTACTATGAACAAGGTTTTGAGAGTTGGAACATCCAGTAGTTCCCATTCTGCATGACAAACAGAACAGCACTTCTAGCAGAAAATCCAAATCAACATATGGGAAATGGAAAAAAGGGGAAAAGCAGCTCTGCATTAGCATCCTTCCTGAGTTGTTCCTTTTGCTTTCGGAGTCAACTTGCCAGCACGCAAGGCATCTATAAAGCAAGCTATGCTTTTAAGCAAATATGCCAAAACCTAGAGACGTAAAAGTGTGCAATCTTAAAATGTAATTTCAGTCTACAAACTGAGGGGCCATCTGTATCTTTTGTAAAAGAGGCTCCTCATATGCTAAGTGCCTACAAAATTCATTTAAGAGCCAGGTGCAAACCATTGTATTTTGGTGGCCAGATACCTAAGGTCAGATATCTACCTCATCAGCTAGTATGGAAAACAGAAATAATTTGGAAAAGATCAAGACTGTGAGTTTACAACTTGAACTTCAATTACCCCTCCCCACAAGGAGCAAGTAGTTCAACTACACTTACGACATATCATTTGGTTTAAGTGCAGTGTTTGAATATCAGCTAAGATATGCCAAGATTCTACTGTACTAGATGCCCCCAGAAGACCCATGGTCCTCACCATGCTGTGAGGGTATGAAAGAAATGATTTCATAGTTTTAAACTGTTACGTGTTTGTGGGTTTTGAGATGGTTTTACTGTGTAGTCAAGGCTGTTCTCAAATTCAAGGGCTCCCTTGACTTGGCTGATGCCAGTCATTTCTCCTAGAACAGTGGTTAGCACATGGTAGACCCTTGAAGCATGGTTAATTCAAATTCAACTTCACTTCATCTAAAGAACAAAAGACTCTAGTTCCCAGGAAAATATAATTTAAGATATCTAAAATTCAAAGCAATGACCAAATAAATATACTCTTCAAAAATGTTATTTCTCATCAGACCTATGACAAAGAACTCAGAGAAATATCATGGATGATTAATTTAGGATTCTTGGAATCCATTACAAGAAAAAAATCTCACTGTTAAAAATAGTCAATCCAAACAAGAATCAAAATACTCCAGTGGAGTAGAAATTTCACTAAACTCAAATTAGATTTAGAGTCTTTCATCAACCAAAGATATGAGAAGTAAGTGGTGAGAGTCCTTCACTGGCCACGCATCTGGAATGTTCTAGGTCCAGACATGGATTCAGAGAACTCATGGTCAAGATATTTGGAGTTTTCAGCTAGCAGAGGAAGCCAACCCTAAGTGCAACGTTCTGAAGACGGTGCCCTCTAGAGACTCAAAATGTATCCTGAAATCTGTCACAGGCCCCTGTTCCTTTCCCACAGCCGAAACTTCTCATTCCACCAGGGAGCAGAGCAAATACAGAAGGTCTGACTGTGTTGTTGCTGGAGAAAGCACTACGTTAGTGGGGGATGAGAGAAAGGAGCCTGATGCAAGAAAACCTTTGGAATCGATGATGATTTGTACCCTTGGGAGGGATTAACATAAAAACAAGCACAGGAGCAGATCCCTCCGCATAAGGCCTTCTGTAGTATACGCTCACGAACAACAAGAGGCGGAGGCATTCATTATCTACTGTTTGTCTGCATTCCCCAACCCTACGTGAGTATTCTGTGAGCATTAATGTTTCCTTTTGTACATCCTCTTTTGCTAGAAAAGTTGGTGTGATCAAACACCTTTTAGGGGGACAGACGGTGAGAATAGATGAAACGAAACGAAAGGAGGTCATGGCATTTGTCATGGGGAAGATAGCATTCTGTGTGAAGAAGCCACTTTGTCTGCAAAGTGACACTTTTGATGTTAAGTCTGTGTTCAATGTACATTCTAAAAGAAAAGTGAAGACTTCTAAGAACAGATATGGATGAGCTGGACACGCCATGCAGCTTTAGGTTAGGAGACCAAACGGCAGTGGTTGTCAGAGCAGCAGACATGCAGCGCAGAAGGACTAGCAAGGCACACCAGAGGAGGATGGTGACAGGGAAGTTACCGAGTCCCGATGTGCCCAGGACTTTCCTAGGTCAGGCACCAGATGTTCCTTGTTCCAAGAATCCCACTGGTCCCAGGAAAACTGGAATGACTTGTTAACTTAAATACTATTCACTGAGCAGACCGCTCTGTGAAACAGGCTTCCATGATAGAGACAGGCCCCACCTGAACTGAACTCCTGGTTTCTCCCCCACCAAATTTTTTTTAAATGTTGTTATAAGTAAGACAGTGAATCACTGTGGTGTGTGTGTGTGTGTGTGTGTGTGTGTGTGTGTGTGTGTGTGT
>NC_022027.1:28222294-28238402 GCF_000317375.1 Microtus ochrogaster
CCTTTTCATCACTGAGACAATATACTAAGATTGGCTCTATTGATATCAGGCCTGCACCAAGTAAGCATTCAGTGTTAGAGGGAAAGCCTGCTCTTCTCATGGTATACAAGAAGCAGAAAAAGACACAGAAACCCAGGGCAAAATAACAAAATAACACAATACAGTCCCTCAAGAATATACACCCAATGACTCACTTCCTCAATGAGACCCATCTCTCAAAGTTTCTATCACCTGCCATTAATGTCACTGAATTATGGAGCTATCCATGGGTTAATCTAAAGATTGGTTTAGGATCCTCAGAACCCAATGACTTTTCAGTGAACAGGTTCTACTAGCCAGGGGTTCAAGACCACTTCATATCCAAATCACAACACACAGATACTTCCATAATACTTCATATCTAAAGCATAACCCTAAAGTAGATATTATTGTTGTATAAAAGTCTTATTATGTAAATATGAGGGGCATTCATCTTCTTAACTGCAAAAAATAAAACCTATTTCACTCTTCAGGCCAGAGCTACAAAGAACGGGAAGGAGAAACTGTGATTCTGGGCCTTTGAGTTGATGAAGGGTGAAACAGTTCAGATCCAGGGACTCTGGGTCAGAAAATGCCCTGGGAAAGGATGTGGATGCCACTCAGAGTGAATCACATGAGGTGGGACAGCTGGAGCTCAGGTCTAGCAGGCATGACTATCCTGCAAGAGTATACATGATCCTGACTCCTCCCCAGTGCCCATCCTAGCAGTCCACATAGATAGCCTATATCCCCGCTGGGCTCTGAGCACTGACCATTGCAAGCAACAGCACAGGTCCTATAGCTATGACCTACATCTTTAGTTTTGGCAGGTTTCCCAATCCTTCTCTTTCCTAGGGGGCACACTTCATGTCCTCTTTAACACATAATGACTTAATGTCCCCTGAAGAGGCAGAAGGAGGGAATAGTAAGGATTTAATCACAGGCTGAAGATCCCTCTCAATGGTTGAAATTCTGGAAACATGATCAACAGGATCATCCATCCCAAATAGGACAAGATACTTTTATCATATAGATAGATGATAGATAGATAGATAGATAGATAGATAGATAGATAGATAGATAGATAGATAGATAGATAGATAGATAGAAATAGCTAGATAGATAATAGATAGATGATAGATAGATATAGATATAGATATAGATATAGATACATATGTATGATAAAAGTTGGGAACTTTGTCCAGCTCTGTTTTGGGCATGTTAAGTCAGTCCACTCCACACTGCCAAATTAGCTGACTGAAATAGGCCCAAGCCAAACAGAACTCCTTCTCCAAGCAAGATGAAGAGGGCGAATTTAGAAGGGAATTGCCTCTTAGATTCCTTACTACCATGGCAAATGGCTTCCTGGCCCCTGTCTTCTGAGGATTAGGATGGGAACATTATAAGTCTTTAAGTTATAAAAGGTAAATTCTAGAGAAGAGAAATGGAAAGCTGAAATTGCCAGGAACTCTAAATGCTGAGTCTGGACGCCAAGCCTACATCTCCAGAGAGCATCTGCAATTCTAAGCTGCCCATCCATTACACAACATAAGACAGTGACACATTGAACCGAGCAGCAAAATACCAAAGGGAAAGATCATTGCTCTTCTTTAGCAGGGAGGAATTAGGCCTGTTCAGAGATCAAAGACCAAACACACAGATTAATTCTAAAAGCACACTTAGGGTATGCCCCATGTATAGACACAGCGACTCACTCTTCCGATGATCGCAGAGCGGTCTCATCCATAAGCAACGCCCTTCTATGTGATAAATTATCTCAGTTTTCTTAAAGAGTACAAAAGTATAAAAACCCTTTCATAAAACTTCCAAAGTATCACATGAATGATCCTCTGAGGACCCTAGAGAATCGGACTCTGAGGAGCAGTTCTGGTTACATCTAAGGTTCTTGTTGTATCTGAGCTTAATAAAAGACCAAAGATAATCAATAAACATGCTTTTTTCTTAATTTGAAGATAAATGAAAAGCCACTTGACAATTTGTGTTGATCCCAAACTATCTCTGCATAGGGGTTTATCATTATTTACTAATCAGGACAGTGATCAGTTAGTGGTTATGATGCTATATTTGGGTAATTAAATATTTTTACGTTAGATATAAAGAACTCGCTTATGCCATATTCACATCTAACGCCCCCCTGAGAAGACCCCTGACTGCATCAGACCTCGGGTGCTACTGCATTTATATAATAGCTTAGCCAGACTGGTCCCAACCCTAAGGAAAGCAAACCTCAGCCTTACACAGTCAGTGTCAAAGCCTGACAGCAAAAATCAAATACAGAATTCCATTGCTGTTTTCTTGTTTTTGAAGTATAATTTTTGAATTGATTCTTTGGGAAATTCAACTCATGCACCCCAATCCCACTCATTTCCCAGTCCCTCTGTATCCACCCTTCACCCTTGTTGTATTCCCCTCCCAAAGGAAAACTTAAAAAGAAATAATTAAAATTAAAAATAAGAATATTTAAAAAAAACAAAAAAGCAAGTAAACAAGAAAAAACCACTTTACTCTTCTGTCTTTCCCTCCTCTCCAAGGCCTCTTCATTCTTCTTAATGCACTGGGTGGCGCTGTGTATCATGCAGTAGACTCGTCTGTCCAAACAGTTTAGCTGGCAACTGTTCACTGTGTGATGAGTTGTTGGCCTGGTTCAAGGGCCTCTGGCTTCTGGTATATCATCAATACTGGACCCTCACTGAAACTTCTCTCAAATATCCTGCCTTTGCCCTGAGTCATGGAGATCCTGTAGCTATCGTTCCACGGGCCTAGTACCTTCACATGCTCCAGCAGGTCATAGCCAAGGTAGATGTTGGGGAGCACCAACTCAAGGACCTGGATGTGTGCCTGGGTGGTAGCTTAGTTGGTCAGTCCAGCTGCTGGGACCACACCACTCGGGGAATGGGTGGGGCCATCTTTCCCAAATGTGTGTGGGGGAATGGGAAGGCAGTTCTCCCATGAGGGGTGAGACCAGCTCTCCATGTTGAGATCATTGGGGTCCATTATTTGAGGGCAAACAAGAGGCAGGGTCAGCTCTCCAGTGTGTGGAATAAGGGCCCTCTCTAGACCAGTGAGGGGCAGGAACAGATCAACACGGCCCTTGTACTTCAACACATGGTTCAACACATGGTTCACATGTACCCATATGATAACACGGGAAATGGATATCAACACAGACCCCAGCTACAGCAGGGGTCACCATGGTCTCAGGGGCCAGCGGAGGCCTGTCAGATCATCATCGACCCAGCAGCAGCATGGTTCCTGAACTCCAGCATAGTTTTAGGTGCTTATCTAGACCCTGGGCAATCCCATGGCCTTCAATAATAACAGGAACCACAGACTTCAACACAGACCCTGGCTGGGGTAGGGCCATGGGCCCAGACATGGTCCTCTGTACATCGCTGTTTTCTTTGCCTTTCATGTTTGCTTCTCTGTTCAGGCCTGTTTGTTCTCCACTGCTTGGTTCATGGAAAGTGTTATGCTGAAACTGATCTTAGTTTAACTGTATATGGATATGTTTTATATTTTACCACTGGCAAGCTGTCAATCTGTAAGATGAGGAAGCTCTTCTGCCCTAACACTGCTAACTCTCCTAATCCCTTCCGCGGCTCCAAGGCTTCCCTCCCGTGAGTCAGTTCTCTGGTGATGCAATCAGGCTTGCAGAGTCCTTCCAAGCATTTGTTGAAAACACTTGAGTATTAACAAACCTTGCAATGCTTGTTTACAGTAGCAATTGCAACAATGAACAATTTAATCATGAGAGCAGAAACCCAATGAGAGCAAAATTGTCTGCTAAGTTCTCCCACACTGATTTTGAAAGTACATCTGTAATTTATGTGCTTTGGTAATCACATTTCCAGACAGAAAATTGCTAAAGAAATATACAATCAATTTAATTTCTGACACATCGAAAGTTTCATAACTGAAGTAAGTGTTGTTTTGAAGGGAACCCCCAGTAGTGCTGCTAAAATTTCCATGTAAGCTGTGGATTCACAGTACACAGTTCCAAGCACCAAGTGCCTTAAATGCAAGAAGCATAGAATAAATCAGAGCAATAAGAAAGATAGAATGCAGCCCAACTTGCCTGTTTCTATTTCCTAATGGGTCTATGTGCACATGAAAACAGAGGTTAACAGCAGAGTATAAACTGTAGAGTACCCAGGTCCCTTGGGACTTGACATCATCAATAATGTGTCTTCCCAACACACTGGACAGCCCATCTGAGTACATACACGCATGCCAAAGGGGAACTTTTCTTTTTTTTTTATTTTTTTAATTTTATTTATTTATTAAGGATTTTTGCCTCCTCCCCGCCACTGCCTCCCATTTCCCTCCCCCTCCCCCGATCAAGTCCCTCTCCCTCATCAGCTCGAAGAGCAATCAGGGTTTCCTGACCTGTGGGAAGTCCAAGGACCGCCCACCTCCATCCAGGTTTAGTCAGGTGAGCATCCAAACTGCCTAGGCTCCCCCAAAGCCAGTACGTGCAGTAGGATCAAAAACCCATTGCCATTGTTCTTGAGTTCTCAGTAGTCCTCATTGTCCGCTATGTTCAGCGAGTCCGGTTTTATCCCATGCTTTTTCAGATCCAGGCCAGCTGGCCTTGGTGAATTCCCGATAGAACATCCCCATTGTCTCAGTGTGTGGGTGTACCCCTCGCAGTCCTGAGTTCCTTGCTCGTGCTCCAAAGGGGAACTTTTCCATCATGAAAAACTCAGTACAAATTTTCTCATGTAAATTATTACTATTAAAACAATCAGTTTTACTCCAAATGAATTAATTTCTTATCAATTTCTAACTTTTTACATCAGAACTATCAACGGTAGCTATGATATTTTGAAAATGAAAAAAGTTTAGTTTATCATTGTGGTATTCTGTTAATTATAAGATTAAAACTTTTATGAAAACTTATTATTTAACTAGAATGTTGATATTTTAGTACTGAAATGAACTATATTATAGTACTGTGAATTTATCTTTCATAGTGCATTTTGGAATTGTAGCCAGAGACTGCTTGTTTATTTCCCAGCTGCTCAGACCCAAATAATCACACAGAAACTATATTAATTACAACACTGCTTGGCCAATAGCCTAGACATATTCCTAGATAGCTCTTAAATCTTAAATTAACCCATTTCTATTATTCTCTGTATCACCACAAACTGTGGCCTACCAATACAAGTTCTGGTGTCTTCCTCCTTCAGCAGCTACATGGCATCTCCCTGACTCCACCTACTCCCTCTATATATCTCTGTTCAGATTTCCTGCTAGGCTTTATTCTGCTAAGCCATTGGCTGAAGCAGCTTCTTTCTTAACCAATGATATGTTTCACAACATATGAAGGGGAATCACACATCACAAAATGAAGACCATTTATTCTTGGCAAGAAAGATTTTGTATTTTTTCATTTTATTTGTTTTGTTTTCTAGACTCATGTAGCAGCCCAGGCTAGCTTCATACCCATTTTATCATTGAAGATGACCTTCAAAATGCTGAGATTTCAGGTGTGCAACCCCAAGTGACATAACTTATTATTTTTGTTTGTTTGGTTTTTGTTTTTATTATTTTTTTCCCGAGACAGGGTTTACTCTAAAGTTTTAGAGCCTGTCCTGGAATTAGCTCTTATAGACCAGGCTGGCCTTGAAATCACAGAGAGCCACCTGCCTTTGCCTCCCGAGTTCTGGGATTAAAGGCCCATTATTTTTTAAACTAAGTATTTGCCAAACATTTAGTCCCCCCCCCCTGGAAATTTAGTCACTTCAATAGAATCATATGCCCAGAATGATTTGAATAATCTAAGATAATTGATCTTATATCATACCTTTGAATACTATACCTCTACAAAGTTCTTAAGTGAAAATCTAATACATTCTGGATATGCTACTGATGTGACAGTCAGTGATTTTTTTTAATTTATTTATTTATTAAGGATTTCTGCCTCCTCCCCGCCACCGCCTCCCATTTCCCTCCCCTTTCCCCTATCAAGTCCCCCTCCCTCATCAGCTCGAAGAGCAATCAGGGTTCCCTGCCCTGTGGGAAGTTCAAGGACCGCCCACCTCCATCCAGGTCTAGTAAGGTGAGCATCCAAACTGCCTAGGCTCCCCCAAAGCCAGTACGTGCAGTAGGATCAAAAAACCCACTGCCTTTGTTCTTGAGTTCTCAGTAATCCTCATTGTCCGCTATGTTCAGCTAGTCCGGTTTTATCCCATGCTTTTTCAGACCCAGGCCAGCTGGCCTTGGTGAGTTCCCGATAGAACATCCCCATTGTCTCAGTGTGTGGGTGCACCCCTCGCGGTCCTGAGTTCCTTGCTCATGCTCCCTCTCCTTCCGGTCAGTGAATTTTTATTTTTATTTTTTATAGAAAGCTCACAAACAGGCAAAGTATAGTAAATTCTCAAATTATTAAATACTGCTCCATAGAAAAATTACACTGACCTCTGTACCATCATCCTGACAACTGTAATCTTCCAGAGGATGCGTGTGTCCATATTTATAGTTGTTGATAGTGGTTCAGTTGATTGCTTTTGGCATTTTATCTTGGCCAGGAGGACAATATTTACTATGAAAATTCATTTTGAGGGGAAAGGCAATATTTCATACTTCAAAGGCCAACTGAATGAAATAATCTCAAAAGATATATTACCTTATGTGCTTCCAATGAATAAAATGTCAATTTTATTTTAGGGTATGACAGACTAAATAATCATAAGCAAGCAAGCCTTTAGATAGCACTTCAATCATTCTGCTCAATGCCAGGCATTGTTTGCTGGAAAACACTGTCTGTGTTCTGATCCCTGGCACATTCTCAGCCGACAAGACCTACCGTTTTCAGGACAATAAACCGAGAACGGCAGTGTTCAAATTGCCATTGGCATCTTCAGTCTCCCCGTGGCAACTTCAGGGCTCAATAGAAAAGGTGTCAAGGAGAGTTTTATCCTTTTCAGCAGAAACAAAGTGAGAGGGGCATGAAAATAAATCTCAATTAAATGTGAACACTGTGGCCTGAACCATCTTTGTGGATGCAGATGCCCAATTAGCAGCTCAAGAAGGCTATGCCAAGACAGCATTATTCTTCCCAGAAGCCAAATAACTGAACTGCTTTGGAATCTAATAACAAAAATAGTTCCTCATATTTGTGAGCTGTTCTTTTTCTCATATATATTTGAATTTATATCATATATTGGTATATGATATAAATTGCGATTTTAATATAAATTAAAATGTAACTTAGTAGAAAGATCATATCAATTCATAGCTTATGGTCTGTGGATGTCAGAAGTAAATGCAGTAGCCTTAGAGCAGATGCTGCTTCCTAAACAAGCAAACTGTTTACATATTCCAACACAGTTCCTTATACTTGGCAGTTACTATTGTGAATGAAAAAGAACCAGTCATATCTCACACACATACCGCAGTTCTCTTCATCGCTGTCATCGTCACAGTCAGCCTGGCCATCGCATCTTCTGGAACCTAGGACGCACCGTCCTGAGCGACACTTGAAGTGGCTTGGCGAACATTCTGTCAAAAAGCAGTGCATTGCAAAGACGTCAACCAACATCTGGGTTTCCATTGAGAGTGGGCAAGTACTAAAGATAGAACAGGTCACCACACAGCTGAAGCTCCCGGAGTTCGCTTGGCTTTCTTCTCTCTGTTCATCTCCATGCCTCTCCTTCATCCTCGGTACCATCTCTCAAAGCACTTGGTGCCCGTGCTTTGCAATAATTAATTACCTTTCTAAATGGACACCTAACGGTGGCCTGAGCCTGAAATCCCTTGTGCAATCCATGATCCCAGCTTCCCAGAGGTTCTAATCTTTCATTTGATGGACCGGTCCCCACGACTGCTTGTCCACTAATAAAATCCTACACCGCCTTCTCACTTGGAAGAGCCAAGGGTTGGTGTTTGTCATCAGCTTCATGGCTCCTAAAACAAGCACCATCCACCAATAACTGGCACTGTAAGAGGAGGATGCTCGAAGTGGGAAATCGCTGGGTGACTAAGCCCATCTCTGAGTTCATTTTTATTTCTTAAAATTATTTTACACATGCTAGCAATGATAACAGCTTGCAGATAGGTGCCAGAGCCTTCTAGGGTAATCAAGCAGTTTTTAGCATCCCTTACCCTTGAAGCCTAATTGATAACTAAATAGAAAGCAAACAACCAACCCTCCATAATTCAGAGACAGCAAAGACTGGCTGACATGTTCATCCATGTTAGATGCCCTAATGGAATAAACTGGAACATTAACCTTCCACGTCTTCGTTGGGCAGGAGGCAAGTTTGATTGTCTGAATTTTCCGCTGGGAATTGATTGCAATCTGTGTCTTCAGGCCACTGCAGGCCCACGATCCCAAGAACAGACTCACAGCGCTCTTTGGAGTGCTCACACAGGTGTCTACGAGCAGAAAGACAACGAGTTGAAAGTCGTCTGACGCCACTGGAAATGTATGATTAGAGTGCGCGTAGGTTTTAACCCTATGTGGAACTGTATGCAAAAGAAGTATGTGGAAACATACCAGCATGCATAGATACGTAATCGGAGAACCCAAACAAGCAGCATCTCTACAAAGAGGACACACCTGCTTTTGCCAAGAGAGATTGAACTTCAGATAGAACAATGAAATTCTCTCCAAGACTATGATCACCTTCCCTTTGGCTTTCTACTTTACTGTGTTTTAGGCAAATACTCCCCAGCCTTTCGTTTTAAACAGAAGGATGTCCAACATCACTTCCTATATAGTCTGTCACAGTGGACGATGAGCCTACACAGGAACCTCCAGCTGTGTGTTTCTCTGATGAGTATGAGGGTGGAGGGTTCCTCTGCTATGCTGGTTTACCAGGGGCTTTGCCTCTCTTTCCCCTTCTTCAGCTTCCATCAATACTGCTTGCTTGTTTGTTCTAAAGAGAAAACTCAATTTCTAGTTTAGGCTTGGAATTTTCAATGATCATGAATATGAGACATTCTCATATTCGTTTTGAAAAATGGTAAGTTCAGTATTATTTTTGCCCTATCTGTTGGATTAGAGTTCTGCTAGACATATAATAAATGTACCAATTCGGCTGTAGCTGTCTCTACCACTTCCAGGTTTTACTATACAATGGAAATAACACTAACAGCAACACCAAAAGTTCAAGGAAGTTTTTGTCAAAATCTGTGTGGCCCTTGGTGATAGACACCCACTATGATGGTGTAACCTCAGCCAAAGGGGATCATGAACATAAGACATAATCACCCTTAAGCTTTTGCCACACTGGGAGGCTCAGTAAGGTTGGTTATCTCAGATATGCAACTTAAAAATTAAATGTTAAGATTAGTAAACAGACTCAGCAGAAACAGCCATGTGTTAATTTATAAGCTTAGGAGCATATTAGTTTGCTATAATAAAATAAGTTCATGCATAACTATCAAAATGCAGGCATTAAAATTGGAAGACATAGCATTAAAGCTAAAAAAAAAAAATTAAAGCCTCCAAAAAAGTTTATCAACATGTTCACTCAATTTCTCAGAACCATTTACAACCAGTCATTTTAGGTTATAAAACTTAAACAATGAAATTCAATATGGATATACACTTATAACTATGGTAAAGATGGATATATTAGAAAAATTTAATAATTAAGTGAATTTAACATAAATAGATATAAAAAGAAAATCAAGCACAGCTTTGGGAAAATCCTATTCAAAGCAGGAATTCACTATCATCATTGATATTGCTTAGCAAAAACAGGGTAAGATTTACAAATAACTTTTCAATATAAAATCAGTGGATACTCTGTAAATATTTCATTGGGCATGCAATAAAATTTTCAGAATTAGTTTTGTCCAGGAAAACACTAAATTTTTCTCTCTTCATCTTGTTTGATTTGTTCAGCTGCCCTAGTCACTCTGAAATCCTACTGTTTCCTGCCCTGACTCTAGAGATGCCCTACTTCATCATCCACTTGATATACAGCCTGAAATTTATTGTTTTCCCATCTGCCCACTATATTGGTATTATTTCTTCCTCTTAACGCTCTGTGTGACTTCTGATCCCAACATATGGTTCCTGAAGCTACTTCTCACATTCGGGCAAGTACATCTGCACAGCCATCCTCGACTTCAAGACAACATTGCAGAATGCAGCCACAGTGACTTCTGGGATAGTCATCTCAGATGTGCACAATTCCCTGACCACAGCCTCTCACACATGACCCCGAATGGGACACAGCTGCCACCAAGCAATTGAGCCCATGTGCTCTCTTAAGAGCTACGTGAGTCACCAGAGAGCTTTCATCCAATTCGCTGGCCTTGGCATTTATTTAACTTCACAGCCCTTTCTTGAACTCTTCGCTGAATCAAAACTCAACAAACAAAATACTTATTCCACCAGCGAAAGGATGTGAGGGCCAAAGAGACGGAGTAGTTTGTCTTAAGAGCACAGCGTGGCTAGGGAAGACTTGAAGCTGACTTGGATCCCACAGCAATAGGACTGTATCCTTCAGACCCAAGGTCCCAGCTCTGGCCTTCAGGGGTCTTCTTTCATTCAGACAAGCAGAAAGATGTCAGTGACACACTTGACACACTGCACCGTCCCACCTGCGGGTGGCTGGCCTATTCCCCTGTGGAGTCACACTGGTCTGTAAGCACTATCAGAGGACAGCATCTTAAACACATTGGTGACTTAAAGAACACATTTAATTCATCTAAAAAATTAATACATTACATCCAGACAAAGCAGCCCCTTCCTCCATTCCCTCACACTCTGCTTTGCTTTGCTTTGGGGTGCTAGTGATCAAACTCAAGGCCTTATACATTCTACAGGATGCTCTACCGCTGAATAGCACCCCAACCTTAACTGCCATTCAAAAGGATATATATTTTTTTTTTTTTGGTTTTTCGAGACAGGGTTTCTCTGTGGCTTTGGAGCCTGTCCTGGCACTAGCTCTGTAGACCAGGCTGGTCTCGAACTCACAGAGATCCGCCTGCCTCTGCCTCCCGAGTGCTGGGATTAAAGGCGTGCGCCACCATCGCCCGGCTCAAAAGGATATTTTTTGATCCACCAAAACGGAACACAGATAAAAGCCCATGACCTTAGCAATGCTTATTTTGTCTAAACCCAGCTTGGTGTTCTTTTGGTTCTCTCTGAGCTAGCGTGTGGCTGGTCCATTATTTTACCTGCAAGGGGGGATGCGCTGGCCTGTATTCACATCGCACTTGGGAACCAAAATGGTGCAAGCGAAAAACATGAGGTATTTGTAACAGTTGGTTTGAACAAGTGCAGGGAAGAGAGATGACTCCCAGCTGATAGATGCTTCCTTTTGGGTCCTGTGCCCAAGGTAGTTTGGATAGTGTGTATGGTTGTAGGGCAAATTCATGCAGAGGTCCAGAGTGATTGGCTCACATTGACCTAACAAAAAAAAATCTGAATATTATAAAATATTCTTTAAGCTTTCCAATCTCAAAGTCTACTTTACTTGACTTAAATCTCAGGTTCTAACTCTGGGTTCTGGTTACATAACCATGCACGAGGGCTACAAAATAATCATCAACACTTGAAGGTTTCTGAACATGCAACAGCCAGAACTTAGTTTAAAATGAAGCCCATAGTGAAGACAAGTGTTTCAGACACTTGTGAATGTTGCATTGTGACTTCACTGCAGTCTTAGTTCTGAACACATGCATTCTGCAGAACGCATGGCATCACACCCTGTGTGACAACAGCAAACACCGCATGAAATAGCTCGTCCCAGGTCCCAGAACACCATCTGCTATGAGTTACCATGCTTTCACTGGATATACCAAGTTTTCATCCCTTATAGAAACAAATGATTTAATTACAGGAAATAAAGACAATATTTTCCATCTTTCTTCAGCATGGATCAAGTTAGCATAAGTTCAGATTGTACTGTGCTAGAATTTTACTTAATTCTGACTTGCATTTCATGAAAACTTGTCTCATCTTGAGATTAGGATAGCACTTCCCACTGTTTCTGAAAGTCCTAAATACACGCCTCCTGGTGTGTACTATGTATTTATGCAAATGAAGGCAGCTTTCTCAGTGTAGAGAACGATAAAATTAAGCAAGACCAACTTTGAAGAGCATTAATAATGCCCCGTGTCTTACAGTATCCATTGTTTTTTGTTGCTGTTTTTGGGTGTTGGTTGGTTGTTTTGCTGCTCTTTAATTTTGTTTATATTCTAGCTTAGGTTTCTCTGGAACTCATTATATAGCTCAGATTGGCCCCAAAGCCAAGGCCATCTTTGTGCCTCATTCAGCCTTCTAAGTTCTAGAATTGCAAGTATGAGCAAATTCCCAGTTTCAAATCTAATATTCAACAACTATGTAAATAGGCCCATCCATCTCATTAGTATGCAAATTTGGTTTTTTTATCTCTAATAAATGGTAAAACTATACCTATGCAAAGATTTGTTTTAAAGCAAATCTCTTTATGAACTGTTATTGCTAAATGTTTAGTTTGCATTCCTATTTTCTGTACCTCTATACCTCAAGTCGGAATGAAAACAAAAAGCAGTTGTGAGGGGGAAAGTTTAAGAAGCCCAGAGATGGAGAAGCAAAAAAGCTAGATACAAGTAATACATAGCATTTGTCCATGGACATCAAAACCAGGGACCCTGCTCCAGAAGAGGCATGCCAAGCCTGTATTCATGCCTGCGCATGGTACCTCCAGCACACGTCCAGCATACACGCTTCAGAAAGCCCTTTCCCGTTCTTCAAGTTGACTCAGCTTTATCTGATAATGACTCTTTTATTATTCTTTTGTTCAGTTCCTTTTTATTTCCTGCTGATTTAGTCACTATTTCAAAAACAGCATAGGCCCCATTGTCTTCACAGACATTTTTAAAAAAATCAGTGAGTTTAATTAAATGGGTAATGAGACAATTTCTGAGTTTATACTTTCTTACTGACCAGTAGAGTTAAAGATAAGGCTACAATATGTTAGCCTAAGACAACATTGTGATCTGTTGGATGTTTCTTGCTAAGGGGGATAAAATGCAAACATGTTAGCTTGGTGTCTAAGGCTACTTTGACTTCAGCCAAACTTTCTTCAACTGCAACCTAACTTTCCTGCCTGTAACAATGGCTTCAGCAGATCTTTACTGTTGTTGGCTCTATGCCCCCTGCAGCCCCAATATTTCCAGAAGGATATGTTCTCATGTAGCCTGTAGGTTCCTCTCTTCCTACATCTTGTCTTGATATCATTCACCCAAATGGGCCATGCTCCCAGATGCCATGCCCTTCTAGAACTTTCTGCTAGGCATAGTCCTTCTCTGTCTTCCTCAATGAGTCATCCCTTCTCAGCCCATGTAATACCACTCACGGGAGACCTTCATGACTCCAGGCTCTACCTATTTTTGAAGAGCATCAGGGCCCTAATATTCTAGGCATGTTGGGCTCGTGTTCGTTACACCCTGCTGAATTCCTCCTTGACCTTCTTGCCTCCCTCACATCAGTCTCAGAGTTTAAAGAAATGACATTTAGCCCTTGACATCAGAGAACAGAGGAAGGAGAAGAGGGGATATGTATCAGGAGTTGTTTTAGGCACTGAAAAAGAAAAAGCAATGCCCCTGCCATTTTTGTACTTCCACAGTCTTGGCAGAAAAGAACACTCATGTACTGGCTGCAGAACATGTGAACAGGCTAGGATAAAGTTCATCATGGACCATGTCTCCCTCACCCCCAAAGTCATAGGCATAACCCCCATGGTACAGCATTCAGAGGTGGGGCTTTGGAAGGCAATTGGACTCAGATTCAGCATAGAGAGCAGGAGAAAAGCTCATTGTGGACTCAGCATTCTTAAAGCTGGTGGCCTTGTTTCTACCACCACGTAAGGGCACAGCAAGACGGCAGGACTTGGCAAGCCACGAAGTGAGCAAGCCCTCCCTGGAGAGCAGATCCGCCAGGACTTTGACTGTGGACTTCCAGCTTTTTGAACTCGGAGCCCACATGTTTGTCATTTATGCCTCCCAGTCTGTGGCACTCTGTGACAGCAGCCTGAATTAACTGACGTGGTGACACTGATCCACATGTTAGGGGTCCAATGGCACAGCACAAAGAGCGATTCAAGCCTTTGAGAATAGATGGGTTTGGACAGGTTTGAGGGAAGGCAGTAAAGGCTCTCTGTCCCTCTGGTGATTCCAGAAGCTTACACCTTTTAGCCTGAAGTATTAGAGTTAACTAGACACGTGTTATAAAATTGTTATAAAATCGAATTCCATGCCTTATTCTGAGTAATCAATTCCAGTCATTCTTTCTTGCCTGAAAGGGGGTACGATACAAATAAATGAGTAAAAGAACTGTCTCAAGAGTACTTATTAATCCAGAGACTGAGAGCTTTGTGGATGGAATATTCATAAGGGGCTGACTAGCTTAAAGGTGTCATGGACAAGATGTGCTAGGACTCTCTGCTTCCTGGGAAGCCAGGACAGCAGGAAACTGGCCTTGTACTGGGGACAAATATAAGGTGGAAAGACAAGAAGGCAGAGGAGGTAAAGGTCTGGTCCTTATTGTCTCCTCTATTAGTGAAGGAAGGGTGTCAGGAACCCACTGTCTATGTTCTCTCTCAGCCAGAAGATTAAATCCTCACCCCAGTGTGATGACGTTGGGAGGCACGGCCCTTGTGAGGTGACGAGGTTGTGAGCACCGTGGGTTTGAAAATTAGATCAGTGCCCAACACCTGGTATCTCAGAGAAATCTCCCGCCCAGTAGGAGATACAACGGGAAACTGGCCTTCTGTGGTTGAGAAGGTTCCGTGTCTGAGCTGTGCTAGCACCCTGACCTCAAGCTTCCAGACCCCAGGTCTGTGAGATAGAAATGCCTGCTGTTTAAGTCATTTAATCTACAGTCACTCACTCTATTTGCTCAGAGTAAAACAACAGAACTCTCAAATATCAGATTCTTCAAATATTTTCTCTTTTAGCAATAACAAAAAAAAATGCACGAGCATCTCATTCTCCCCCATTCTTCTGTCTCCCTGCCTCTCTCAGAGATTTTAGAGGACCTTGAAGCCCCTCCCATCCCCTTCCCTGCTCACATCCTTACGCTCAGGTGTTTACAGAGGTTTGTGTCTATCTTTGCCAATGAAGAATCATACCCATCTTGTCACTCTCCCTGTTGCTGGTATCACAGGCTTCATTGCTTATCACAAACATCTTCAGTTTCAGTGATCTGAGCCTCTTTTCCTCCTTCCCTTAATATATTTATAATTTTACAGAATGGCATTATTCACTCAGACGTCCGAGGCACCCTTTCTCTCAAATGTCCTTTCTTCCTCTCTCTTGACCAGCCCCACCAAGGTTTACCCTTTTACCAGTGTACTTCAACTAGGTGGTGAATAGATAATATCATATCTCATGGATAATTTCTCTCTGTTTTGACATATGGAGAGTGCATCCCTTCTGTTTTGTCAAAACGTAACTTTCAGCATTTCACAGCCAAGGGTGACGAAAAGATTACGTGATAAGCAGGCGCTACGCTGGAGATCTTTATTGAATGAGGTAAGGATTGGACCTTATGTTTTGTTCCCTTAAAAGGCGTTCTTTACAGATTGCTGAGCAAATTTGACTCTTAGATACTCATTGGCTGTGATCAGGAAACTTTTATAGTTTAAGCATGAGCATCGCACCTAATTTGAAACCGTCACTAGAGGGCGACCACGTCACAAATGTGGGATGCTTAGCACTAGGCCCGTCCAGCTCTTAGGTTCTCTATTAAATTCTCTGCTTGGTCCTAACTGTAGATAAGGTTTATTAAATACCCATTTTAAGAAGCCTGGTGTGCTGTCTGTAGTATTTCAAAATCTACGACAAGAGCTGTCAAATCCCACATGAAGAAGGGGTTGTGAACTAACTGGGTCCTAAGTGATGAGCATTTACAGGAAAAGATGACATGGCCAACATCTAGTCACGCTGGGCAGCATCCTCTGCTGCAACTCTCAACCGTATTCATCACTTTTGTTTATAACAGTCTGCGGGCCGTGAGAAAGTAAATACCCTGTGACCACAAGTAAGGGAGATTTGGCAAAAACTCTCTCTCTCTCTCTCTCCCTCTCTCTCTCTCTCTCTCTCTCTCTCTCTCACACAC
>NC_022027.1:28238536-28239901 GCF_000317375.1 Microtus ochrogaster
TCACAGCTGTCTGGCTTTTCTTTACTGTCACACCCATTCCAGTGTGTGGTTTTTAAGAGCCTGTCTTTTTAGTATGTGAAATGTTGGGGTTTCCCTCTCCATCATTTGTTTTTCTTTACAGTTCACTGCTGAAAAACCCCCGACGTTTGCCCTGCAGAGTACACACAGTTGGGATTTGCTGCTTGCACGCTCCTGGCTAAAGAGCCCGCCTACCTGACTTCCTGAACTTCAGTGAGATCCAGGAGTTGCCTGGGTTTTGTGTGTTTGCCAGGATGGTAAACAGCTGCTGTGTTTTCGCCTCAGCAGCCCCGTGGTTTCTGCTTCCCCCTTATTGTGATGTCAACAGCTGTAGACGTTCCATGCCTCGATCCATTAACTCACTGTGTCACTCGGGAATAACGTGTCAATTAATCATCTACTTCTCGCTCGGCAGGCGGGACCCTTGGAGAAAGACATCTTTCCTCCTATCGGTTTGCTACCAAGAACTGAAGTCTTTAACCGTTTTGATGTCTTGCCCTTGATCACAGCCCCATGTTATTTGTTTCTTTCCACTGGAGTTTGCAAAGATCAGGCAACAAATTGTAGATGAGGAGGAAGTTATCTAGAGCAAAGTGATTCGCCCCTTCCTCTTCCTCAGTGTGCAATAAGAGCACTAGAAAGAGGAGGAAGTGAACAGGTGAATAGCCATATTGAGGTAATGGGAATTAGAACACAGGGAACACGGGTAAATACCTGGGGACATGACAGCCACACCAGGCTTCGTGGGGTCTTGATGAATGTGGGGACAAAGAGGACAAGGCAACCATGGGAATGATTCTTTCCAGCTGGGGCATCCCTCTGCCTGGATTGTATCCTATGAGGGAAAAGTGATAGATTGGCTCCTCTGGGCCATAAAAACACCATTTCTGCTCCTACCCCCAATGCGAGGCTATGTCTTCAATTTGCTCCGTGCAAGGCATGGAGATGGATGTCAGGATGCCAGGCAGGCATGGACAGAACAGCCCAGGCTGTTCAAAGCTATTTCTGGTGCTTTGAGCCTTTCAGTACATTGTCTTCGTACAAAGATGTAAACTTGATGATTTTGTTTGTAATGATAGGCATTTGTGGTAATGGAAAGTAAGCCACAGGCTTTCTCTAGTGCAGTGGTTCCCAAGGTGGGTTGCAACCCCTTTGGAGGTCAAATAAAACCATTGGAAAACATAGATATTTCCAGTATTATTCATAACAGTAGCAACATTATAGTTATGAAGTAGCAATAAAAATAATTTTGTGGACGGCCAGGCGATGGTGACGCACGCCTTTAATCCCAGCACTCGGGAGGCAGAGGCAGGCGGATCTCTGTGAGTTCGAGACCAGCCTGGTCTA
>NC_022027.1:28240940-28251722 GCF_000317375.1 Microtus ochrogaster
CCTTTTCTTTCTCCCTGCCAGCCCCACCTATCCCTCCTCCGCCTATCCCTCCTCCGCCTAGCTACTGGCTGTTCAGCTTTTTATTAGAGCAAGCAGGTGCTAGGCAGGCAAGGTGAAACAGCAACACATCTTTACATAGTTAAACAATATTCTATTTTGCAACAGTTGGGGGCCATTACATTAGGAGCTATATTAAAGGTTTGCAGTATTAGGAAGGTTGAGAACCACTGCTCTAGTAAAAAAAAATAAAATGTACAGAGAAATATGAAAACCTTCCACATCCAGCGTCAGAGGAGGCACAAATCCATGCACCAAGGCATGGAAAGGAGCGAGCAGAGATATGCATGGGGAACGAAGGAGCTGGGGAGATGCTAGGGAGAGTGTATGTTGGAATAACATGAAAAGAATGAGGTAACTGTGAGTCAGGAGACTACAGGGTGTTCCCTGTGCTGGAAGTTACCTCCAGTAAGCTAGAGACATGATTTCTGTCTTCTCCCTTGAAGAGGACAGAGACCCCTGTGTACCTGGAACATTGTATACTCACTGCAAGTTCTGCTTAATGTACAAGCCAGAGCTAGCAGCTGGCCCTTCCTGAGATTTTTTTTTTGTAAGATGACACTGTACTCTAAATGTTTAGAATTTGGGGGAAAATTGGGATTTTTTTTATTTATTTATATTTAATATGTACGGGTTTTCTGCCTGTCTATCTCCGTGCACAGTGTGCATGCAGTGCCCACAGAGGCCAGAAACAGGCGCTGAGTCAAGGGTTATAGGTATTTATGAGCCACTGTGGAGTTGTGGAAATCAAGCCCAAGTCTTCTGGAAGAACAGCCAGTGCATTTAACCACTGAGTTATATGGTTAAGCCCTACATTAGTAGATTTTGAAGTGTTTCAAATGCAGAGAAGATAGTATTTTCCATTTCTCTTCTCCCTATATACAGCACAGGCTAACGTTGTCCTGTCTACGCTTTTAGTCTAACCGTGTCATTCCATGTCAAACAATGCTGAGAATTTTAATACTAAGCACATGTCTTTGACATGACTCTCACAATTCAGAATTATTCATCCAAAATTGAAAGTGAAATAAAAATAAATCACTCTTTTTAAAAAAGATCCAGACACGATTGTGACATGGAATCAGTGAACCCAGAACACACTCACAAATATATTTACAAATATAGTTCTATGTGAATATATAGTTTGGATATCCCTGACTGGGAAAGTGGTCAGTGCATCTTTTTTATTTCTCTTACTAAAAATTATTTTGGGGACAATGTCTCATATATACCAGGTATACACCAAGTAGCTAAAGGTGACCTTGAATTTCTAGTGTTATTGTCAGTCTTCCCTCAGCTAATCTCTACTGAAAATTAACATAGAGACAGCCACCTGCTTTCACCATTGGAGCCACTGCGCTGGCCCCAAAACATATGCACACAATGATTCCCAGACCGTGATAGCTCACCAGTGTGTTTGGAACAGGGGGAACGCATCTACTGAAAGACTAGACTGACCAAATTTCAGGAGACCATTTCAATGAGTCTCCTCTCTGCCTCTTGGATGAAGTCTCCCGTTTGGAAGCTGTGCTTTAAAAAGAAGAAAGATAACATCTGCCCACAGATGGAGCCATGAAAATAATTTATAGGAGCCGATGTTGAGCTGAAAGTGGTGGTAATGACATTAGGCAATGTGGATTGATGGCCCATCCGCAACCACACATTTGTTTCTTATTTACTTAATGAAGACCATTTTGGTTCTTTTCTGCTACCACATGCAACCTTTAGACAAAAGAAAATGCCTATATATATATATATATAAATGCATATATTTTTGGAGCAATTCCAAACCTCAGTAGTTTATAACGATGAGGTATGAAGAGGCTGAACATACTGTCTGTCACAAAGATTGTCTGTGTCCGCTGCTGTACTTACTACAGTTCCTCAGGCCTCCGTCCGAGTCACACGCAGAGCTACCAGCACATGTATCGAGGCAAGAATTGTCAAGGCATCCCTCATCTCCTTCTGGACATGGCGTCTGACCTGTGGAAGGGGAAAAGCCCGGTAGCTTTCAGCACCTGCCAATCCCAGCCCTCCATCTGAAGGACTAAGAATGTCTCCTGGAGCCGTAGAGCGACACAGCTTTAATTTCCTTCCCGTCTCGCCCCAAATATTGAACACATATGGAAGAGGTGTGTTCTGGGCTCACCATCCCGTCAACTAAATACAGCCCAGTATCTGAAAGAATTCCGTACAAATGAACAAAAAAGAGGCAAACCGCACTAAAGAAAACAACAGATGGCTTCTTCTAGGGGGAAAAGCATAGCTGTCTTTACAAGGTGCCCATACAACGGTGCCCATTAAATGCAAACGAGGGGAGGGCAAAAAAAGTAGCCCGGAGATATTGACATTCTGGGTCGTAAACAACATCTCAAATACTCATTTGCCCCCAACTCTCCAGATAAAGGAAAAAACGCTTTCTCTGGTAATCACCAGGGCATCAAAACGAATGTCCCATTTCAAGGATCCGTTAGCATGGTGCAAGTCTTCCATAGCTGCTACCCATACTTTTTGTATCCTTGCAAAGTATCAACAGCCGAGCTCTGAGGACCTAAGATCAGGGCTTCTTCTTCGCAAATGAATGGGGGCGGGGAGGCGGCAGCCTCCGCCCTGATGGCTTTTCCTTAAGGTGTGTGGAGAGGAAACTGTTTTTGCCATTGATTTCCTGGTCATTGGTGGCTTAAGTGGATAAGGTAATAAATTGCTGCCCATTCTCTTTCCATCTCTCCCCGGTTATTATGGTCAATTACTTTCAGACATGCCATCTGGAATCCGGAATATCTCGTAAGGCGCTCTAAGCAGCCATATATGTACATATGCAATCATGCTTATCCATATTTCTATGGCATTGTGTATTATACTGGAATTCTCCCTCCAGTCCTACTAGAGTGAAATGCTATATACTGCCACCTTGCAGAAATGGTGTCACTCTTGTCATTTAAAGCTATCAGGTCAGGGGCAATTTTTTTTCCCTCAAGGCAACTTTAAACATTTTTCATAAGTGTAAGCTCTTTGTGACATTTTAGGACATCATGCAGCCAATAGTTCAGCGAATATTAAGTATCTGGTTTGTATGCAACAAACCAGAAACTGAATCCTGGAAAACAAAAGCATAAGGCTCCTTCTGTGAATGTCAAAGTCTAACATGGATGGTGTCGTGGGCTCCACCTCACCAGGCTGTGAAAACACGGCTTTACCAGAGGTGTTTATCAAGAAAGTTGAAGCAGACTACCTCAGGAGGGCAAAGCTACCCAAAGAAGTGGGGGAAGTTGTCCTGAGAAGGAGAGAAGGACCTTTCTGAGCAGGAACACAACAGAAAAGAAGCCTGGAGCAAAACTCACAACATGGTCTTCATTCTGCAGCCTAAACACACCTTCCACTTCCTGTTTCAAGACCACTGGCCGGGTAGTGCTGTGGGCCTGCCATGCTCACGGGAGCTCCCCTCTTCCTCGAGAGCGCCTCTCATTCTTCAGCTTGACACTCTAGTACATCTCCATTACAATGTTTTTCTGGGGGCTGTCAAGCCTGCGGAAGCCCAGCACCCTGAATTCCTTGCCACCTGTACTACATGATTGGATATCGACGGTGAGCCTCCCCATCTCGTGAGACTGTCAGCTCCGTCGGCTGTTTGGTTAGACTGAGTGCCCACATTAGCTGTGTGAAAACAGGCCATATTTATTCACCTCTCACCAGGCACTCGCCCCACACAGGACTTATCATCATCTGAGATGATATGGAAACTGTGACCTAGAAAAGTGGAGCGACTCCCCTAAAGCCACCCAGATAGCAAGTAGTAGCAAGAGGCATGAAGATCAGCACAAGGGTGCAATGGTCATGCTAATCCCCCTGTGCAATGTTGGTTGTTGATACCATACAAGACAACACAATATGGAGGGGGTTATTAAGTTTGGGAATATTCTGTCAACCACATGCTGGGAGGTTTCCAGACAAATCGGGTCTTAAAATAATCAGTATATAATCAGTATGGAACTTGTGTGTATATATATATAATCACATTTAAAACCCAACATGTTCAATTCCCATCATGCGTGGATATTATGTTCTTTTTTTAAAGTATATTTAAGCCTGTTGCTTGGCAATGTGAAACATTAAACTGAGTCTTCTAACATGGCCAAATTAGGATGCAGTTACACTTAATTTCACAAGCCAGTTCCTTCTTTTGGGGATCTAATCATGTTTAATTGCATGCTACACACTGAAGTCTTCTCTTTAAACACTGGAAGACTCAACAGAATCCGAGCGTGTGGCTTCCTCTCTAGCCTCAGGGATGAGTTTCCCGCCTGTGCTGCTTAAGCACTCCATATTCACCAAGAGAAAGGGGTGACCAGGAAACCTGGAATCATCTGTAAGGAAATCCTGTTTGAGCAACTTTCTGATGTTCCTTTTCATTCCCCCAAAGAAAGAGCCACCGAAACAAGGACGCTCTGGGGGCTGGGGACACTGGGGACACACTCACGGTCACCGCAGCTCTCCTCGTCACTCCCGTCCTGACAGTCTTCATCTCCATCACACCGGAAGCTGCTAGGAATACACTGCCCACTTCTGCATTCCACCAGGCCCTGGCTGTGGCAAGCTAGGGGAGGCGAGAGAACCATCACTTGGCTTACTGATGCCCCTGCTGACCATACAAATGATGGCCACCTACCAGGTATCACCAGCAAATGCTGTGCTCTGTGTGCACAAGGGGAGGGGGGCGCTACTTGATTTTCTAATTCCGAGAGTTTCTGGAAGGTTTTCTTTCCTTCTGGAACTTTCTCTCCATTATAAAAGAGCACTTATTAAGAACTGGGTGCTTTTGATGGTACAGTCAATGATTGAAAAAAACACTTGCAGTTAATAAGGGGTGTGTTTTGTGGCAAAAACCGTAGTAGGTGTGCCTGACACATCAAGTTCAGATCCCTATGAAACAGATGTCATAGCCATTGTTTTACAGATAGGGAACTGTAGTTGAGAGAACACAGCGCTCATTTCTAAGTCACAAGGCTGCCGGGAGGCAGGCAAAGACTGTGAAAACAAGCTTGTCGGACTTTACACCAGACCTTTCATTCCACAGCTTCCTAATCTAACGAGGCAGTGAAATAATGTGTTTGAACAAAATCCCAGGATACCTACTGCACAGTGAATGCTTCATCGTCTGACTTTTGTTTATGGCTGGTATTTGAAAATGGGGTGTCTGGTTACCTTTAGCTTTTTGATTCTTGTGATTTCTCAAAATTCTAAACTTTCAGCATTTTCTAGCATCAGAGAAATGCATGTGTCATGTGACCTCAGTATTTGCTGAGTTATTATCTAGTGTTAAGACCCACTTCTTGAATCAAGGCTCCCCACCAAATGTTTTCTTTAGCCCATCACGGCCTTGCTCTCCTCAGTCCTTTAATACAGCCACTGGATCCCATCAGCTTACAAGGCAAAGACTTCAAATTAAGTAGGAGAAGAGAAAGCCAGGTACCATGATCATGAAATGTTTTATGCAGCTTCTCATCTGTCAAAATACAACTGTGTTATCTGCATTTCTATGTTTGCCTCAATGAATAAGCCAAGATAACATTCAACTTCATATGCAATATCTATGGGTTCTAAGTTTACAGATTCAGCTAATTATAAATAAAAAATATTGAGGCAAATATATTTGTATTAAACACAGACAGAGCATTTGCCTTATTACTGCTTCTTAAACAATTTGGCATAACAACTATATAGGAGCATATATATTATACTGCATTTTTTTTATGGGAACTAGAGATGACTTGAAGTACACAGGAGACATGAATGGGTTAAATACAATACCATGCCTTTCCATATAAAGATTCTCAGATTGTGATATCCACCCAGTGTTCTGTAATCAATGCACAGGGAAATTGTGTGCCAACCCTTTATACCAAGTGGACTGAAAGATTTCATTCAAATATATATAGTAAGACATGTCACTTTAATCATTTCAGATCAGTTGTACTATTTCAACATGTAACTGTTACTATTAACTTTTTTCATGTCTGTCTTCCAAGGACAACATATTTTCCAAGTGGGAGAACATGGCTAACAATTGTTAGCTAACATGGCTAATAATCAGAATTGTTACGAGTCAATGTGAAAACAAGTGTCCCTATATCTAGAAACATAGCCTGCTATAAAATAATAATTACTATCAGACTCTCTCCATGTTACTATAGGGTCATAGCGTGCTCCCTTCTTTCTGGCAGCTCTCCCACAAATGGCTCCAAAGAACACGCTTGGAGGCTTAGCTGCTTGTACATCATATGCGGAGAAAAGGGGACTCCCTGGTCTCTGGGAAGAGAATTGCCTTTGGAAAGCTCCCAGAAACATGAAGGATCCAGGAGCAGCAAGAGAAAACGCAGGCACTGCTGGGTCAAATCAGCCAGTTTAAGCTTGGATTTGGAGGAGAGAGGTGTGAGGTCACAGCTACATTGATACTGTTCTCACACCTCTTGAAAGCTACCTTCATAGACAGAAGACGGAATCAGATTGATAGAACCAAAGTTTAAGCAATCATCCTCCCTGCGTGCTGTTTACATAATGGACTTTAGCTTCAGTGCAGTCTAAAGAGGAACAACAACAACAAAAAAAAACAACAAGCAAACTGAGACTCCTCGGGGTGGCGATGGAGGCACTCACAGCAGTTGATCTCGTCAGACTTGTCCACACAGTCAAGATCCCCATCACACACCCACTCAGCTGCGATGCAGCGTCCATCCCCACAGCGGTGCTCTTTTGTGAGGTTGCAATCTAGAGAAAAGGAAAGATGATGAAGATGGGGAGGAAGAGAGTGGGAAACACTGTGACTTGTGCCTACAGCTCTGGCTGAAGAGAATCTACTCTCATTGTTTCTGTTCCATCACTAACATTCCTAGGATGGCTCCAACCAAGCTCACATGCTACCTTCCACCAAGGCAAACCCCGCTGTCCACATTCCTGGGG
This sequence comes from Microtus ochrogaster, assembly GCF_000317375.1. Taxonomy (NCBI): domain Eukaryota; kingdom Metazoa; phylum Chordata; class Mammalia; order Rodentia; family Cricetidae; genus Microtus; species Microtus ochrogaster. Next base: position 28,247,955 of record NC_022027.1, read on the forward strand.
GCAGACTCATTTGTTTCTCGGGGCAGGTGTTCTAATTGTTGGCATGTTTGGTTTCCCTTATTTAGGGGGAAAAAAATCTATGACTTTTCCAGTGAGTCGTGTGACCAGAAGTAAGCTTTGAGGTTCCGGATGCAGAGGGTTGATCCATGTGTCTGTAACAGGCCCGCTGGGTTTCTAAGAATTACATCTCCCTGGCAAGCTGGAAAGATGAGTGTCTCCTTATGTCATCCCCCCTGATGCTAAGCCTGGATTTTCTACTGGATTATCTGAATCTATAGCTCATGTTTGAAAGAACTGCTAGGTAAGAAAGGAAAACCACTACTATTTTCTTATGATTTCTTTGCATCTGGGTATCTATTCTGCCCCAATCCACGCATTTCTGGAATATGGCAAGTCAGTGAGATCACTAATTAGCAAGCTTCCTCTCTTGCAGGGAAGAATTCGTAGACTACTTTGCTCTGAGGGCTATTGTGACATAAATATAATGGTCCTATGAATGGTAAGGGTTCAGAAATAGCAGATGCAATAATGAAAAAGTTTCACGTGTGTCCATCAATGTGACCACTGTCATAGCCTCCCGAGCAACAATGAATCACCAAAGGTATTGTAGAAAAGTAAACCAGAGAATGTGGAAGGCATGGTGTGGAGGAAAATGTAACCACAAGAGAGGATGCTTGGGCAGGAACCAGGAGATCCACCCTTGCTCAGTCCACTGCAGACAGAGTGCAGAGCAAAGACTGGTCCAAGGGAGGACTAAATGCTGCTAATTTATGAAGACATCTTGAAAGCATAGACTTTACAACATCTGCTCATCTTCAGAGGCCTCTGGTACTAACAGTCCTTTTCACACATGTACACTACCCACTAACACACCCACCTTTCAAACCCCACCTACTCTGGCACTTTCCCAACCTCCCAGCTGTTCCTTCATTGGAGAGGAGGGGAAGGGTGTAGATTAGATGAACTGTAAGGGTTCTTCACACTAGATTCTGTGATGGGCAAGATTATAATTTTCACCCGTTCTTTGTCCGAAATCTAGACAGTCCCACCTATATCTAATAATTAGTTCGTAGATTGTACACTTAGAATTTTTAATATTTTATGGATGCAGTGGGCAAAAGTTAGACAATACACCTAGAAACTACCAAATTTCCCCACTTGGGGCTATCTGCTGACCACATCCACTCCAAGACTTCCTTTGCCTTACACTCCAACTCTTTCTAGCATCCCTTTAGATAATCCCAAATGTTGACTATTGTCCAACACTTGTCTTTGTTCCAGTTTGCCCTTTGGTACATATTACAAATTTCCTACTCTCAATAATATATTGCATAAACATGTAAAGCTAATCACAAGCTATAAAGATCAATAACCGAGAGTTATTTCGCTGGTTTAGATTCCAAAGACATGATGCAGAATTAATATGTGCCTTCAAAGGAAGGCTTATGTTTGGAAAAACAAAACCTCAGCATCTGCACATAAAACCAATCTGTCATCCAACCCTTGGTACATACACCATGCACAGACTCACCAAAGACTGTGCTGTGGGGGGTGGGCGCCTTGGCCACATGTTATACTTTATAATGTACCTCTCAGCAAAGTTTTGCTCAGGAGCTCAAAATCCAAACATAAGCCCAATGTAGCCAGAAGCTAAACAGAACAAAACACAGGGATACACTAGCACTTCAACAATCCTGCCGTCTTTCCTCTTTCTGTCCCTAACATCCCCTTAGTGCGGCAGTTAGGTAAGAAGTAGGGTACAGAGGCAGAAGACATAGCCGAGACCAGTGTTTAACCTCTTCCTTCTGAAGAGGGAAGTTGGTTGGTTTGATTTGCTTTGTTTTGCAACCTTCTAGTCAGACAGTGAACAGACAGATACGTGTTCTTGGTCATAAATGCCTGTGGTTTCTAGTAAAATCCTTTGAGGCATCCATGCTACTTACCACAGTTTTGCTCATCGCTCAGATCACCACAGTCGTCATATCCATCGCACACAAGGCTGTGACTGAGACACTTGCCCGTGTGGCAGTGAAACAGGTCCCCACTGCAGTCTGCGGACAAGGAAAGTGACAGATGTGTCATCAGAGCAGCACGCCACACTAGTGTCTAACTGGACAAAGGCTAAAATGGGAGGGAAACCTCGCTGCTGACCTGACCCTGCCTATTGTCTTATAGGTACGGAGTTAGAGACACCCAATGGCTGGCAGAGTCACTGAAGAACCAGGACCAAGACATTGATTCCCTAGTCAAGTTCTCTTACCACTTTCCGGAAGTTTTTATCTGACTTTTACTTAACGTGGTGAGCCTACCTTTAGTATCACAGGCTAAGCTCAATAACACTTATTACCCAAAGTCTTTGCCACCTGTTTTCCAGCCTCCCTCCAAGTTCTAGTGTTCTAAAGCCCAGGAGAGTGACCATAGTCTCTGACAATCTTAAGAGAAACAAAGAATAAGCAAAAGGAAATGATACCAAATACGGAGGCATTTGATCATTATATAGTGTATACATTATTGAGTTATCACATCGTACGCAATAAGTATATACAATTGCTGTGCCAATTTAAAATGACAGCTCTTTGCTATGGATCAGTTAAACAGTTCGTACACATCTATTTCAAAAAAATTTTCTTCTGTGAGGAACTATCTCAACTTCTAGAATCACCTCATCTTAAGAATGGCATGGGCCTTGTAGATCCTCTGCAGTGATTTCATTACTTACATGTATACAGAAAAATTTAAGCACTTTTTATTTTTTTTATTTCTTCCAACCTGAATAATTTTCAAGCAAGGATGGAATAATAAAGGAAAATATAGGAATGAGAAAAGGTGTTAGTCTTCATATTGACAATCCTGCTTCCTCCTACGCGACAGAGGGAACTGTCTTCCCACGCTGCGCCCTTCTGCTGCGCGTGATTGACAGCTGAGCCCAGGAAGGTCATGACCTTGCTTGCTTTTGATATCCACAGGGCAGAGAAGGGAGTGAGCATTGAGAAATGTGTAGTTTTCTGAGAGTGCTTAAAAGGTCTTTTCATTTTCATTTTGCTTAAATCTCATTATTTTTAGGAAGTCTTGAATTAATTTGGTAGAACAAGCATTAACCCGGGAAACAGTCTGCTCAACTCAGCCACAGCGTAAGAGTCCATGCACCTCCCGGAGAGGAGAGGGAAAGGTTGGAAAACGTGAATAACATTCTTCTCAAGCAGTGTGCTTTACTTTTTCTGATGGTAGGAGCACTAGGGAATTAAGTACTCCATTTAGCATTTGATTAACCAAAGAACACACCAGAAATTTCCAGAAGTTTCTGTGTCTTCTGGGAAGCCTGTTCTGGATCTTTGGTATTCTATACCAAAACACCTCAGCAGAGATGTCTTTAAGATTAGCACTGTCATTTGCTAAACTACCACATAAATGGTGTTTGTTTTAAAGAATCAATGCACCTTCCCTTTGGCACCTCCTCAGTGAGAAGATCCTCTCGGAAGTTAGATACCAAATTCTCTGCACTCAGAAAACAGCCTATGATTTCCGCACCACCCCTCGGATGGGTAAACACTTGAAACCCTAACCAAGAGTACCATGCGGCCAGGAGCCCACAGCAAACAGCAGAGATCACAGTGGCTCCTTTTATTGGAATAAATGTTTATTTGAGCTGAAAAGAGATGTGGTCAGCGCAATTTGGGGCCAACAAATCATAATTTTCAAAAGGTGCTTGCTGTGATTTTCTTGCTCAGTTCAAGCATAATTTTTGCCTGGACCTAAGTTAGATTTTTG
>NC_022027.1:28251957-28253308 GCF_000317375.1 Microtus ochrogaster
TCTCTCTTCCAGAGAACTTGATGGAAAAATGTTTCTTCTGAAGTTTTCCCATGTAAATATTTACTTCAGTTTGGCATCTGACAAGTATCCTATTAACCTTTGTCCCTCAAAATTACCATTACATTAAAGCCGAATGCTAAGACACAGAAAGTCCTTTTATCCAGGACTTCCTTCAGTCTGCCCAGTCTCCCACTCCATAAACACAAGCTGCTTTGCCTCTATTCAAGAAGCAAGCTTAGTTTCCTTCTACAGAATTAGTAAGCGAAGGTCATTTCGTGCAACCTTCTCACTGTGAGATGACCAGAGAGGGTAAAACACTGGGCAGGCACTGCCTCTTCTCTCAACAGACTTGTAAGAGGCCGGCCCTGTGAATACCTGGATTTTTGTTTCTACTGCTCGCACTACCTCCGGAGGAGGGCTCTCCCCTGCCGCGCTACTAGCGTCTTAGATGGAGCAATTCACTGATGCACGGGAACAGATGTTTAGCAGCGTTCTTGATTGAAAGCCACTAGACGCTAGCGCTCACAGTTGTAGCAGTGAGAAATGTCCCCGCACGTTGCAAAATGACATCTTCAGGGTTGAAAACCATTGTCCTAGCACATAAACACGGGGTACAAGCCTAGCTTAAATCCCCCCTTTCCCACCGGCCTCTCTGCACAGCCCAGTTCACGGTGGCCGTTTCCCCATAATAGGATCTCGTGTTACTGCCTGTCTACCGTCTTGTTTGGTTTTATGACATATCTTGTATTTGTGCTTTCAGAAACGAATTTGAGACGTCATATTTAGTATCTGATTTAATCACTAAGGTTTAATGGTACCTGAGAAGTCGATCTTGCACCTGGGCATGATGCAGCAACTGCTGTCCTGAACTCAGCAGCAACTGCCTACGTGAGGCCTGTCGCCAATCAGCTCTGAATGAGGAGGGGATCATAGGGTTCCACCTCTCCCTGACAGAAGACTGACGACTGAAAAGGTTCTGGAGAGTGGAAGCCACTACTGTCTTCAATTGTGTTCCCAATGGTGACCTCACCAAACTCTGATTGATGGTTCCAAACCCGTGGCTGTTATCATTTCCATCACAGCCCGCACCCATCAGCTTTCAGGCAAAATGCTTAGTCACCCCAGGTCCAGGTGTTACCATGGGGTGGGGGGGGGAGGGCGTAAACCACGACTGCGCATGCGCCTTCAGCATTCCCTACATAATCTATGCTCATGTGGCACCTGGCAATGTGGCCACGTAATCTAATAATCTATAGGCATCCGTGATGTGGCTACGTAAGCCCCTGTACGCATGTGCTGAACTACCTTTAAAAGCGAATGTGCCCACCTCTCTCCCTCCCTTTCTCCTCTC
>NC_022027.1:28253408-28269086 GCF_000317375.1 Microtus ochrogaster
AACTCTTTAAGTGGGTTTTTTGTATGTCTTGCGGTTCGTTCTCACACACGGTAAATAACAGTGGCCACGCAGACGGTACCATGTAAACTCAGTGAGTAACAAAACGAAGCAAAAGTCAATAGTGTGAAAGGGGGACGTGTAGGAAAGCGGGAGCTGACGGGTAGAAGGTGATGGTCATTAGGATGTGTTTTCTACATGTGGAAAAATGTCAATGGCAATTAACAAAAAAGAAAAGATTCAGCATTCTCTGTGTTTGTGTATTATTCCCCTGAGTGGACTAAAAGTCCTGTAACATATCTGCTCACTGGGTTTCTACACCGTGGTTCACAGATGGCTGAAATTCAAAAAACCACAATTGTTTAGCTGAGTCAGTATTTTTCACAAAGTCACTACGCTAAATGAATTTCTCAAACATTGGAAACTCTTTCCTTAGATGTCAAATGAGACGCTTTTATTATCCTGAATATGCTTTCTAGTATTTACAGGCATCCTTATCTCAGGAAAAAGGTTTCTAGAAAACAGGTTACCCGAGACATGATGATGATGGGCGTGTGCTTCCTTGTTATCCCCTTGGCCACCACAAGGGGAGCCACTGCGCCCCATGGCATTCTGCTTCATCTCTGACCCAGGAAGACTCCAGCCAACCACAGGTGCTGTCACCCGAGACTATGAGCAAAACACACACACACACACACACACACACACACACACAAACCCTCCCCCACCCGTAGAAATAAAATTCTTTCTCCGTTTAAATTGTTTCTCTAGAGTACTTGCCTTAGTCACGAGCAACACAATGGAGGGCAGAGACTACCCTAACTGTAGTGACAAGCACCACCATAACTTCGAACCTCAGCATTCCTGGGGAGTTGTGACATAGCTCTGTAGGTTTCTATCCAACAATTCAATTCTAGAGATAGTCTTGCTTCCACTTTGCTCGGGAAGAAATGAAGGCAAAGAGAGCGAGGGCTGCTGTGCCCATGGTCACAGAAAAAGGAGGGGTAAGTACAGGAAAACGGGCAGCCAGCTCAGCACGCACACTACTGATCACCATATTGTATGTCACTCCTCACAATTAGGTAGCCACTGTCTTCAAAAAAGAAAATAATAATAAGTTCACCGATTTTACCCCAAGTTCAGAGTAAATGGTTCTGAAAGTGCTTGGTTGACTCCATGTACCAGAGAGTAAACAGTCACACCTCTGGGAACAAGCCCAAGCTCAGCTGATCTTGGAAGCCAGCAGGGTCAGGTCTGGTTCATTGTTGGATGGTAGAACTTTTTCAACCAAAGAATGGGAACTGTTTTCTTTGGAACTTGTTTTGGGGTTTAGAATTGATTATTTTATTCCTTTTGTAAGAGTGGTTCACTTGCATATGTGTCTGTGTGGCACATGCGTACTTGGTTCCCTTGGAATTCAGAAATGGCCACCACATCCCCTGGACCCGGAGGAATGAACGGCTGTCAGCCGCCATGTAGGTGCTGGCGATCAAAGATGGGCCCTCTTCAAGAGCAATGAATACTCTGTACTGCTAAATCATCCCTCCAGCTCTTTGGGGGCTTTTAAGCAATTCCTACCTATAATCACCTGCTGTGTGCCAAATATATACAGTCCCTACTTCAACTGTTCTCAGAGATGGTCCCTCAGTCAAAAGCCTACAGAACACGGGCAACAAAAGAGATGAGTTACCTCTGCTACAAAGGCTACGTATTGGATTACCTGGGCAACTATGCAAAAAATTCACCTCCAGACCTAGTATACCAGTATTCTTTGGTGGGGGGAGGGGTGCTTCACGGGGATGCTAGTGCAGGAAACCCATGCATGGCTGCTGGATAATTTAGCACAGATAGGTCCCTTCCCTTGCTTCTGTTGAATCTAACAGCAACCTAACAACTCAATAACCTACACAAACGACCTAACCTGCTTTTTAAAAGAAAACAAGTTTGGCACAAGGGGGCATCTTAACTTGCTCTCTTGTCTGGCCATGGAGGTCTCTGCGTCCTAGGATATGGAGCTAGGTATTTTCTTCTGCTTCTCACAGGGATGTTTGGCCAAGCCTCCCTCCTCAGTACCTGGGGCTGTGGTGACACACACACCCCGTCCTTCAGACATACATGATTCTCCCCACATGGTAGCAACCACAGGAGAGTAGGGCCAGTCACAAAAGGCTCATGGTGCAATGCTCCAGATGTTGAATGCTCAAGCGCAGAAGGAGGTGCCCTCGGATGGTCAGAAATGGTAGCGCGCCAACATTTATCTATGTCTCACTGGTAGCACGCCAACATTTATCTATGTCTCACTATGAGTTTTCATAGGGACATTTGCTAAAGGGTTGCATTTTTCTCAATGAGCCAGAGCGTGCCACTCTGAAGTATGAATATGATGAAAGACAGTGACGAGTTTATTTAAAAACTGTTCCCTAGACATTGTTAGGCACCTCCAGAACAGCAATACCGTCTCATTCAGTTGGTAACTAGGAGAACTGACTCCCTCAAATTCCATTTTAAAAGCTTCGGCCGGAGGGACTGCCTGTGTTGACAAAGCTCAACACCACAGAGAACAAAATGAAGTAAGCCGCTCTGGCCCACCACAGGGGTAAAGGCACAGGCTGACCTTGGGTTGGGCCCCAATACTGGCCACCGCAGGAGATAAAAGAAATTCTGCTGCATTCCCATAAAATGGACATAATTCAATTGAGCCTTTCAGAATTCCCTACCGTGGTCGTTGTGTACAGTATTTTCTGCTAACGTTTCAATAGTCCTCAATGTAACTATATAACCTATGAAAATGGCTCACATGTTAATTTGTGTGCATAGGCGTTCCTGAAAATTCCATGTTGTAAAAACAAACCAATGGTTTACTAAAAGTAAGTTTTCAAAATATACACAGCATAACTTAATTTCTACCAAGTGCTAGGTAATATACAAAATAAATATATGTACAAATAAATAAGGGTGAACGTTCACAGAAGAAAAAGTTTGAAGATCCGTTGAATCAAGCAAAACTGACTTAGGTTGCAACATTTCTCAGCGCTTTAATATATCAAGAAGTGTTGACACCCTCTAAGAGGCTGACGCAGGCCCAACCCTCGTCATTCGGTTTTTCACTCAATCATTCTTGGGAAACTCAAGAACTGTGAAACCACATGTTGGCAAACAGTGCTCTGATACCACAATATGCCACCTGCCCAAAATTCCAGCAGATAAGTATCCTAGGCCTTGCCACAAGAGAGGCACCTGGCAAACAGAGCGGAGGACTCTCAGCCAAGGCAGCGCTTGCAGCTTCTTCCAAAAAGGTGGGGAGGTCTCCTTGGGACGGAAACACAATTCTGCTCATACTGACTGCAATTAATCTATTAAAACAACCGGCACACAACTGCTCAGCTCCGCTCTGAGTATGGAAGGTGGAGTGTAATTCTCAAGGTTAGAATCACTAATATACAAGGGTTTTCTCTTCTATTTAAAAAATCTCCTTTAAACAGTTGACCATTATACTCATGAAGTTTTAAAAACAAAAACAAAATTCCTCGCCCAAACAAAATAAACCCAAACCTTCCTCCTAATCGTAGGACAAATTTTTGGAAAACCATTTTAATCTCTGAGCTGTTTGTTATTCTGGGCATCTAGCTCAGGGGTCCTGTGAGCCAGGTACAAACCCAGGATGGTGGCTCTCCGGGGACAAACCTATTGGCTCACTCAAGACTGGCAAACAATGGCAAGCTTCTAACGAGCGACCCACCTGGTGATTAAAACACATTTGACTGTGGGCCAAGCCTCCCTCCCTGCCCCCGACCCCAACAGAAGAATCCCTTCCCACCCGGACAGACCCACGCAGCCTGTCACATACTGCAGAGGGCCTCGTCACTCCAGTCATCACAGTCATTGTAACCGTTACATCGCAGCTTCTCCGGGATGCAGAGCCCGCTGGTGCACTGGAAGCTCTCGCCTCCTCCACAGAGCGCTGGAAGAGAAAGTGGGGCAGGGAGATCAGACTGTATTCCTTTTTGCTTTTAAACTTAGGAAAGAGAAACAAAAAAAATAGAAAAAAAAAAAGAAAACCTTCCTTTGTGATTTGATAGATTTGCGTCCCTTCGCTGTCATTTGTCATCAATTTTCCTTTGGATTTTGGAACACTTATGATAGAATTACCTGGAAGTAACCCAAACAGTGCTTGCTGCAGACAGCCAGGGTACAATTTACCAGCCGGCTTGCACAAGAACTTTATGTATTCGGGGAACAATAGAGTGTGCAGCCCCCAACAACTGCACGATTTATGTGGCGAAAATGCCGAATGGGAATATTTTTTTTCTTAACAATTGCGAACAATGCGAAAGTGGAGTGGTATTAACCGAACAAACAATTCCCTCTTAAAATGCTGCTGTGTGCAGAACGGAGACGGTGCCAATAAAAACAGAGTGAGACAATTGATGTGCCCTGAGATATGGGCTCAGAGACCCCATGCCCTGTATTTGAAATACATTTGCCTTAATAAGAAGACCAGTTAAAACATGAGCGTTTGTCTGGGCACAAGGATTGTGACATGACGTACACTATTTTCCCTCTTTTTCTCCCCGACAGTGAACAATTACATTCAGTCATTTCTTTTTTTCTTTTTTTTTTTGCTCTTATTATTATGATATTTGTGTTTTTTTTCTTCTTTAAAGTTGAAAACTATTTGATTACTTGAAAATTACAATATACAACAAATTTCAGATAGGAAGGCAGAAGTACTATCAAGGAAGGTCATTAATGAATAGGTACGTCAGTTCAACAAAGCAGATACAAACAACTTCTATGTGTGCTTCTGTGCACGGGGTACCCTTTAAACTGTAGAACTGTAGAATAACAATCTTATTTCTTGAACTGAGTGCAAAGGAAGTCAGTATTAATATAGACAAGTTTTACTTTAAGACTCTTCATCCCATCCTTGCTTATGACTAGGAAACCATAGACAGAACTCTATAATTGGAAGGGACTGCCTAAATAATCTGCTAGCTGCACAGTAAAGAATATTGTGATTATCACTGAAAATGCACAGGACGGAAAATACTCAGCATCCTGGGGGGAAAAGTTCAAGATACTTCAAATGGAAAAAAAAAAAACCCTATTGATTAATTTATAATCATATTATAAATTATATTATAATTTGTCACATAATTTGTCACAGAGCAAGACCAACTACTGTAATTAATTATCTCTAGCAAGAAGCCTAGGGGACATTTTTTTGTTGCCTCATTTTATTCTGAATTTTACAAATATAGCGATTGCGTATATTTCTCTAGTCAGGGAAGGTGCTAGATTTGGGGGGAGGGAAAGCAACGGTCAGAAGAATAGAAAATAAAATCAACACTGCCTCCCTTGCTAAAGCTCCGGTGCATCTTAGTCACAGGCTCGGGTGCCTGGCCATGGCCTTCTGAACGGTGTATTCCTTGATTCTGTGACCCTTGTGCACATAAGAAGGGAAATCACGAGCCTGAGAACTCTTTGATTTAGACATGGAAACTCAGAAAAGCACAGAGCAAGAGTTTCAGGTGGGGAGTCCCATCTATCACAGGTCTCACTTGCTCGGGGCTGGCACTCAGAAGGTGCTAAATTAGTATTTGATGGGGAAAGCCATATAAATCTCCAATAGGGCCATATATCATCACAGAGCCTAAAAGAATTAAATAATGCTATATCCATAGATTTTCCCCCCCAAAAAAAAGCTCTCAGGAAAATCAATGTTTTGATTTGCTGAAAACAAAGTCCTAGCTGATTTGATAATCTTGCAGTATCAATAATATGATTTTCATTGGATCTTATCATTTCAGAATCAATCAAATTAATCACCTCTATGGATCTCAACTGCCGAAATACTCAACATGTCTAATGTGTGCAGTGTTGGAGAATTTAGCACATGCCTGAATACCTATAACCACAGTACAGACTCCTAATGCACACAGACAACCAGACAGAAGATGGAACACTACACTAGGAGCTCGCTAGCTGGGCTGTGCAGTGCCCTCCCCCGGAACTGTGAGCGTGGTTCTCTACCGCACAGACCGTGAGGTAGAAGAGGCCATGTCTGCTTTTCAGGGGCTGCCTCAGTGGCGGTCCCCACTCATGGTTCTGATGAGTCCTCAGAAAATGCAGGTGAAAGGTCAACATGAATTAGTTCCGACATCTAGAGTGCATCTCAAAACTTCATGTAAATATGACTTTAGTGAAGCCATTTCTTGTATGTGGTCATCTCAAATCCAGATCAAATTTAAACCCCTGCACTGCGTGGGCTGCCTCATCGTTGGTCTCTCTTGTCCTGGCTGACTCAGCAGAAGGTGGCTTCTACGTGGTGCCACATTAGGAGGGGGTGGGGAAATCTCTCTGGGCTTAAGATGTTGAAAACTGTATCCTTATTCTTTCTTTGAAAAACTGTACTTAAGTCAATCTCAAAAAGACAAAGAGTACACATTTTCTCTCATTTGTGTTTTATACCATCTATATTAATATATACAGTAATGTGTGTCTACCTGGTAGGAGAGTAAAGGTAAAATTGTCTAGGGAGCAAAGGTGACGAACAGGATGGGGAGGGTGGAGAAAATGGCAGGAGAAAGCAGGAGGGAATTTGCACAAAGCACAATGTATACCTGTATGGGCATGTCCTTATGAAATACAATATTGTGGACAGTGGACACGCAGAGATAATAAAGATGTTCAAAGTCCTGCCATCAGTACCACTTTTTAAAACTTAAAGTATAAAGAACCTTTTCTGTTTGATTCTTGTTTGCAGAATTTGCAATTTTCTTATGTAAGCTTTTGAGTTTACCAAAGGCTATAAATATTGAAATCTTGAAATTCGAGGCAGGCATTCTCGCTCTGACACTGTTGAAGGCAATGGTACTTTACAGACAGAACAGCCAGAGCACTGAGAGGTTAAGACAGCGACAATCAGCCTGGAATCTCGATGCACAGACTGCCGTCCAATCCTCCATTGCCCCGTTCTGCTCTCTCCGATTCCAGGGCACTGGACCTGAGCCAAAGTTCAAACTGCCTTTATTTTTCTCTGTAAACAAAAGACAGATGTCTGATGGCCAGGTGATCGGATCCAGATGAGACGGCAATCCACATCAGCACTATTTCGTTGGAAGACAACCGAAGGGAGAACTTATTGAGTTTTTGAGGAGTTTTTGCCATCATCTTCTACCAATCGTCCTCCCACAGCTTTTGAGTTATCACTTGGATGATAAAGACAGAGCCCCAAGGGGAAGCCGTGCTGGGCCATCTTGACACCACATACAGCTTCCTCTGCAATTCTACAAGGAATGTGCCGGCCTTAAAATCAAGAGCAGATAGATAAATGGAAGATTCAGGCATTTACAGAGTGCCTCCCCAATCTAGTCCTTATAGACCCTGCAGTGAAGAAAGCAAAGGCCCCACCTTAGTCAAGTATGCGAGCAACTGATCGTCTATTGAAACTGTTTCACGAGTGCTGAATTCCTTCTATACTTGGGGCAATTAATACTACCACAAGAACAGCAGTGTTCAGCTATGTTCCCTGAGATGCTCAGTGTAGGGGGAAGTGGATTATGAACCACCTGCGCTTTGGGCTGCCAAGGCCTCGGGAGAGTGTGCCCCCATCTGAACAGCTGACCCTTCTCAATATTCTAGTGTGTGATAACAAATTTCTGAAATAACAGCTCACAACCCGAAATGGCCTTCAAAATTTTTTCAACGGCTCCCAGCTTTCCTTGCTTCTTTCTGTGTTCCAGGGCAGAACGTATCGAATCTCGGCAATGCTCTCTCACTTCAGTGATCAACTTGGAGTCTCAGAAATACCCCACCAGCTCTTGATGAGGGGAGCCCCAGCAGCCCTGCCTTTGAGCTTCCTCAAAGCCTGAAGCTCAGCTTCAATTCCACCTCTAGAGGGAAAGCTAAGCGGGAACAGCACCTTTCAGCAGCTCTACCTAGAGTTGGAGCCTGTCAGGGCTGCAGTCCACACAGGGCTGGAAGTGCTTGCTGTAACCCTCTCCCACTCTCTCCTTCCAGAGGCTACTTGAGTCCTTGAAGTAAAGAGAGTACAATCTCCAGTCACTGCCAGGTAGAGTGCAGTGTCTTTATGAATAAGAGACAGACCTCAGCTTGGGGAAGAAAAGAGAAAGGAGGAGAAAGTCCAAGGGTCTGATCAAATTACCAAACTACTCGGCCTCTGCCTGCCAAGGAGGAGGGTGAGTCATAATAAGGGAACCTTCCATTTGGTGAAGGTCGAAACGTTACGGGTAGAAATGGGAGTCAGAAGGCTCTGGATATGGAAGGAGTGAGAGTCCCCAAAAGGAAAGGAGGACACCGCAGTCTGGAAGCTTCTGAGAAAGAGACCTTGCACAGCTGAGCGAGTGCCGTCTTTGGACGGAGACTAACTCCAACTCTGCAGTGCAGAGACTAGTGGAGACACCCTGAGGAGAGTTTCAGTGAAGTACTGGGGCAAAAGCCAGAAAGGGGTGGGTCAGCAGGAGAAGGAGCAGGTGGTGAGCATCTGAGAAAGAACAACTTTGCTGCAGAAGAAAGCAAGTAAATGTTATTATGGTCGATGTGCACAAAAGCGGGGTTTTAAGACGAACACTGTAATACCTTTGAATGGGTGTGTTCTGAAGAAGCAGGAAAGACACTAAGTATTGCCCACAGGCCAAGTAAATAATGACCCCTCACTGAAATAGACGTGAGGAACGCATATATAATCTAACACGGAGACTACATCTTTCTACCCCTCTAACTCATTACAAAAATGAGGATTCCTCAGCTGTGACTATCTACTAAGCTAAGAAATCCTTCTCATTTTCTTCTTATACATCCCTTTTTTCTTTTTGATTAAATTTTGTTTTGTTGTTTCAGGAGTTGTTTTGAGACTGGATCTCAGTATAGAGCCCAGGTTGGCTGAGAGTTCCTGATCTCACTGGCCCTGCCTGGAATGTAGAGTTTACATGGTTGCAGCACGAGGCTCAAACACAGCAGCATCCTTTGACCCAAAGTTCTCTGTCCATCACTTCCACTAGTGCCCACATCCAGGACCATCAATCACAGACAGCTGAAAGTCAAGCTAGCCCAGAAAGCTACAAAAAAAAAAAAAAGCATTTGTTACAACTCACACAATTTACATTACAAAGTTGTCTCTGGCTCCTTTCTAGAATATAACGTGTGTGTGTGTGTGTGTGTGTGTGTGTGTGTGTGTGTGTGTGTGTGTGTGAGAGAGAGAGAGAGAGAGAGAGAGAGAGAGAGAGAGAGATTCGTTTTCTTAGGGCTGTGTCCCGAGTCTCAGATGAAACTGCCACATGATAGGAAGAAATTAGATTATTTATAAAGAAATAAATGAAGCCTGGGAACATGAGGTGCCTGAAGTAGAACTAAATGATGGTTCGGGTGTTGCAGTCCTCCATATTAGAGGCTAATGAATATCTTATGTTCTTTTCACTGATAGATTAACAAATGAACAAAATATCAAAATTCCTCTAAGTGTCAGTGGGATATTTGTCGAGCCTGCAGACAAGGCCTGCTTCTAGTACCATTTTCTCTAATAACAGGAAGGGAAAAAATATTCTACCCAAAATAACTGTCTCCTCTGGCCTGTGTCTGATGCTCCAGCCCCTCAGCTACAGGAACTTTACCCATTCCTTGGGTTAGAATGGCATATGTCTGAAAATGTCTGTGATACACAGGAAGGGACAGTGAAGGGTTGTGTCTCACAGACACAGGCAAGTCTCCTCTGAGAAAGGCTTTTGCTGCCCCAAACAGCAATTAAAACTCCTTCCTGAAGATTGTAAGTGTTCAATTCAAACCTGCAAGAACACAGTTCATATTTTATTATTAATAGCTATAATTTCTATTATAGGCCTTCATCTTTTCATTATATTTATTATTCATTATACTTGAATTTGAGAAGAAGAGATGTGTAAACTTTGATGAGACAGAAGATTCAGGAAAGGACTGGACCATCCCTCTTACTTTCCATGCTTCTGGAAGGAGGACATGGACTGATGCCTGGAACCATAAGATCTCAGAGTGGCGCCCAGTGACTTGAAGAAGCAGTGGAGGTATAGGTTTAACTCTCTCACCCATGGATGTGAGAAATGCCATATCTGCACCAGCAAGGTGGCTTAGCAGGTAAGGGCGCTCGCTGCCCAGCCTGACAACTGAGTTTGTTCCTGGAACCCACATGGTGGAAGAAGAGAACCAGCTCCTGCAATGTGTTCCTAGACCTTCCCCACAGCTGCACTGATTTGCCTCCTTAAATAAGCACATGTAAAAACAAAACAGTTTAAATAAGGAAATGCCACAACAGCTTCTTCGCCAGAATCGCATTGCGTCATGCTGCACTCTAAATGGCAGTGAGAAATATCCAGCCATGCTGACCGAGCCCACACTCTCTCCACATCTCTCTCCCACCTGTCAGCTGCATCTCCCTTTCCTAAGGATGCAAAGGTAAGAACACACATCATTGTGAGTTCTCAGTGAATGGTTTCATGATATAGATTTCTTTCTTCCTCAAAGAACAAAACTCCCAATTAGGAAACTTCTGACTTACACATCAGAGCATTGTTCAAAAGTATCACATGATAGGTGACCAATGACAGCTTCATTTAGATAGCTCTTAACCTAGATATTCTAGAAAGAGAAGTGTCACGGTGGCTTCTTTTATATTCCATGGTGTGCCCCCCCACTGCAAACACTATGTGAAACCAAGCCTTTCAGCCACAGTATACACGGCTCTTAAATTTAATACTCATAGGTGCTTTTTATGCATCTTTTACTTAGTAAGAAACTGTCTCTGTCAAGCAAAAAGAGCAAATAAAAGCCAAAACAACTCCCCAAATTAAATGTCTTCATTCCTGAGTTACTCCTGGACTTAACCCACCCCACCCCCACCCCTTTTATGAAATCAAGCTATGCTTTGGGTCTGTGGGGACTTTCCCATATGGCTCTCGGCTTTAATTCCTAAAAATAAGAGCTAAGCATAGGTAGAGCCTGTCTGACAGCATGATGGAAGATCTATCACTCTACAGAGACATTCGTCATCATAAAGTTATCTAAAAGTGATCAGGAGGAAATAAAATCTTCATGTGTAACTGGAAAGAGAATGTGAGTGGAATTTCGAAAGCAGCCCCATGCCACCACTCAGTTGTAGCATAAATATTTTGGGCTACCATTTGATACGATAAGTAATAATGCATTACTAGTGTGTGTCTTGATGGCTCAGCAAGATGATGCCACCATTCAGCTGGGTGACCAGAGACTGACAGAAACAGAGGCCAGACAGAGGTACAAGGATGCAAAGAAATCTGTGTTCAATTCAAAAGGAAAGAGAAGGAAGTAGCAATGGGGGGAGGAAGGGGAGAGGAATAAGGGACAGAAGGAAAGAGGGAGGCAAAAAAGGATCAAGGAATCTTCCAGACCGGGATTATATTACGAAGATGACACTCTAGTGTACTCCGCAAATATTAATCCTCAAATAGGACTCTGAGCCACATTTTTTTTTCAAAACTCACTGGCAAATAAGGCATATGCAATGTTACGTAAAGGTTCCAAAAAACACAGAAATGCAAAACCATCTATTTATACTTTAACTGCTCAATAAGCCAGGCAGGTATTTCTAAATTCCAAGATAATGACTTATTTAGTTTTGAGAGATTAAAAACTTTTATCCACCCACTTTTGGAATTTGCTTTAGAAAATAAATACTGAACTTCTAAAAGAGAAATAAGGCTTTCCAGACCATTGACATAGTTTTGAGATTTTTCTCGAGACATAAGGCCTTCTCCAGTGACATCCTCAACCTCACTGTGACGGAGAAGTCATCGTCGTGTGACGGCATGCAAACTACCTTTGGCAAGATCCAGATAAAAAGGCAGCAGTTTTCTAGAGGCCAGCGAATACACACGAAGGTGGACAGAATAAAGGAAATATGCAGGATGTGGAAGAATGCTCAGCCTCACACTCGCACATGGGCCTAGACTGAGACACGAAACAGGGCAGTTGTACAAAGAGGCTGCCCCTAGTTACCCTTCTCTCACACATGCCTGCTGGCTGCTTCCCACGAGAGGTGGAGCAGAACATGACCCTTTCCCAGGACGATGCTTTTGGACTTCCAAGCCTTCAGAATGATGGACCAAAACAAACGTCTTACAAAGGATCCAGCCGGGCGGTGGTGGCACACGCCTTTAATCCCAGCACTCGGGAGGCAGAGGCAGGCGGATCTCTGTGAGTTCGAGACCAGCCTGGTCTACAAGAGCTAGTTCCAGGACAGGCTCCAAAACCACAGAGAAACCCTGTCTCGAAAAACCAAAAAAAAAAAAAAACCCAAAAAACAAAGGATCCAGTCTCAGGGATTTTGTTATATCAGTATAAGGTGGACTGAGCTGATGCACAATAGCATGTGGGTGGGCTGGGTCTTAGAAACTGGACAGGTTTCATTTGATGCATCAAGACCCTATAGGTTTCACCATAACCATATCGAAGATTTAATAACTATTCTTTCTAGTTCTTTTTATGTACTAACCACTTAAAAATTAAAATAAATTGCTTATGATTCTATAATATTATGTTGCTCAATAAGCAAGAATAGAACAAGCATGCATTTATATTATTTTTTTGTGAATTTTGAAAACTGCCTTTTAAAGACGAACCACATGTGTATAAATTCCCTATGAATTCTGTGAACACTCATCATACTTTTTTCTGATCACTTCCTGTTGTTATAATGTAGTCTATTCCAGAGACGTATCACCCTTCAAACGGCCAGGGCACAGGGACCTCATCAACCCTCCAGATGTGAAGACAGCCAGGGGCTGGGAAACAGATTCTGCAGCTCTGTGTCAGAGTTCAGCATGGGGTCTTCTGTCATCCTCATCCCTGTCACTAACCACACCACTGCCTCATTCCATGGAGCAACTCACAGTGACAGCACACAGTGGCCGGATCAAGGAAGAGTTGGGAAAGCCTGGCTATTTCAAGCAGTTTGACTGGTTCTGTGTAAGCCACCTCTCAAAGTCAAGTGACTCCACCCCTGAATACCTTCATATTTAAAAGAATGAAAAGTTGATGATGAAAAAAGTTATTTCCCAAAACTCCCTAATACCCAGCTTGAATATTGTGTCGGGGGGGGGGGGCATGTAAGTTCAGACCAAAAATAAACTATTTGCAATGCTTTTGACATATTAAAAAAAGTGATCTTGGAGAAGAAGTACAGCTGTGTATTTAAATTAAAGTATCTGTATTGCTTTTAGAAAACTGTTTTAGACATCTGAGCTTTTGGTTTGTTTTGTTTTGTTTTAGCTGAATTCCACCTATTTGACATTGTCTTGAATGATGTGATCTATATTGGTAACAATGGTACCTGCTGCAGAATGGGCAAAACCCAATGTGCTGTTTACTGAGGCCAGGAAGTATGTGATTCTCTCCTGAATGAGCCAGGCATGCTAGATGCTTAAAGGGTTGATCTGCACACAACCAAAACTCCTGGCTCCAACTCCTGGAGACATCACCGCCTACCTACACAGCAAAGGTAAGGGCAGATGGGTTCTTTGGAATAACCTAGCTACAATTACTTCTAAGACTGTGTCTCTGAAATGAACATACACAAGAACCAATACAGCAACATCTAAAAAGGATTTGCTAATGATTTATTGGCTCATAGGCAGAGAAGGAAGTCAATTGCTTTAGAAAAAAACAGATCAGTGCAGCCAAATCCTTTGCTCTGGAAAATGATTTACATAAAAGAGGAAGAGGGAGGGGCCTGCATCCTTTTTTCTGGTCTCCTCTGTTTCTGCTACTGTTTGCTAGGCCTCTGACACAGCAACAGAGACCCACACCTAGCATCCCTAGTTATGAAAGTCTATAACAAAGCCACACAGACCAAATATAAGGGGGAAAAATGAACCTTCCTTGAAGGAAACACAAGTACAATTCAATTAACTTGCATTCAGGAGTCACTGCCACCACGAATACATTGGAAGACTAAGGACTCAGCACCCAAGGAGTGGAATAAATCTATCTTTCCACATCTTCTCCGGACTCCTATTTTCTTTTGTATCGATAGAGAAATATTATATCCAAAAAAAGAAAAGAAATATTATATCCAGTCCGGTCCGCGGTGGGCAGTACGCACTGAACCAGTCGGAGGAACGGGATAAGCAGAGGGAACAAGAGGTTGGAGTTTAGGGAAGGAAGCAGTCTCAAGAAAGACACATGGGATTGCAAATCACCTGCCAATCATCCCTAAGAGGAGGAGAGACTCTGGACAGCCAAAGGCTGCTTCCCTGGCTGCTGACTGCATTTGGTAAGTATCTCCTCTGCCAGCACTGCCAGTCACAAGTGACTTGCTTAGTTCCAAGACCTTTAGGACCAGGGTCCTGGTCAAAGTCAGGTGACATGGGGGTAGCGAGTGTAACAATGGGAATCACTTTGCTTAGAAAGGGTAATTTTGCCCATTTTTGCAACATTAAGTTGGGGGTGTCACCCCAGCCCCTTGGCAGTCATCCATGGAGCACCAATGGAGCAAAAAGCTCCATCTCAGACCCCTCCCCCTGGGAGTTGCCTTGGCCAGAACTCCAACTCCCAGCCTGCCAAGCGCTGACCCCTCCCCCAGGGAGACAGGTTTTTAGGCTCATTGCTGGGGATGGGGTAAGGGGACCACACAACACATGGTCTCCCCGCCATGCTATGTATTTATTAAGCGCGGCATTTTAATTTGGTCTAATCTGGTCTAATTGGAGTTATTTGTGTCGGCGGAGCGGCTTTTCTTAAAATTAAACCAAACAATTTTCCCAAAGGAAACATACAGTTTCCAAGCCATAGTGCAAGATAGGGGTGGCATGGGCCCCTGGGCAGGGGTCACATGGGGAAGAAGTTATCTGAAAGCCTCATCTTGAAAGAGAGGATCTGGAGTCTCAATGAATCTCCACAGGGATCCAGCTTTTCCAAAGGATGCCTACAGCTTGTTTTGTAGCTGTGTGTCTGAAACCCCAAAACCCTGCCTCGGCCAGGACTGACTTTAGAGGGGTGTCCCACACAACTCATGAGCATACCCATGCCTTCTGTGGGCTTTCTTTACTGATTTATCAGGACTTTTCATATGGCCATAATTTGCCACTGTCAATCGTTTGTTTACCTTTTAAATTTATGGACTCTTTAACTATAAAAATGTTTAATGGACAACATGTGAAGTAAAGTATGCCACCTTTGTGAGTTATGTCTCCATAAGTCACAGCACAATGAGGGTAGTGCCTTTCGTCTCCTGCTGTTCCAGCTGAAGCTACAGGAACTGGGAGAGAGCTGGATGCACCTCATGAACTATAGAAATTTGGCATCCAACACGGAGCCTTTCAGAGCAAATAGAAATACCCTGGCTAAAATTCAGGGCCATATTCTGGCCAAAGTACACAAAATATAGTCCACAGGGATAAAGAAATCAGAACACATTCCCTGCCTGTCAAAACTGGATTTGACAAGGCCATGGGAGAAATCCACAGAATGACTGGCTAATTGATTTTTCTTTTTTTTTTTAATTTTATTTTTTTTTATTTATTAAGGATTTCTGCCTCCTCCCCGCCACCGCCTCCCATTTCCCTCCCCCTCCCCCCGATCAAGTCCCTCTCCCTCATCAGCTTGAAGAGCAATCAGGGTTCCCTGACCTGTGGGAAGTCCAAGGACCGCCCACCT
>NC_022027.1:28270061-28278972 GCF_000317375.1 Microtus ochrogaster
GCTAAGGAAGTAGTTAACCTTCCCATACCACTAACACAGCCCAAACACAAACTAAGTGGACCAACCTGGATTTCAAGGAATAGAAGCCAAGATCTCTGATGCAGAATACCATTCAGATTGAGATTTCAGGAAAAGGTCAAAGGCGATTGATTAGCAGGAGCCACCTCATAACTCAGGATGAGCCCAGAGGACGAGCACACCCTTAGCTGTGGAGGACACACCCGGAAGGTACCCGAGGGTATGATGAAATTCCAAAATAATTGCATTGTGTTTTCAATGTTTATTATTAATAAACATTGCATTTTATATAACAACGCAGAAATATGAGCTGCGGAGCCCCCACGACTGCAGAATATTAATTTATGTTTTGTGTGCTTATATTTCAGTGCTAACATTTGTCATAATAAGAAATAACCTCAGGAACCAAGGGTTTTTTTTTTCTCAGACAATTTTGTTTCAAGTGGCTTTCTGTATATTTTTGCCATTGTAACTCATATACAATGTGATTTTGGTGGAGTGTAAATGGAGTTTTCCGTGGGGGCTCTCATTAGAGCATAATCTCATTATGGATCCTTGTTAGACTTTCTCACCATGTCATCCCGATAGAAATGGAACTCTTCACAGCTGCTGTAGGAAAGTTCTGGAATCACTGGTATCATACACTTGAAACTGCTGTACTCTAAGAACTTTAAAGAAATCCATCAACTTCTCTCAGCAGCCTCACCCCAAAAGGAAAAATTGACAGCCAACAGTTTGCAAGCAGACAAGACAGGGGACTAAATGCCTCGGAAAATTTGGCTTGATTCCGAGGACTCCTGGGAGGTTTCCCTTCTAAAACATTTCCCAGCGGAAAATTCTCACATTGGATTCTATTTAGTTCAGAGAAGCCCAAGGTCTTCAATTAAAAGACAGTTCCTGAGGATTCTCTATTCAGTTGCTCATCCAGGGTTTCTAAGGACTTTGCAAATGGTGTAGCCTAGAATATAGCAAAAACTGTCTTGGAAAGCAGCAACCATCATCCATATGACTAGCTGTGTGCATGGGTTCCGTGTCTGTGGATTTGCCTATCTATGGATCAGACATGTAGTTAGGTCTGTGATGGCTGTATCAGAATGAGAGACACAGACAGACAGATGCAAGCACACATGCATGATGCACGCATAACACATGTAATCTGTCATCATTACTCACTGAACCATGTGCTAGAATGATGAACTGTACAACATTTTACACTGTATTGGCTATTACACGTGGCCTAGAGATGATATGAAGCATACAGAAAGACTACACCTCGGGTATATGAAAATATTACACTTTATTCTGTAAGGCATGAGCATCCAGAGACTTAGGTATATGGATGGGGGTTTCCAAAACCAATCACTCACAAACACTGAGGGACCACTAAATAGTTCTTTCTACTTCATTTTTAAACAGACATTAGAAAATTAATATGAGGACATAAGAAAAAGTGACATCTAAGGACTAGAGACAAGACATGAACCTAATAGGTCGAAAGGCCTACATAACTATGCTGGCTAGTTTCATGTCAACTTGACACAAGCTAGAGTTATCTGAAAGAATGAAACCCCAACTGAGAAAATGTCTCCATAAGATTCAGCTGTATGGCATTTTCTTAATTAGTGATTGATGGGGGAAGGCCCAGCCCATTGTGGGTGGGACTATCCCTAGGCTGGTGGTCCTGGGTCCTATATGAAAGCAGACTGAGCAAGCCAGGATGAATAAGCCAGTAATCAGTATACCTCCATGGTTTCCGTGTCAGCTCCTGCCTCCAGGTTCCTGCCTTGTTTGAATTACTATACTGACTTCCTTTGATGACAAATAGTGATGTGGAAGTGTAAGCCAAATAAAAATGTCCCTTCTCAACTTGGTCATGGCCAGGTGGTGGTGGTGCACTCCTTTAATCCCAGCACATGGGAGGCAGAGGCAGGCGGATCTCTGTGTGTTCGAGGCCAGCCTGGTTTACAGAGCGAGTGCCAGGACAGGCTCCAAAGCTACAGAGAAACCCTGTCTCGAAAAACAAAAACAACAACAACAATTGGTCACGGTACTTCATCACAGCAAGAGCAACCCTAACTAGGACAAAACCCAAAGCTCAATAGAAGCCGAAGAAGGAAAGGCAGGAAATTACAAAAGTATGAGAGCGTTAAGAGTGGAGGGACCTGAACTGGCCTTCACCTGTAATCAGATTGGTGACTACCCTAGTCGTCATCACAGACCCCTCATCTAGTAACAGATCCATAGCCAAGCACTGGGCCGAGCTCTGGGAGTCCAGCTGAAAAGAAGAAGGAGGGATTATATGAGCAAGTGGGGATCAAGATGATGATGGGGAAGCCCGCAGAGACAGCTGACCTGAGCTAGTGGGAGCTCACTGACTCTGGACCGACAGCTAGGGAACCTGCATGGTACTGCAGACCCTCTGCATCTGGTGACAGTTATGTAGCTTGGTCTTTTGTGGGACCCCTAGCAGTGGCACCAGGACCTGTCCCTGACACATGACCTGGCTTTGGAGCCTATTCCCTATGGTGGGAGGCCTTGGCCAGCTTTGATGAAAGGGGGAGGAGCTTGGTCCTGCCTCAACTGGATATGCCATGCTTTGTTGACTCCCATGGGAGGCCTGAATGGAGGTGAAGATGGAGAGGGAGGAAGGGAGGTAAGGGGAAGGAGAGGAGGGAGGGGAAACTATGGTTGGCATAATTAATTAATTAAAAAAAGAGTGGAGGGCCATCCTTTGTCACACTAAGCATCCCAGATGGAGAAATCCAGGAACTGTTTCATGTTTCATTTTTTTAATTATGTGTATGTGAGAATGGTGGGGTACATGTGAATACAATTCCCTTTGGTCAAAAAGAGAATGCCGTACATATCCTCTGGAGCTGGAGTTCCAGGCCCATGTGAGCAGCTGACACAGGTGTTAGGAACCAAACCCAGATCCTCTGCAGGAGTGTGTGCTCAGAAGGGCTGAACCATTTCTCCTGACTCCATCCACGGTGCTTGTTTGTTTCTAGATAATGCTTATAAAAACTTTCCTAGGTATAGGTTATGTCCTAAAGGCTTTGCCTTCGTTTTCCTTTAGAATGCAGACAGCTCTGACATGAAGACCTCAATTATCAGTGGAGAAACTGAGGCTTTGTAAAGTGACAAGCTCTCCCCATAAAGGGCTGAAGGGCAACAGAGCTACATAGAGGATCCAAGCAGATAGATTGCCAAGCCCTGGCCATTACTACAAACACTCAAGGGCCTGCACAACTGCCAATTCTGTCACAACCTGGGTGAGGGCAACAGACCTTGTTCTCTCAGCCTTACCATTTGCCTCCTTTGTCACTGTCAAAGCTGACAATGTGCAGGTCTTTGACCTGAGTCTGTCCCCAATCTACTGACCCTTCCATGTCCCTCTCCACTTCTCAGAAGCCTGTTATTATTCCAAGGTCACTGAGGAAACCCAGGAGACTCACCCTGTATTGAGAACAGGAGAGCAGTTCTCTGTCTGTCTCCAGCTTGGATTCCCTAGGACCAGATAACCAACATATCCAGGGATTAGCAAAGAGAGGGCATGAGGCATCATTCTGCCTACCACAGATGTCTGGCTGTTTCATCATGTTCCTTCTACATGCAAAGGCCCTCCTTTCCATGGCTGATTCAGACAAGTGGACTTTCTGTCCTCCTGGCTGATGTGCCCTCCGTCCTTCTTCCTATGGCCTGTATCAAAGATGTTCTCTAGTCACAGTCCTTGGTTCAGTTTGAGTTAACTCTATCCTGTTTGCTTGCTCGCTTGATTGATTGATTGATTGATTGATTGATTGATTGATTGATTGATTGACTAACTGACTGAGACAGGTCTGGCAGATTGTCTTGCTTTGTCGCCAGATTGGTTTTGAAACTCCATAGCCTGGTCGGACCTTTTCCCCTAGCCTCCTATGTTCTGAGTACCAGTATTCCAGACATGTGCCTACAGACAGGAGCCCAGGTAGGTCATTTCTTAGCCATTCAAGATAACTAGGGGTAGATTTGCTCAATTCCTGCCCCATTAAAGTGTTCGAAAGACTCGAAACTGATCCTTTGAAGGAATCCGGTCACATCTTGGAGCCAAGAGACATGTGTGTCTTTGTGCCTGTGGGCCTTTCAGGTTCGTGTGCTTTCGGCTTTCCTGCTAAATTGGCACTGACTTCCTTCTCTTTCTCCATTACTACTGACAACCCCGACCCCACAGAAACTTCAAAAAGCCATGCAACTAATGGGGAAAGAGAAGGGGTAGGATCTCATGCACAAAGGACACAGAAAAGGCAAGTGAAGAGGTAAACGTGGAAAGACAATGACTGTAGGACTGGAAGGACGGGACAGCGGCCAGGTCTTTACCCAGCAGGCCCAGCGCTCTAGATTCAGCCCTCAGCCCCATAAGAAATGAGAAAATGATAAGCAAACACAAGAACCTGAATCCATAGACGGGTGCTTTCTGTGCCCAGTTACCAAACTGGGAGGGTCTGATAGACTATGAAGGGGTCCTTGCACAAGGTTTTTTTTTTTTTAATGGAGCTTTAAGAAAATTATAAATATCAACCTCTCCTCTTTAAAAATGTTTTGTTGCATTAAAAATATAATAGCAATATTAATGGCAACTAAGAAACAACATAAATGTATAACTGCATACATATTTTATGCTACAATTTGACACAATATGTAATAATGCATTGCTAGGGTGCTTCTTGATGGCTCAGTAAGACTTTTTTTGAAAATTCATTAGCTCCCCATCAAAATGTATGCTTTTCACAAAATCATTTTCAATGTATTTAGCTATCAGTGCTGCCGAGTACCTCTGCACCAACACAGACTGCGAGCAGCCTCTGTTTGTTTTCAATTCTGACAAGAACTTTTCTTCTTTAGCGATGGCAATGGAGTTAGGAGTATTCTGGGGCAAAATATTTAGAACAATTTCGGGAAGACTGTTTCAGTCACAAATTTGAGTATATCTAGAGTTGTGGATGACCTACGTGGAACCAGCTTAAAGATTTACTTGATTTTAAGTGACACAGGTTTGTGTGCATACACACATGCTCGGGTACATGTGTGTGCCCGTGGAGGCCAGGGGCATTGGATCTCCTAAAGCTGGAGATACTGTGGTGGCCATGAACAGCCTGATATAGCAGCTAGGAACTGAACACTGGTCCTCTGGAAAAGCAGCAAGCTCTTAACTGCTGAGCCATCTCTCCAGCCTCCCCCCACCCCCGTAGAATTATTTCAGTGAAAATATTTAACTGTGCATATGAATTTCTTTGCATGGTTCTGAATCTAATTTTATTTACTTATTCTGGTTGCCTGTGGCAGGGTCTCATTCTGTAACCAACACTGGACCAGTAATCCATATGTAACCAAAGCTGGCCACAAACTCATTCCAATCCTCCTGCCTGAGGTTATTAAATGCTGAGACTATAAGCATGAGCTACCAGGCCTTGTTCAGATCCTGAACAAGGATCTGATTTCAGATCAATTTCATATGAAATTGCATGTTAAAATGATTAAAGTTCTTTCTGATATTTACTGTAAAATGCAAAGACCATATAAGAAATTGAAGGTAGATTTATTATTTCTGTATAATTTCAAATTGCATAAAGAAATATATATTATTACTTTTGTGTTTTGAATGAATATATTATCAGTTTTAAGGAAAATTTTCATTTTGGTGTTTATCTGTTTTATTTTTTGAGACAGGGTTCTCTGTGTAGCTCTGGATGTCCTGAAACTCACTTTGTAGACAATGCTGGCCTCAAACTCACAGAGATTTGCCTCCCAAGTGCTGGGATTAAAGGCCTGAGCTACCACCACCTGGCTGAAATTTTTCATTGTGTATTATTTTCCTCATTGATAATTGTCTGACCTAAAATAATGTGAAAATACAGACTATTTTCATTCAGAAGGTTAAATGTAATTTTTTCCTCCAAGCCTATGACTTTTTCTCTGTAATATTTCAGCATTCAAAACCACAGGGAATGGGCTTCAATAGCTAACTAACTCATACACCAGAAACAGATCCTGGTCCTACTACCAGGTTCCTCACAGAGGATTCAAGCTTCACCACTGTCTTCCACAAATGGAGGGACTAGTTCTACCCCATGGAGTCTCCACAGCTGTCAGTCTAGAGTTCATTAGTTTCCAGGAGCTTGGTTCAGCTGTCCCTATAGATTTCTCCATCGTGATCTTGACCTCCCTTGCTCATAAATTCCCTCCTCCCTCTCTTCAATTGGATTCCCGGTGCTCAGCCTAGTGCTTGGTTGAGGATCTCTGCATCTGGTTCCATCAGTTGCTGGATGAGGCTCTATAGTTAGGGTATTTACCATTCTAATTACAGAGGAAGGCCAGTGCAGACTCCCTCTCCATTATTGCTAGGAATCTTAGCTCGGATAATTCTTTTTTTGTTTTTTGTTTTTGTTTTTTCGAGATAGGGTTTCTCTGTGGCTTTGGAGCCTGTCCTGGAACTAGCTCTTGTAGACCAGGCTGGTCTCGAACTCACAGAGATCCTCCTGCCTCTGCCTCCCAAGTGCTGGGATTAAAGGCATGCGCCACCACCGCCCGGCTCTGCTCGGATAATTCTTGTGGATTCTTGGGAATTTTTCTAGCTCAGGTTTCTCCCTAATGCCATAGTGGCTTTCTCTCTAGCAAGATCTCTCCTGCATTGCTCTCCCACTCCATCTCTTTGCCCCCTTGACCAACCTGTTTCCACAAGTTCTCATCTCCCATTCCCTCCCCTCACCCCCAGTTTACCCAGGAGATCTCATCTAATTCCCCTTCCCTGGGTGATCCATGTGTCCCTCTTAGGGTCTTCCTTGTTATCTACCTTCTCTGGAACTGTGAACTGTTAACCTTTGCTTTACATCTAATATCCACTTATGAGTGACTACATACTGTGTTTGTCTTTCTGAGTCTGAGTTACGTCATTCAGCATGTTTTTTTTCTAGTTCCATCTATTTGACTACAAATTTCATAACGTTATTGCTTTTTTACAGCTGAGTAATACTCCATTGTGTAAATGAACCATATCTTCTTTATCCATTCTTCAGTTAAAGGGCATCTAGGTTGTTCCCAGGTTCTGGATATTATGAATAATGCTACTATGAAAGTTGTTGAGAAAGTGTTCTTGTGCTATGATTGAATATCCTTTGGGTATATGCCTGGAGTGGTGTCACTGGGTCATAAGGTAGATTGATTCCCAATTTTCTAAGAAACCACCATACTGACTTCCAAAGTGACTGTACAAGCTTGCACTACCAGCAATGGAGGAGTGTTCCCCTGACTCCACATCCTCTCCAACATAAGTTATCCTCAGTACGTTTGATCTTAGCCATTCTGATAGGTATAAGTTGGTATCTCAATCATTTTGATTTGCATTTCCCTGATGGCTAAGGATGTCAACCAATTCTTTAAATGTCTTTTGGCCATTTGAGATTCTTCTGATGAAAGTTCTCTGTTTAGCTCTGTACCCCCTTTTTAATTGAATTATTTTGTATTTTGATGCCTAGTTTCTTGAGCTCTTTATATGTTTTGGAGATCAGCCCTCTGTCAGATGTCAGAATTTTTCAAGTATTTAGGTAAGGCACGATTAATTCAACTTTCTAGATTGAAGGTTTTAGGCTAGAAAATATCATTAATGATATGGTCCTGCCTTCTAAATGAGCAAACCAAGGCCTACGAGCTAGCATGACATAACTAAAGTCATGATTAATTAATAATTATCTCCTGAAGGTATTTAGTGATATGGTCCTGCCTTCTAAATGAGCAAACCAAGGCCTACGAGCTAGCATGACATAACTAAAGTCATGATTAATTAATAATTATCTCCTGAAGGTATTTAGTGATATGGTCCTGCCTTCTAAATGAGCAAACCAAGGCCTACGAGCTAGCATGACATAACTAAAGTCATGATTAATTAATAATTATCTCCTGAAGGTATTTAGGAAGTAGAATGGCATTTCATCACTTATGTACATATCACCATGACTGCAAGGGAAAGATTTATTTAGGATAGTGGTTTAATCCACACACGGCCCATGGACTTGGCAAGAACATACAGTAGCAAGAGTGTGTGGTGGAGGCTGTCCGCCATCCCTTAGAAAACAGGAAGCAGAGAAGATGGGACCAGGGACAAGATGTTGCCAAGGACTCACCCCCAATGATCTACTTTCTCCAAACAACTCCTGAAGTCCAGAACCTTCTAAAGCAGCATTGCCAACTGGAGACCAAGCATTTGAAAGGTGAACCTGTAGAGTACATTTTCTATGCGAACTATAACAGAAGGGTAATTCAGTGTTAATCTAGTGCTCTTACACACTAATGGGTTGTTCTAGAAGGAACATGGGCAAACTTTTCTATGTGTACCAAAGTAGTAAAGGACCTGGATTTTATGGCGCACAAGCATCTGTTTTACTGTTCATTGTCGAGCAAGGACATCTGTAAACCATATAAAATGTGGTGGATGTGAGTGTCTTTCAGCAAGACTCACACACAGAGAAAGTAACAGGCTGCTTTTGGCTCACAGATGACCTCTGAACCAGAACACACTGACAGAATTTCTTAATAAAGGAAACATGACAAATATAACTCCAAATCAATAGAGCTTCTTGGCTGCTGCCAGTCCTCTAGAAAACCAGGATGATAAGAGCACTCGGGAGAGTGGGATTTGAACGTTGTTCCTGTGACTAATAGATTAAAGCGGTGTGCGACGAGAGAGCTCACAGTCAAGCCATAGCACTGCAGCTTCGAAATCACCTTAGTAATAATCAGAAAGTGCTAGTCAAAGGGTGGAATTCAGAACTGTGTCGGTTAAATAACAGTGCTAGAAGCAGAAGCCAGTTTTGAGATCCTAGTCTATTTGGATGCATACCTTCCTAAGCCTGGATAAAAC
>NC_022027.1:28279613-28281895 GCF_000317375.1 Microtus ochrogaster
CATGTGAAAAAATACATTTTGGCAATTGGAGGCCTGGACCAATATCTGCTTCCTTCAGAGTGTGACAGATTGGGGAAGGGTTGCCAAGGAACACCATTCAAGCCTCCTCTAGGGAGTTTCGGAGAGAAGTCTGAACTCGGGGTCTATTTGGCAGGAGGTATCCCAGAAGAGAAAGGGAAGTAGAAGACTTCTCAACCTTAAACATTCAGGGAGCCATTCAAATTGACATTTGGCATATGCGATTGAACTAAATGTAGCACTTTATTTCCCCTAATGTTTATGTTGCTCCTTAGTGGTAAACTGGTTGTCTAGAAGGCGCATCCGCCAGTGGAGAGACTAAAGAGTTGTGGGACAAGATGTGAGAGCACCGGGCTCATTGCTTCCCATCAGCTTCCTGCCAACACCCGCTCCATTTGTACAAGGCCAGAGCAGTCAGCATTCAACGCAAGCCACCTGAGATTTTCCAACATTTGGTTTCACACCGGACCTTTTGTTTTCAGGGAAGGGGTTTGGAAGAATACATGGATAAAAGGAGCCAGGTGAGGGAGGGACAGATGGAGCTATGAGAGTTTTATGCATGCAGTGTCTTCCGCTCAGTAGGCTTTCATTCAGCTAACAAGACAGGCCTAACCATGAAGCCTTTTGATGACTTTGCCCTCTTTAAAGACACAGCCAGCGCGCCATTAGGTCAGTCTCATCACAGGGTCACTATCTTTTCCTATACTTTTTTCTTTTCATGGGAAAATTATAACCTCTTATTTAAAAGCTCCCAATTCAGTAGTCCACTAAAGTACACAGAATATGTGTGCATATGTAAAATTTATAAGGAGTGAGTACAGCTTTTTATTTCCGTATAGGTTCCCTTGTAAGGCAATTATAATAAACATAGTTTCAGGGAAAGGTTCATTTATTTCATTGGTCCTTTGTTTCTATCTACTTTTTAAAGAAAGGTTTCAATTATCACGCAATAATATTGATGTTTTGCAAAGCACTTAAAAAGCCATCCTAACTGAAACCACTCACACAGAGTTAGAAGTGAAACGTTAACCACCAGAATGACATATTATACAAAATCCTCATAGCAGAAATATTACAAAAATCAGAACGAAAGAGTGGTATTAAAAATAAATTAACAACATCAAAAAGATGGCTACTCCTTGACAGGAGATGCTTTGTTTAGTTTAGCTAAAGGAAAAATCACTTTTTGTGTGGAAACTCAGAATTCTCCGAATCCCAGAGCTTTGTCATTTACTTTCCATTGTCATTGTCCTTTGGGCTTTTCACTGGATCTCATGGACAGCTCAAGCGTCAACAACCGGTACACACTCTACCTCACCAGTTGGTTAGGGACTGTTTTCTCTCATCCACAGCCTTGACCGGGTCACCAACCCCACAGTGGTCCCGTTATTGCTCTCCTTATCAAGAGCAGACTCCGGGCCGCAGCTTCAAAGGCCGCCTCCCGCCTTCCCAGAGTTATTCCTGACCACTCCATGCTCCCCCAGCCAAGACGCCCTTCATCCATCCCTTTGATTCCCTGCCCATCTCACAGCCATCCTATTTCCGAAACTCCCAGCATGGCTTAGACCACTAGCAACAGCCTTCTCCCCTGGAGTGGGTTCCTCTGAACTTGTTAGGCTCAGGACCCATCTGCGTTTGTCTGCACATGTGAGCTGGACAAGAGACTGTAAGACAGGAAGAGACCTACACAGCCAATTTGTGTGCTTTACCTTTTGATTCATCTCCTAGACCTATAGACAGGAACAAATACTTGCCTCACATCTAAAGACACAAGACTCAGTTACTAGATCTCACAAAAACCTGCATGTGATCATGCACACACAGAATCCCAGGACTTAGGAGAGGGAAGCAGGGAGAACAGAAGCTCAAAGTCATCCTTAGCAAATATCAGGTTCAAGGACACACTGGGACTGCTTGAAAGCCTGTCCCTCCCCCACAAAAAAAAAGAAAGAAAGTAAAAGAAAAAATAGGGATTGTGGGAAAGTAGCTTAGCTTGCCTTGAAAACACAAGGACCTACATTGAATCCCCAGAACCCACAGTAAGTAAGCCATGCATAGTGGCACAAACTTGTGGGCCTATTGGGAAGAAGAAACAGGTGGATCTCTGAGCCTAACTGGGATCCATTAGCTGAGCCTACCTGAAGAGTTCCTGGCTAGTTTGAAACTGTTTCAAAATGAACATCGCTTGAGGTTGTCTGCCCTCTACATGCAACCACACACATGTATGTACATATGCACACACATGAGAGAGAGGGAAGAGAGAG
>NC_022027.1:28282851-28302894 GCF_000317375.1 Microtus ochrogaster
AGAGACAGCCTTGTCACTCATCACCTATGATGCAGCAATGAGAGAGAGGGAGGACAGTGATGGTGTCTAAGAGACAGAACAGGGCAGCAGAGCAGTACAGACGCCCCGAGTATGGGGAAACCTGCCACCTGGGGTGACACTGGCTTCTGACTTCGTCCCACATGCTAAGTGATGCACAGCGACAGCGGCACAGGGCACGGCCCCCGCTACTATTCCCAACACCAAGTAAATGGCAGTTCCCGCACAGAAGCAGCATTTTTGCTGAATGCTCTAATGCACCAGAATTTCCAAGGTTGTGGAAAGGTTGCCATGCCGCAGACCCGGGGCCTAATTAAAATGTATCAAAGCAATTAACTTAGCAGAGCCTGGTTTCCACCATCAAAAGCCTACAAAGGCCATCGGAAAGCATCTGAGGTCTATAGCTGGGATTCCTCTTTCAGTGTCCACATACTTAATACTTCCAACAACACATCCTTAAAGCGCCTCAATTTATGGCTGTCTTTGTTCTGTTATCATGAAAAAATGTGATCAAACTGTTACCAGCTTGAAACATAGATTTGAAGCAACCTAAATCTATATTCCCAGGCCATGGTCACTCATATTTGGCTTCCTGATGAACTATCTCTTAGCCCCTTGAAGGCATGAGTTATGTTTTCACATTCATACAAATCAAGAAGGGACCTCCCTGTTACAATGAAAATAATTGACTTTTTTCTACAAAACATTTAGTCATTCTCATTCAAAAATTGACAATGACAGGTGTTTGTATCATAAACTATTCTTAAATGATGAATAGTTTCTTTCCCTATAAAATAAGAATAATAAGATGTATCTATTGGGCTGTGCTAAAATTAAAGCAGGTCATAGACAATATCCAATATAGAAAAAAATGGAACCTACCATGCATGCAGTCAGCATCAGTATTATTGTTGGTGTCATTATCAGTATAGGAACCTTGCTTATGTGGAGCCTGGTGGTATAAACCTGTTATCCCAGCACCAAGGAGGCAGGGGACAGGAGACCAACACAAGTCCATAGCAGCTTGGTCAAATAATGAGTTCCAGGCCTGCTGGGCTGCATAGTGAGGCCCTGTCTCTCACACAAACAAAACAAATGTCTTCGTTCTTAACAGACGACAAAAACATTGGCATTGTTGTAACCTAACTTGAGTTATGTCTAGGAAATTTTGAGTTTTAGATCAGCACTCATGTATACCGCATGCATTTTCTATCCTTTTGTAAAATGCAATGACCCACACTGTCTTCATGAGTTTCCTGCAATTTCTTTCCAATTGCCCAAACCTAGAAGGAGCCCAGCCTGTTTAATAATTAGATTTAGTGTTTCTTCAATTATGTTGACAAGTATGCATACTGAACCATCACCCATACACCCTGTGAGCCCAAGGAAGGCAGAGGCAGTCAGCATTGCTCCCACAAGCCACCTGTAAGATGCCTCGTGCGGTTCCCTCCTCCCGTCTGCTTGCTCCCCACTTCCCCTTCCCTTCTCTTGCCAGGCTGGGGATTTTACCCCCGTGTGTGCTAAGGATGCTCAAGTTCCTATTCACTTAGCCCCAAACTAGTCTCTGAATCCCAGGCACATACACTCACTATAGCCTGGAAATTCACGGGTCCAAGTGTTCTTTCTTCCAAACTCTCATTTTTCCTGTATTTTCTACGTTGGCAAATACAATGACTGCCGCTTTCACGGTGTTAAAAATAACATGCTACTGAGAGATCAAGACACAGAAAACAGCTATACTACGTGTGTTACGGTAGAAAGTAAAGAAATGCTTATTAGTTATAAACTATAAGCATGTACGATTCTTATAGAATCCAAATAAATAAAATTCTTATAGAAGGGACATTACGAAAATCAGACCTAAACAATAGTGGGCAGGATGCCTTCCACCTTTTCCTCTCCCGGTGGATCATCAAATTTTCCAGTCTGTGAATCCTTGAGAACAGAGATATTTTTTTTCTGTCCTGTTTGCTCTCAAATCCCCAGTGTCTGAAACAATGCCTAGCATAGAGTGGCTACTCCATAAACCTTTGGGAAAGTCTTATTTATTTGTAGTTATGTATATATGAGTGTGTCTACTTCTCCATGGGAGAACATGAGTTCAGTGCCTGCAGAGGCCAGAAGAGAGCATCAGATTCTGCTGAGTCTGTGAGCTACCTGACAGGGTACTGAGAACTGAACCCCAGTATTATACAAGACTAGCAAATACTCTTAACTACTGAGTCATCTCTTCAATCCCTTTATAAACATTTGGGATGTATTGATGGATCATGATTGGTGATCTATAGCTTTCTGCAGAATTTAAACAAAATTTATGAGAGACCATCCTTTTGCCTAGTTCCTGCACTCAGCCCTTCAGACCAGGCTAAAAATGAGAGTGAAGTCACTCATGCCAAATTCCATGTAAACAACTAAAACTTCAGTTAAGCAGACAGAGCCCCTAAAGACCAGTTTTTCTAAAACATGAGATTCTCGTGTCCCCACTAATAAGGATCTTCTTCGGAGCTCTAACCCTTAAGGAAGGGTCATCTGAAGTAACTGATATAGCCACTCAGGTTTCCACATTTTATGATGCTGGCCCCATTTTGCACCCCTGTTCTGTTATTGCTCCAGGAGTTCCCATTCTGTTCAGAAGCCATTCAAATCCATGAATTACAGACAAAATAGTCGAAGATTTAAAACTAAATACTAAAAGGAACTGTCTTCTGACAGTTGTAGCCACTAGGAGGCAGCCAGTACTGCTGGGTATCCTGCAAACTCCTCTTCCCACTTGCTTTTTAATTGGGTATTCAAGCTGTTTTGGCTTTCAAATCCATGCTTAGTTTGTGCTGTGAGGGACAGCACATGTCCTCGGGATGAGGACCAAGTATTTCTCGAGAGAACATCTGACCTTTGGCACTTGCGGTGGCTGATAAGTCACTGGCAGAAGTACAGGTACAACAGCAACAGGCAGCTTTGCCCAAGTGTGCACCTCAGCTGGATAATGGACTTGCCTTTCTCTGTATCTGTATCAGGGACATGTTGCAGCAGCTTTAGGGGTGGGGTCTAGTATGTTGACATATTGAAGGCTGTAGCACCCTAGACTGTGGTAGAGCCTCAATGACCTCTGACCCCCTGGGGTATGAGCCAAGTACTACTTCAGTGCCATGAATGTCTCTGTACCTGCCTGTGTGAAACTATGAGGAAATCAATCTTTCCTCCCCCATGTTGATTTTGTCTGGGATTCTGTCACAGTGATGGAGAAAGTCATCGTCTTGCTCTGTTTTTGTAGAGATGGGAGAGTTCCAGAGAAGAAGGATCACATTTCAGAGGCACATGTTAGGCTGTGGCCCTGCCATTCAGTTTTGAGTTTTTAGTATCTACCTATAAACTGAACTGGACCCTGAATTTTCCTCCAGTCCAATTTTCTCTCATGAAAACACTCCAAACAAGAACTATTGTGTTGCTAAATCCCTGTGGGCTGAAGTCACTTACCCTAATGTAAATTTCAGGACACCGCCCTTATGCTTGCTCAAGTAAGCAGATGATTGACCACAATTCGCATCCCTAAAGCAGAGAATTTAAACTGTGAATCAGGATAAAAAATTGACTAGCTTTTCTAATCCTAAAAATGTGGCTAGCCTTCCTCAACGCCTCACAAGGAATCTCTTCACCTTGAGTCTCATAACTTTCTCATTGACTTGATGATGCTTATCTTTTTCACAGAGCATCATAATGCTGTAGTTTGAATCTTCCCTTCAGTAGGTTCTGTGGTAACATGATAGAGAGTTGAATCTGTTGTGTCAAACTTGAATTTTTCCACAATCCAAGAGGCTCCTGTCTAGTCAGTGACTATTTTAGACACATTAGAATTCTTCGTATTTTACTGGAAGCCTTTTTTATAGAAGATAGACTTCTAAGCCAGTGGTTGGCACTCTGCGCTTTAATCAACACGGTCATAAGATGTAGGATTTGCTGCCCACCAGCTAAAGAAGGAGGAGTCTATGCGGCTACTGACTCACCCTAAGGCACACAGATGAGTGTGTGGATAACTGCATAGACTTCATTGCAAAGCTCACTAACTGTAAATCTTAACAGACTCTTTGACTTGATTGGATAAATGTCTCATCTGGACCATGTTTGATCTGTTTAGTTTTGCTTGGTTTTATAAAGAAGCTGGCAAACTCCAAGCACTTGATAGCATCCTGTAAGTAGTCACAATAGTGCTATTACTAGAGTTGTATGTAACAAATGTATACAACAACAACAACAACAACAACAAAATAGTGTTATTACACTGTAGCCTCTCAAGTTGTCAATGTCCGGAATCATCTCTTCATTGGTTGTAAAATGGTTTGTGACCCCTTTAATCCCAGCACTAGGGAGGCAGAGGGGGATGAATCTCTGTGAGCTGGAGGCCAGCCTGGTCTACAAGAGTGATGTGGGATTCCCCTCTGTATGTTGTGAATACCATTGGTGAATAAAGAAACTGCCTTGGCCTGTTGATAGGGCAGAACTTAGGTAGGCAGGGAAAACTAAACTGAATGCTGGGAGAAAGGAGATTGAGTAAAAAGGGAAAAGTCATGTAGCCCTGCCAGAGACAGAGGCCGGAACTTTACCTGGTAAGCCACAGCCTCGTGGCAATATACAGATTAATAGAAATGGGTTAAATTAATATGTAAGAGCTAGTTGATAAGAAGTTAGAGCTAATAGGCCAAGCCGTGATTTAATTAATACAGTTTCTGTGTGATTATTTCTGGAGTCTTGGCAGCCTGGAAACAAACAAATGGCTTCTTACAACACAAGAGCTAGTTCCAGGACAGTTAGAGCTCTTACACAGAGAAACGCTGTCTCTAAAAATGAAACAAACAAAAAAAAATGGTTTGTGATCCCCCCCCCCAAAAAACCCAAATTAATGAGTGACTGTGAGGACATTGTTGCCAAGAAACAGCGTGTTGTAACAGGAAGTCAGAACTGCTGTTAGTGCAATGACCATACGTGTTGCTCATACCTAACAGAAGTAGAGGAATTTTGACAACTTATGCAGAGGCTACTGTTTAAGTCTTAGCCTCTTCATCAGGCCTCAGTGGACCAAGGTAAAAATTCATTCATTCCTGCTAAATGCCACATAAACAAACTGAATCTTCTAAGAAGATAGCTCCCAAAAGACAGTTAAGTTTTTGTTTTGTTTTATTTTCCTGAAAGCAGGATATACTGCCCATCTGAGAAAGCATCCTGATGAAATTCCCTCTCCTGCAGTTCTTAGAAAATGTAACCTGATGTCAGCTAGTGTCCCTCCTATAGCTATTTCCTCATCCCCTCCTTACAAAATTCGGGGTTTGCGATTCCCCAATGGGAATACTCGCTCTGTTTCATATGTTGGAGGCTACCCTAATCCATAAGTTACAAATAAAAGCAAATTAGATCCTAACTAAATTTGTCATCTGTCTTTTGCCAGAGTGAATGCATTTCTTTAAGCTATGTTCTGAGAAAAAAAGTAAAAATAATTCTCCTCCACTTAGCTCTTAATAATGCTGTAATTTGTTCACATAAACAAAGCTATTAAATAATATGAGATAGTTTTGTTTTCCACCAGAAAAACAGTCTACTATTTATTTTATTGCAATGTCCCAGTGATAATCCCCTGGCTGTTGAGTTCCCAAGTTAAGCAAGACATTTTCCAGTCTTCAGATTATATCCTTTAAAATCTGGAAAAAAAAATATCCTCTGTTCAAAAGTTACACTTAGCAGGGAGCCTTCTGAAATGTCAAATGGGGAAAATTGGAAACAGCTTAACGACCCAAAAGAATAATATTTCACAAAATCCTATGGAGTAAAAACTCGGATCCCATGGGGCCACACGCTGTGTTAGGCAAGTGGGAAAATATTAACCCTTTAGGAGTCTCTGTACCCTATTCTATGGACAGAAGTAAATTGTCTACCATTCCCTCCAGATTTCAGAGTGGTTCTCTTCATCTGAAACACACTGCTGTTCCCACTTGACTTGGTTCTAAGACAGATGCTCAGGTGCATAAGGGGTACGCAGCCCCGTGGTGTGAATCTTTTCTTGGTACCAAGTCTCTAGTCAAACCGACTTACGTCACTTTGCTTCACAAAAATAGCACAGATATACCATGTGTAACAAATAAATGGTCAGAATGCTTGTGTCTGCATCTGCACCTAACGTCCAAAATAAGAGACCTCTCGAAACAAAGATACTCTGAGGCTCTCTTATTTCTGCCCCCGCTGTTCTATACTGGGTAGACCTAAACAGTCATGTTTCCTTAATTTAGAAGTCAGCCATCCAGAAGACTTGTTTTCAGTGCAAATTCTTCGCCTAGATTAAGTCAGACATCATTGACATCCACAAGATGAATGAAACCAGAGCTCAAAACTCCTGCCTACCAGGCTGACATCAGCAGTTCTAAACCCAACTACTGTATCTTTCTTATGCCCTGTTTTGATATTCACACACACACACACACACACACACACACACACACACAAATCAAGAAAAGAAAATATTTCCATGAAGGAGCAGAGAGAAGCTATGGTTTGTGAGCAATCTTATCTGACCACTTACATGATTAATGAAGGCTCTTCTACTTACATGCACGACATATTTTATATAGATTTATATTTCTCTAACCTATCTTTACAACTCAGAGCTTTTCTGTTCTTGACATTTGTCAGGTCTGTTAATGCAATCATTTCATATTTCATCATTCATGCATCTATC
Source organism: Microtus ochrogaster (assembly GCF_000317375.1). Taxonomy (NCBI): domain Eukaryota; kingdom Metazoa; phylum Chordata; class Mammalia; order Rodentia; family Cricetidae; genus Microtus; species Microtus ochrogaster. Next base: position 28,289,588 of record NC_022027.1, read on the forward strand.
TGTACATATAGATCATTAAAAGGAGGACAGGAACAATACACAGATACTACAATAAGGTCTAATAGTCATCCTCTAACTATGTGATATGTTTCCATTAAGCAAGGGCTTTCCTTGACTACATGGTCAGAGACAGTTGTATATGGTGAGTATGTCACACTCACCCACATGTCACAGTGTCTCTGTGGAAGTCAAAGGACAACATCAGGTTTCAGTCCCCTTTCTTCAACCTTGTTCAAGACAGGCTGTTGCCATCTAAGTATGCCAGACTAATAACCAACGACCTTCCAAAGATTCTTATGTTGCTGCCTCCAATCTCACCCTATGAGCACTGGGGCTACATGATGGAAGTCACCACCAGGGTAATGTCATCAAGATTTTTTTTCTTTTCCCTTTTCATAGTTCTCCTTTTCCAACTGAGCAAAGCAAAGACACACCTCTCATCGAGTCCCAACCTGCCACTGCACATTCTCCCGGGATCAACAACATCCAGGATCCTAAACACATAAACAATCAAACCAGCCCCCACCTAGCTGTCTTGCCTTCTCATGCCCAAAGAGTGGCAAAGGATATGGGTTGCCCTGCTTCTAGGGTCAAGCTGAAACAACACAAAGAGGGAAGGAAGGCAACAAAACTCCTATCAAGGTATTCGGGTTTTTTTGTTTGGTTGGTTGTTTGTTTGTTTGTTTGGTTGGTTGGTTTTTTTTTTATCTGATTGCCTGGCAGCCTGTCCATCTAAGTATACACTAAAATTAGGAGTAAAACCTGAGGTTTCTAAGCTGCGATTACAGTTAAGGTTGAGTAAGAATGTTTCACTCTCCCTCTCCTCTGAATTTAAAAACTCAAGGTTACAATAGATGGATATAGCAACTGTCTGCCATGTCTGGCAATGAAAGAACAGCAGAAAAACTGGGGAGTGATGGGTGAGTGTTCTTGGTGAGTGTTTTCCTATCTTTATCTCCTCGAGTAAAATGGGGACAGAACAAACATGGACATGTGCAGTAGGTGGGATGGAGCGAGATATCCATCCATACAAGCTATGCCGTGTACAGAGATAGAATAGAATGGCCACAGGAGCCAGAGGAGGGGGTTGAGCGATGTAGAGGGGATGGGAACCCTGGGCACTGCTACAGTCCTGGAGTTTCTCTGGAAGAAAGACCCAGCCCCAAGGCTGCATATGTGGAGAACAGTGGCTACAGCAGCCAAGTTTGGTATTGACCCTGACCAGGCTGAAGGGTCCACAGGAGTCAAAGAAATAGAGCAAAACCACAGAGAAGGAAGTGGTTTAAGGGCAATTTTCTTAATTTTTTTTATCTGAATTAAAATATATCATTTATCTCTTCCCAACCCTCTCATGTCCTTACCCTTCCATTACCCCTTTGCAAATTCAAGGAAGAGCAATATTTGTTAAGGTACTTATACTAAGACCTAGTTTATCCAATAGGCATGTTAGCATGGAACTGATTTGAAGAATATCAATGATTTGAAAAGTAAACCACACTGCAGTCCATAGCCATGTGCCAGGCCACTTTCTGGAAAAGTCCTGCCATGGAGTTGAAGTGAATGGGACATGTGATCTAACCAAGCCAGATAATACTGAATAAAAGAAAGCAATAGACAAAAGGCAATGTGACTTCCAACAGGGCTTATAGTCATACAATACAGTCAAACTTTGTGTGTAGTTTTAGAGTAACATATAAAGAAGCAAGCCATTCCCGGCAACTCCAGAGTTAAGACACAAACAGCTACACCATTCCTGAGGTGACCTAGGTGTGGAAATTATTTAATAACCATAAAGCGGCCATTATAACCACTCTCCCTGAAGGAAGAGTCAAATGAAGCAGGAGACAAGAAATTTCAAATGAGTGAAAGTCTACAGTATAGAAAGAACAGCTAAGATAGAACCAAATGCAAATCTAAAACTAAAGCATGCAATAAACTAACTTGAATAGCCACTATGTGGCAGAATGAAGGGAGCGAGAAAGAGGCAGTGGGCTTACTGATCAGTGCCATGGGAATGAGTGACAGGGAAAGAATGATGGGAAAGTGGTCACAACACCAGTCAGGAAGCATACATAAACAGTCAGAGATCTTCCACTTCCCGTCACTGAGATCCAAAAGGCACCAGAATAAGACATACAAAGAAGAAAGGCTTTGAAATGTTAGTGGCTAAAATTTCATGAATCTAATCAAAGGTATAAATTCCGACTCAAGCTTCTCAGAAAAAGTCAAATAGGATAAACACAAAGACAACCATGCCAAGATCCACAACATTCTGACAAGCGGTGTTTTTTAGGGAACACGAGGTAAAGCATTAGAAACCCATAAATGTGATCCTTATGTTAACAAACTAAAGTAAATTGTATGATCATGCCAATAGATGTAGGAAAAACATTTGATGAAATTCAACATGCTAGAAGTTGCTAAGTGGGCTTGAGAGAAAGCTTAAAGGGTAAGTCTTCACTCCATAGCTATGAGGCTCTAAGTTTGGAGCAGACAGGAGGAGCCTGGGGATTCCCGGCTAGCCAGGAAAGTTACAACAGTGAGTTCGAGGTTCAATAAGAGACACTTAAAAAAACATAATGTAGGGGCTGGAGAGATGGCTCAGAGGTTAAGAGCACTGGCTGCTCTTCTAGAGGTCCTGAGTTCAATTCCCAGCAACCACATGGTGGCTCACAACCAGCTGTACTGAGATCTGGCGCCCTCCTCTGGCGTGCAGGCATACATCGAGGCAGAATGTTGTATACATAATAAATAAATCTTTAATAAAAAACCCATAATATAGAAAATAAAAGAGGAAGGTAGCCAAAGTCTACTGCTAGCTCAAAGGTGCATTTGTTCACATACAAGCGTACGTGTACACACACACATGCACAAAAACATACACACAATACACACATACACAAATAAACATTTTTAATATAGGTAAATGTTTACAGTAGCAATAATTTTCCTAACTATAAGAACCCTGGGGGGAATACTAATATTCTCCAACAAATGAGTGAATAAATGAATTGAAATTCATCCACACAGTGAAATACTAGTAAGCGTTATAAGAGTAAATTGTTGATACACATGATAGCACGGTTGAGTGATAAAGTTAGCATGCTAAGTGAAAGAAGCTGCTTTCAAATGGTTGCTTACAGTGTGAGAATATTCACATAGCATGCTGGAAGAGCAAAACTTCTCTTGGGGGAGGCTAGACTGAGGATTCCCAGGGGTCATGAGGAGGAGTGAAGAGACACAGACAAAGGATAGCAGAACAGGCTTTGAGAGAATTGTTTTCTAACTATCTGATTCTGTTAATGATTACAAAATTATATGGTATGTTACAACCTATGGACCTGTGCACAAAACTGTGAATCGTACTGTATGTCAATTTGGAAATAGAAAAGTTAGCCTCTCACTGGCAATGCATAATGCTGAATCAGCTTGTCCTCTGTGAGGAGTGGATAGGAGGTGGGGGGGATGGGGAACTGTGGTTGGTATGTAAAAATGAATTAAAAAAAAAGAATTCCCATATTGCTGAAGATCAACTGGAATTAATAATATGTCAATCTTTCTTTTTATAGAGCATGTAGAATTTTTTAAAGTTCTATTAAATGAAAGAAAAATAAGCATAAACCCTTAACTCCCGGTAATGTTTCCAGAAATGAAGAGCCTGAATTTCCTCGTTGGCACCAATCCACTCACAAGCTCTGTGTGCCAATGACAGATTAATTACTATGTGGTCTTGACATTGGACAGGGAAGCTGCTCAGTCAACTGAACACCATTGTTTCCAGAAAGCATCCTCCATTACCGTGTTCTTAACTGTAGGAACAAGTTTCCAAAACATTGCCATCTAAAAGTCAAACATGAAGAGTGTTGATTTTCTGATACACTCTGCACAGACCATCTTTTGGTTTATGTTTTTGTGCATGTATCTGTGTGTGGGTATGTAAACCTGAGTGCAGGTACGGAGGCCAGAGGAGATAGGGGCCCTGGGGGTGGAGCTGCAGTTGTGAGCTGCCCAATAAGGGTGCTGGAAACTGAACTCGGGAAACCAGTAAACACTATGAACCCTCTGAGCCATCTCTCCAACTGTACAAACCTCTTCCTTAAAAGCAAAACCTCTCAAACAACAAGAATATCAAAATACAAATTTCTGATGAACCTCAAAGTTCAGCAGGGTAATTATTTACAAATATTTACATATTCTTAAGTCAAAAGTATCGTGATAAATTAATCAAAAGAAACTATTGATACTCCGTCTCACAGCGGAGGGGACAACTTTAAAGCACCGGTCTCTAGTTTTGTACATGGTGTTGCTTCAGAGAGTATCCATTCTAAATATTAACTAGATCTTGAGCCAAAATGAGGCTCTGTAAGAGAAGAAAAATAGAAATTAAATAGAAATTAATTCAGACACAAAGTAACAATGTAAAATTTTGCTGAATGTTACAAGAGGAGCTCGTAATTTTTGAATAGCAGATGACAGCCAGCCCACTTTGGGACTTCAGTGCCATGCAGCACCTCGAGGGGAGGAATAGAAGGTTGGTTATTAAAGTGCCCATTACACCGCACTCTCTGCCATAATTTGTAATCATCGAGTTTTTAGAAATTAACTTGAAGTCGCCTAAGAGATGTGTCATGTTCCAAAATCCTTTTAGGGAAACATAAGCAAACTATTTGGGAAGACTCGGCTGTGGAATATTGCTATCCTGCCTCAGGGCTTAGCTCGTTTTGTTTAAGTGTGTTGGGGATTTAGACACAAAATAAACACAGGATCAAGCTGTTGAAAAGGGAGACCTCAAGTTGCCTTCTGATGGCTGGGGTCACAGCCAGGAAGACGGCAATGTTGTTTGGTATAATGAAGTCTCGGATTCAGAAGAGACACACAGATTTTGACATGATTTTTAATCCTGTGCTAGTTTCACAGGGTGGTCCAGGGCTAAGAGTTCAAAGTCTATGATGAACTATGAGGAACTATGTCTGAGTTCCTAGGCAACCACATCACTGTAGCGTAGCTCCAAGGACTGCCTGAGCTTCGTGGAGCTGTCCTCCCACGAGAAAGGGGAAAGAACAGAAAGTTTTTCACCTGATGATCTAAAGGTGTGTTAGATAGGATTAAGTTAATCACCAGCGAGGATATGAAGCTAGAGTAAAAATTAAAATGAGGGTTGGAATCATTTAGGATATGGGGAGCAAGATTTTTATTGCAGAGTTTTACTTGGGCCATGCATCAAAGTGGCCTTAGAATTACACGGTACTTGTATCGAAAGAGGTTTTTAATTTGTTCCTGAAAATTCTCACATGTTATTGGAATCTGAATCACAAATAAGATTTCTGACGTGGAGCAAAACATTGAACTAAGAGTAGATAGAATCTCTTATCTCTAGACACAGAGCATGAGAACCTTCTGTAAGGAACACAGAGGTTGGCCCATGCTCTTGACTCCCTGATTTCAGCCTCTGTCCAAGCAGCTGACTTGTCCAGTGTGGCAAACAGGCACAAGCGAAGAGAGCGATCCTCCCACTTCTATGTAGAAAACGCCATGCTCCCTCAAGGAAAACAAAACTTGGTAGGAAAGAAAATCCTCATCACAAACGATCTAAATAAGAGCACTGAGCCCTGGAGAAACAGGCAGCCCCCAGGCTCAAACAAGAAAGAGTTTTTATTTGCCTGCTTTTTAAGCCTGGGTATATGCACAGCAAAGGCAAAATGGGACTGTGGTCCCCAAAACAGCCACAGTCCAAAGTGAGTAGGTCTGTGGTCCATGGTCAAACGGAGACATCAGGGGTGAGATGGTTTAAGGAAATAAATTTCAATACAGAGCAAGATCAAATTCTAATCCCAGAAAAATTCATCTAGAAGTTTCCTTCTGTGGTGGCTATTTTTGGTTGTCAACTTGATTGTAACTGGAAAAAACTACAAGCCAACTGGGTGGAAGCCTTGGAGACAGTGACAGGGAGACTCTTCTTGGAAGGAAAGATGGAGACTGTGGGTCCAAACTTAGGGAAATGAGATAAAATAGGCTTCAGTTGTCTGCACTTATGTGACTGGAAGCACATGAGAATTCCCAGGGGAAAGGGAAAAGCCTTGAGAAAAAAGAGAGGCTGAAAATGCGACCTTGTGGAATATCAACAGTTACGGTATCAGTAGAGGCAAAGGCCGGAGTCTAGAGTGTAGCCAGGGTGCGGGGATGTGGGTCGTGTCAGAGAAGTGTTCTGGAAACTAAAGACAAACAACACTGTGGCTGGAGAAACAACAGGCACGAAGCCTCCCCCACAGGAAGCAGTCATGCGTCCTTCCTCCTTTTGCAAACTCTCACCTCTCCTCTAAGAAGTAGAACTCAAGGGCCATACTAAGTCCTCTCCGTTTCAAAGACTGTAGGAAGAAAATGTCCCACTCACTCTCAGACTAGCGAACTGGGTACTGTTGGGTCCGTTCCCATTGCATACAGAACCAGTTGCCCGCTACAGCAACCGGTTTAATAATTTACTTCTTTTCTGCCCTGTTTTTCAGTCCAGGGTCTCTTGCATAGTAGTCAAGGACTCCACCACCAAGCCACATCAAAGTCCAATAAGTTACTCCTTTGGTCGTTTTCCTTCACTGAATAACGCCTATCCAACCCCAACCTGCCCTAACCCATGTCTCTCTCAAATATGCCTTTTGAGGCCAACTCCTTGTTTAAGGTTGGAGTCTATGCTTAAATATCTCTCTCTTCAGCAGCCTGTGAAACGTGAGAAATGGGCATGTTTCTAACTATACTAAAGTACCTGACACCATGAGTGTGGCCTCTAAACTGAAACATTCGTATACGCAAAGTACATTATGTCTTCCAAAGCTGTCTGAAACGCATTATCTCAAGGGTACAATGGTTCCACAGTCAAGCCTTGTTACTTGTAGCATGGAACTGAGGAGATAGATGGTTGAAGGGCTTCGACCTTCACAAGTCCCAATGGTTATAAAGTCATCTGAAGCTAAGTCAAAGCTCTACTAATGCCTATGCATAGAAAAGTTGTTTAGGTAATCTCAAAAATACAAATAATTTAAAGTTATAAATGGAAAAAGATTTGAGGTTCTGGTAAAAAAAAAAAAAAACATTTTATCTAAAGCCAGTCATTGTAATGAAAGTGCATGGCTAGTTTTTAATGGTTTCAGGGTACTGCCTTTAATCGCTGTCCAAACATTGATTCTAAGAATCTCAAAGAAATAGTATGGCGTAATCTCTCTGAAATGAACCTGTGATTCAATAGAAATTGAGAGTGATGTTTTACCAAGATCCAGAAACTGCAATTAGGGAGTCTGATACCATGAAGTGGTTGCTATCAGCAACGAGAGCCAGGCAAAGCAAATACAATACTAGGAAAAGGAGGAAGAGAATGGAAGAATAAACAGCTTAAGCTCTTTCGTGGCAGGGGATCTCTCTAGACTCCCAGAAAGACCACTTACAAACTACTTTCCATATATGATTACAACCAAGGTAAAGTAAAGGATTAGTCGGAACACTTAGAATGATTGATGGGCCTTGAACTTTAGCCCCCTGGGGTCCTCTCAACTTGGCCATGGAAACACGCACAAATGTTTATTTTTAAACCTCCGGAGAAGGGTTCCCACAGCATTATCGCTTCAGTATGTTATTGACTTTGCAGGGCCCAGCGATAGAAAGGATAAGACAATGGTGTGGCCTGGATGAGAACAAATGTCTCAGGAATTATGAGTGATTTAAAGGCAGCCAAGAGGAGCCGAGGTCACAGAACCATGAATTCACAGGATCATGCCTAGGGAAAAGCAGTTATTACAGGTTGTAGGCTTTGGCTCAACGCGGTCTGGAAAGACACTGGAGAGTTCTGGTGAGAAAGGGCCTGCGGAGGAGGGGAGCGTTCAACGGTTACTAATTGACTCCCAGGATGGCGCCCTGTTTGGTGGGAGCCAAAGTGGGAGGTTGGGGGTGGAGGGGCTGGGTTTAAAATAACGCTTGGATGACCTCTCTCACCCCCAATTCCTTAATTTATAAAATGAAGATGAAAATACCTCAGGGACTTACTTGAAGCAAAAGGAGCTAACAGCTGTGAAAGCATTTTAGGAAAGAGAACGAGCTACCAAATATAAAGGGGAAGGGGGCACCACTGTCATGGGGCCAAATATTTCACAAGTGAGGAGGTAGGGACCAGGATAGGAATCAGTTTTTGTTCATGTCTGGGGCTAAGCAGGAACCCAACACTGGCACAATTTCAGTGTCTGTTGCCTACATGAGAACACTTTCTCTCTTCCTCTTTGCCCAAATGGACACCTTTTCTACTTCACTGTTCATTACTCCTCCATGGGATTGACTCTGCGCTGCCCTCCTGCCGTTTGTCCCCTGTCTCTGCAATGTCTGAATGTCAACATGTTTGCACGACTGACTGGTGTTCTATTTCTTTTTACGTGTGTCTGTCATAGACTATGTTTGGGTCCCCTTGAAAGTCATGATGTGTACTTTGGTGGTGGTGGTGATGCTGGTGCTGATGGTGGTGGTGCTGGTGCTGATAATGATGGTGGTGGTAGTGGTGGCAGTGGAGGTAGTGGTGGAATTTGAGAGAGAACTTTTCAAAACATAAACTTCTGTCAGAGTTTCTCAAGTTCAACATCGCTGACATTTTGAATCATGAAACATTTTTATATGCGAGACTATACTTTGTTTACTGAGGGATGTTTAGCAGGGTATCTGGTCTCAATGATGGACTCAATCATACAGCCTCTTTCTACTGAGGTGTAACAACTGAAAATGTGAACATATATTAATGAACATTGCCTTGGGGAAAATGGGAGCTTCCTATGGTTAAGAAGGGGAAATGGGAGCTGTTGAAAAATCTCGTATGGATAAGAAGTACTGCATTGTGTGAATAGATATTAATACTATGTTCACTATTATCAACTGCATTTTTTCATAGCCCCTGGGGTGATATTCAGAATAGAACAGGCACTCAGTTTGCTCAATAAATAAAAAAATCATGAGAAAAAGACTGCCTGTAAAGTGTCCTTATAGAACACCCCCTATCTGATTGTATTATATGACAAATATTTTTCTACTTGATATACAATATATTATTAGCATATGAATCCTTTTCAGTTGGTATATAGGTATAGTAGAAATCATATTCTTGTATATATACAAAGCTTATATGTAGCAGTGGCTTTTTATTTGGTATGAATCTATTGGTCTACCAAGTATGAGGCAGAAAAAAATATTTAAAATTCTAGAAAAATATTTTATCAAACAGATGACATTTCATGAAAAAAAATTTCAAAAACAGTTACATTAAAAGTAACTGCAACTAAGAACCCACAACTCTGATTACTGTACTTAAGAAATTACTACTCTATTGAACACATGGCTCTAATTATAATTGTTACACCATCTTGCCCCAAACGATCAATCTTTTCTAAGATTAGAAGTGGTGCCACATTTCCTGATGGTGGAGGACTGATATTCCCAATGACATCTGAGGGTGACTTACTGAAGAGTGGATACAGGTGTGTGTGTGTGTGTGTGTGTGTGTGTGTGTGTGTGTGTGTGTGTGTGTGTTTAACTTTCAAAAACTGCTACTTTTTGATCAATACTTCTTCAGGTTCGGACCATCAGACCTCTGATGAGTTCTTAAATCCTATGTCAACTGTGAAATTTCCAAAATGAACACGAATAAACACACTGTTTTTGTCCAACCAGGAACAAATGCAGCTGAAATGAGGAAGGCTTGAGGGACCCTTCTAGATCCACTCCCTCGTCCTTCTGACGGTGTATTACAACATCTTTGCCGGCTTGGGGGAGTGGGGATCAGGAATTAACAGCACACTAAAACAATGTGTTTCAAAGAATGAGATAGATTTCTACTTCTGGACACGGTGTTATAAATTGTGAGCCGTCAGGGTCTCCATCAGGGACAAACAGAAAAGGCCGATAAAACACGAGAAAATTCTGTTTAAAAGCAATTGAGAGCTAAGGAAATAATTAGGTCATGAGCAGCCAAGATCCCTGAGAGAAGTAACTACAGAGCAAAGATCCACCTTCTGACAAGGGACAGGGAACTTGAAGGAGAGTGGGAGGAGTTTACGGGAGGATTCAAAGAGTAGAAAGAGAAAGGAGAAATGCAATTAAAATGTGACCTAAAAAATAAACAAGAAAAAAAATCCACGTTCTATTCATAAGCCTCACGGAATATGCCAGTTCTTGCCATGCTTCTACAAGTGAGAGTCTGGACATGGTGCCCCTGCGAAGAGTCCCAGACGCCATTAGAGTTTTCCAACCCTACAGGAGTGGAGTGACTGGTAACCAGTGGCTGGGTAGCAAGAGGGGGTCCTGTTACCTGGGAAGAAGGCTCCTCATGACCTTACCACAAAAGCAAGAGACTACAGAGCCAAGCAGAAATATTCTCAAAGTAGAAATTACAACAACTATGTTATTCTGAGTCTAAAAGTAGTTGAACTCAGACCTGTCCTGGGACCCGAGGAACACAGCCACTCCCTGAGTTTCAAGCTTAGATCCCTGGAGCAATGCACCTCAGAACAGACACAAGACGGAGTTACATGAAGTCTTAGAAAAAATGGACCTCATCTCAGTTTCCCGTTAAATTAAGTGATCTCGGTCCACTCGATGTTTCTCTGCTTCAAGAAAGGATTTGTGGCTCCATAGCTCTTAGCTTTCAAGACATTCAGCCCATTAGTTCACCCATGGAAGGCTGCAGAGAGCTGCCCTACTCAAGGGTATGCTCCTCCCTTCCCAGGAGATACAACGTCAACGGTTTACAGAGTTAAAAACTTGAAAGACTTGACCATTAGGGCTGAACATGGGCTGTTTTTGACTGAGATCACCAAATACTTTCCAGGGTGTCCTTGCATATGGCTGAGACATTGACAGGACTGAGCCCTTTTCCAAGCCTTTCCTTTCACCAAAGCTGATTTCTTCCCCTCTCTACAAAAAACAGCCTGAAGCCTAGTAAGTAAGTGTATCTCAGATGTCCCCTTAGTGACTATTTCTAGAGAAACCAACTTGCGACAGTTGGTCCCAGGAATAGTCCAAGAAACAGGGTGATAAGACCGAGGTATTAGTCTGAGAACTCGGGGAGAGAATGAACATAATAAAGATGTGCTTGGATTTTGGTTGAGAGACCATGCTTTGCTGATGAGAACCCTGCCCTTTTCTGAGCAAATGCAGAGGAGGGGTAGATTGGAAAGGGTAGAGATGGAGGGAGTGGGAGGAGAGGAGAAAGGGGAGGATGCAGTCAGGATGTAAAAAAAATAAGTAAATTTAATTTTTTAAAAAATATGTCATTGCCGGGTGGTGGTGGCGCACGCCTTTAATCCCAGCACTCGGGAGGCAGAGGCAGGCTGATCTCTGTGAATTCGAGACCAGCCTGGTCTACAAGAGCTAGTTCCACTACAGGCTCCAAAACCACAGAGAAACCCTGTCTCGAAAAACCAAAAAAAAAAAAAAATTCATAGGTAGAGACAGATACCCTGGCATCATGGAATGATCCAATTGCTAAAACTCTCATCAGAGGTGAATTAGGATAGCCACAACATGAGGAACTGTATTAAAGGGTCGCAGCATCAGGAAGGTTGAGAACCACTGAAATAAAGTGACTCATAAAATATTCTAGAGGTATAGAAAAAATAGTTACTCTAAGACAAATAGATTAAATAACAGTTTTGTTCTATGGTGTGTGTGTGTACATGTGTGCGCACGCACGAGGGCACACGCATGTGCACTGCATGTTTTTGTGGATGTGGGCACAAGTGAGGGTATCCGTGTCAATGTCCTATTGCTGTGAAAAGACACTATGATCACAGCAACTCTTATAAAGGAAAACATTGAATTGGGGCTGGCTTGTAGTCTCCGAGGTTTAGTCCATTATCAACATGTCAGGAAGCATTGTGACACACAGGTAGAGTTGGTGCTGGAGAAGGAGCTGAGAGCTCTACATCCAGATCCACAGGCAGCAGGAAGAGAGAGTGCACTAGGCATGGTTTGGGATTCTGAAACCCCAAAGCCCAGCCCCCAGTGATGCACTCCCTTTCATAAGGCCACACCTGCTCCAAAAAGGCTACACTTCCTAAGTGCTACTCCTAATGACCACACATTCAAATATACGTGGCTATGGGGACCATTTCTTTCCAAACCATCACAATGAGTGTTTATGCCTATGGATGCCTGAGGGTGATGTTAGGAATCATCATCATTACTCTTCTACCTTGTAAAATGAAACAGCATCTCTTAATCAAATCCAGAACTTGACTACATAGCAGCTCTCCTTAGCCAGCTTGCCCCAGGGAACCCCTGTCCCTGCCTTTTCAGACTTGAATGGAAGGCAGTCTCCACTTGTACTGGGCATTTACTTGGGTTCTGAGTCTGAAGATCCAAACTCTGTTCCCAGCTCTTCATTCTTGAATGGCATGACGTTAACCACTGAGCAATCTCTCCAAACGCTGAATAGCTTTTGGTAAGTATCAATACCCTGGAAAAGTCTAAAGTTAAAAGCAATCATTATATGAAAACTGTCCTGGTTGGTTGTATTTTCCACTTTGCCAAAGCTAGAGTTACCTGGAAAGAGGAGCCTATAATGAGGTAATGCCTCCATTAGTTTGGCCTATGGACAAGACTGTGAAGTATTTCTTGACTGATGACCGATATGGGAGGGCAGAGCTCACTATGAGTAGTATCAACTCCCGGATGGAAGTCCTCAGTTGTTACTGAAAGCAGGCTGAGTAAGCCATGGGAATCAATCCAGTAAGCAGCATTCCTCCATGGTCTCAGCTTCAACTTACTGCTTCCAGATTCCTTCCTTGAGTTCCTTCCCTGATTTCCCTTGAGATGGATTACAGACTACAATCAAAAGCAAACCATTTCCTCTGGAAGTTGTTTTTGGTCACGATTTTTATCACGGCAATAGAAAACAAATGAAGACAAAGACAAACAGCCCCACTGGTAGCTTAGAAAGAAGACTTTATACTGTGTAGTACATGATCCTATAAAGCTAAGGACCAAGTAGAGAAATTAAGAGTGCCCTGCTCCAGAATAAGAAATGTACATGAGCAAAATCAGTCTTTTATGACCAGGAAGTCCCTCACTGAGGAAAGGAAAATGGTGACAGGGAATTGTTTCTGGGGGCTGCTAAGCTAAACCAACATATATGTTTTAAAGGTAACTTGACTTCAAAATTTGGGTCTAAGTATTTGTTGCTTTGGAAAAGAAGTTCTGCTTTTGTTTCCATAGAAGTTGAGAACCTATGGATTCCTTGATGGAACAAGACCCCCCCAAAAGGTCTCCATGAACACCCCAAAGATTAC
>NC_022027.1:28303831-28314490 GCF_000317375.1 Microtus ochrogaster
GTAACTTTAATTCTTGCTTGATACCTGTTTTGTATAACTTTACTATATTAAACTTAAAACCTTCCTTTTTATTTAAACAGAAAAGGGGAAATGGTATGGAAAGTCCTTCTGTATATGTATTGCTTTTATTGGTTAATGACTAAAGAAACGTCTTTGACCTGTAATAGGTCAGAATTGAGGTAGGCAGAAAAACTAAACTGAATGCTGAGAGAAAGTAGATAGAGTCAGTGAGAAGCCATGTAGCTGCTGCAGGAGACAGATGGGCAAGAACCTTGCCAGTAAACCACAAGCCTTGTGGTAAAATATAAAATAATAGAAATGGGTTAATTTAATATATAAGAGCTAGCTAGAATACACTTAAGCTATTGGCCAAGCAGTGTTTTAAATAATATAGTTTCTGTGTGATTATTTTGAGTCTGAGCAGCTGGGAACAAACAAGCAACCTCTGCCTACAGGGAATACTAAATACTAAGAGAAGACATTTGGAAAATCCTCCCAACTATGAGCTTTGGGTCAATTAAAGCCAAAAATTAGAAAGAAGAAAATAACATAAATATAAATTAAGGAAATACAAATTAACCATACAATAGAAAACATGCAATAAGCCAGAAAAAGATTCATTGAAAAGGCAGCTATAATCTGTAAGTCTCTAGCAAGTCTTACCAAGAAAGAGAAGATCACCAATGTCAAAATGAAAATAGCATTATTACCATATAGTCTAATAGAAAGAAAACTAGATCATCTTAACAAACATAAAGAAAGCATTTGGTAAAATATAAAACCATTTATGATCAAAAGGAGCTATATTATACAGAACAAGTATATTGTCTTTATTTGTTTTTATATATTTAGAAAATAACACACACACACACATATATATATATATATCAACAATAAAAGTAAAAGATGCCAGAGACCATGACTTTGAGAGAGCAATGGGTATACATGGGAGGGGTTAGAGAGAAAAAAAAGAAAGAGGAAAATAATGTGATTATATTTTGACTTTAAAACTTTAAATTAAAAACAATGATGCCAACCTAGTGCCACTTGGGAATAAGAAATCTCAATTAAGGAATTGTCCAGATCAGACTGGTCAGCATCCATGCCTGTGATACATTTTCTTAGTTTCAAGTTGATGTAGGAGGGACAGCCCACTGTGGGAAGTGCCACTCCTAGGCAGGTGAACCTGAGATATGTAAGAAAAATAGCTGAGGAAGCCTGAGGGAGTAAACAAGAAAACAACATGCCTCCATGGCCTTTACTTTGGTTCCTGCTTTGAAGTTGCTTCTTGAGATTCTGCTCTAACATCCCTCAGTGGTAGACAGTGATTTGAAAAGGTAAGCCAATTAAAGCCTCCCTTTCCCAAGATAAAACTGCAAGTAGACGTTCCCAAATCTAGCTAAGAGTATCCACTGGATCTTTCCATATACAGTAATACCCTATTGCTGAACCACATACTTGAGTCCTAGAACTTGGAAAATACCAATCTGGTACTCACCTGAAAGCTTCATCCCCAATGGCTAGCTTTCATAGTGATGAAAGGTGCTATGTATGCTACCATAGGAGAAAAGTAATATCAGTCTTCCCCAACTGTGAGCCCTGTGAGCTACAGCAATGACTGTCCTGGAAAGGCATGCCCACTGGAGCAACAGGGGCATGAATGTTATGGGAGTGACAACTACTTTCTGATTGGAGTTAAAAACCTGCTCCACAACATGAATCTCATACCTAGCACTACAGTAGAGACAAATAACCTGTGGCTAAACAGATCATAGGCCTTAGGAGAGAACCTACTATTGTTATTCTCTAAATGGACTTGTTAAAATTATTCCTGATAACTACTTACTTTTATGCCCAAAGACCAGTGCATCCCTCAGTTCTCATCAGAGAAGCTTCTTTTTGCAGTGATGGAGATTAACACAAAGATTCACACTGGTCAAGGTTCAAACAAAAGGAGGCTGCTGAGTACTCAGCCTTCAATGGAACATTCATGTCATACCCCTACTCCAGATCATTGTGGAAGAAGGGGTAGGGAGACAGTGAGAGCCAAAGGCAGTGAATGACTACAAGGAAACCATGTTTTCTGAACACATCAGGGAAACTGCAAATATGGACTCAAAGTGGTTGTGATACACACATAACAACCAAGCAAGCTTAATCCAGACCAAACCCCAGCATTAAGTAGGGAGGCAGGTATGAAGTCTCACTCCTAGATGAAGTGTTATTGGCAGTTGAGAGGTACTGGAAGTAGAGTTCATTTTCTTTAAGGATCTAGCACCTTGTAGGTTGACCACATTCCAATGGATGGCGACACACCCAAGAGCACACGGGCATCAGAAATCAGACTCAGTAGATTATTTTTTAAATGAAGACACAAAGTTGGGGGGGTGGGGAACAAATGGATCTCAGAGGAGTTGAAGCAGGAGGAGTGAATATGATCAAAGTACATCATATGAAAATTTCAAATAATTAATAAAAAATAATAAAGAGAGAAAGTTTGCTTCTGTTCTATGTACAGAAAAGAGAAGCATACATGTTGAAAATGTGGAATCTCAGTCAGAGATGTTGGCAATACATCTGCCCAGTAAATACCAACTGCATTACTCAGCTTTGCTCTACTACAAAATCTCAAAATGCCTGCCTAAGTAAACAGTCTAAATGGAGGAGAGATTTGTTTCACCTCAGAGTTTCAGATTTTGGTGTATGGTCACCCACATCACTTTGGGACTAATAAGAGGTAAAATATATGGCAAAGGCACATGGTAGATGAGACTGTACACCTCATAGTGGCTGGATAAAAAATAGAAAGGAGGGGCTAGAGTCTCAATACCCACTTCACTTCAGAGACTAGATACCAGACACCCAACTTCATTCTACTGTGCTCTACCTCTTAAAAGTTCCAGAGACTCTCAACAGTGCAACAGGCCAATAGACAAATGTTTAGCAAATGAGTCTTTGAGAAACATTTCAAATCAAAACCATAATGAGGTATGTCCATGCTACATATGAAACTGTACATTAATGAGACCATTGGGGCATGGACAAATATTTGTACCACAGAATGGATATTGAAACAGTTAAACATTTTTAAAAATACGATCAAATTTCTCAGAGAAAGACAACTTAAAATCACAGTGAGATGCCTTAATGCTCTCGCCAAAAATGTAAAAATGCGAGAGACTAAAAATGCCAATGTCAGTAGTGAATGGGAACAACCTGACCTTTTACACATAGATGACAGGAGTATAAGTCCATACTGATGTATGATGCCCCTCTGTATGCTGTGAATATGTGTTATTGCCATTGGTTAATTGTGGAAAGACGTTAAAAGAAATCCCACGCTAGCTCAGAATTGAGAAATAGATGGTTATTTATTTAGGGTAAACTCACAAATCAGTATCCTCTGCTTGAATGGAGAACAGAAACCAAATCCAGCAACTGGAAAGAGCGCTGATGCATGCCCTACATTGGCTTATATAGTATAAGAGGCCACGCCCCAGTGGGAGGGTAACCACTGGCTGTAAGACTTCCTACAGCAGTTAATAAAGGGGCTGATTTGGCCAATAGCCAGATAGAATAGAGTCAGGCAGGATATCCAAGCAAAGATAAAGGGAAATAGAAGGTGGGGTCACTGCTGGAGGAATAAGATGCCAGAGCATTACCGGTAAGTCACAGGGCACATGGCAATATACAGATTATTAGAAATGGCTTAATTTATATGGAGAGCTAGTCAGTAAGAAGCCTGAGCCATAAGCCAAACAATTATAATTAATATTAAACCTCTGAATGGTTATTTCATATGTGCTTGTGGTGACTGGCAGGCGGGAGAAAAAGCACTCCAGTGGGACCAGATGGGACAGAGAAAATACCTTCAGCTAAAGCAATATCATATAACTAGTTTAGAGAACTATTTTGACTGAACAAGCCCACAACTACGTTTAACCAAAGATATGCGCAAAAATAACAACAGTATTGTTCTTCATCATAACTGAAATTTCCCGTAGCCCAAATATTCACCATTACCAGATTAGAGAAATACATTGTTGTATAATGGAGTATTAGGTGCATTGCATGCAGTGAGAAGGAAGGAACTTACAATAAACATAATGCATTGCTCAAGTATAATGTTACATATTAAGGCAGTGAGAAGGAATGGGACCTGCAATAATTGCAATGCATTGCTCAAGTATTAGAACAGTGCATGCAGTGAAAAGGAATGGAACCTGCAGTAAACACACTGTGTCGCTAAAGTATAATGTTGAGTAAATGCAGAAAGATACAAAGCTATCATGCATTTTAAAATTATATATATATATATATATATATATATATAATTATTTTACTTATATGAAGTTCTGTAATAAGCAAAGCTGGTCAGGTGATAGGAGTCCACACAGAGATTTCTTTGGCAAAAGTGAGACAATTAAGAGTGTTATTGAGGGCGCTTTTAGGTGTTGTTAGTGCCCTGCTTCTTAACCTGGAGTCTTCTCATTTTTTTTAAAGCACACCAAACTGCACACCTGTATGTTGATATTTCTGAGCAGGTAGAATATCCGAATAAAACTTTCCAAGGAACCACAGGCACTTACATTGCATTCCATGTTCCTGTTGCAGTGAGAAGCAGGTCTTGCTGACACTGTTGTTGCTCTCCGTGTGGTCTCTAAACTGAGAGCATCTGAGGGAATCTGGCCAGGAGGAGTTCACCATCCCCAGGACAGATTCACATCCTTCTTTTGCAGCCTCACAGAAAGATCTACAGGGAAGGAGGCCACGCCTAAACAGAGAGAAGAGGGGAGTTAATATCATATAGACCAGGTCTCAAGACTATAATAATAATATTAAAGCTAGCCAGCAGCAAGTTAATGTGGGCTATTAGCTTACGTTTCTTATCTACAGTCAGCAACTTAAACTTCCATATTCAGTCCCAGGGCAATTTCAGCCATCCAATTACATGGTTTCTGAAGAGAAGAAGCTAGTCTCGCAGCACATAATGTAGCACTTCCCCAAAATGATTGTTCTTAAGCTTCTAGTGTTAAAATATACTGGTCAACAAAAATGAAAAAAGGAGGGCCCCCTAATTTGAAAGATCAAAAGTAGGTCAAAAGGTATATTACACTCCATTTTATCTTTCCTTTGAGAAATCCAAACTATCTCTTAGAGGTAAATAAAGAAAACTGTTCTTTGTCCTCCCTGGCTTTCATGGAAACTCATACAGACAAGTTGCAACTCAGAAAAATCTAGTAAAAAAAAAAAAACAAAAAAAACCTTATCAAACTTCTGTTTTGTATTCTGCCGAGTAAAAGATGTGAGCCACTGTCTGTTAATGGTCAAAGCAATGACGCCTCAGAAGCTTGCCCTCATCCTTCTTGCCTGCAACCAAACCCTCCAAGACCCCAGGTTTGCTCAGGAATGTCAACTTAAGTGCTAACAGTGGTCTGGCCTTCTCTCAGAGAAATGGCCTTCTCAGGCTCACAGCTGTTGGTCTGGATCTTTCATCCTTGCCATTCTCTCTGCCAAAGACATGTCGAAGGACTTAATGGAAACTGATAAAGAAGTGGAAACTTATTGAATCCCATCAAAACAACTATTTCAAATCTTGATATCACAGAATTATACGTTTGAACACTGTGATAAACATTTCCTGGGAAGCACAGACCAGTGAAGATTCTGAGATAGAGTTGAATGTCACACACTTGTTACTACTAACTTCCCGATTGCAGAGGTAAGAAGAGAAAGCATGTGTGTGAGCTTCCAGGTCTTGAGCTATACACCATCTAACAATGTCTGTTCTCATATGATAACTGGGCTTTACATACTCTTTGATCAGACAAGCTTGGATAGCATACCCCCTTTGACCCATAGACTACAGAAAGAGGAGGGGATCTACCATCAGGGATTACACTGGGTCTAACATGGCCTATGAAAGCCTTGAAGGAGAGATTTTCTCACATCTAAGAAGTGGAGGAGTTCTCAACATTTACAGTGTGTGGTCATACTCAGTGTGTTGCCCATGCTATTGATCCTAGATTTTTCATTTTCTGCCCTTACTTTGAGACAAGATCTCACTAAGTTGCCCAAGCTGGCCTTGAACTCATTCCATAGCCCAAACAGACCTTTAAACTTGTGATCATCCTGCATCAGCCTGCCACGCTGCTGGTATTACATGCCTTCACCAGCAAGCAGCCCTCAACAAAAACATTCTAATAAAAAAATACTTTTTGGTCTTTAAAAAGTCATACTAAAAAATTACCTTTTAAAATAACCTATTTAGGTTAATATGTAACTAAATTTGATGGTGAAGGTACAGAAAGAGAAGTTTTGCATTTGAACAAGTTACATTGAGAACATGGATTGGTCCTGATAGCCATTCAGGAACATAGTGTGTTAGTGCTTCTATTGTTGTGATACAACACGTAACCATAGCAACATATAAAAAAAAGCATTTAATTTGGGGCTTATGATTACAAAGAGTTAGAGCCCGTGATGGTAGAACAGAGGCATGGAAGAAGAAACAGTTGAGAGCTCACGTGGTAGATCCATAAGTAGAAGGCAGAGAGAAGTAACTGGAAAAGGTGAGGGTTTCCGAAACCTCAAAGCCTGCCCCCAAGTAACAGACCTCCGTCAGCACTCAACCTCAACCCTTCCCAAAGAGCTCCACCAACTGGACCAATATTAAGACTAAGTATTTAAACATATGAGCATATGCAGCCATTTTTTGCTCAAACCGCCATTAGATATTTGTAGACGAGTAGACAAGTCTTCCCAGAGGTTATGGGAACTTCTTCCATTCTGAGGCCACTTATTCTTCACCTCGTGTGTCTTTTCTCAGCCTCATCCAGGGCAACAGTGATGAGGAGGTTTCACACAAGGACCCAGCAGCCCTTTGTCATGTCCTTAGTCTTTAACTCAGAAACCAGCCCATCATCATGGACCCTGACACTCTACTATGCTCATTTTCCCAAGACCCCCCACCCCAAACCCTCCCCTGGATCCTCTGCTACTGTCTGACCTTGAGACAACAGTTCATTCATGCTTAGACTCAGTTTCCCCACTTAAAAAGTGAGGGATTTGCAGGAGCTCGAGTTTGGGCTAGTTCCCATAATTCTTTTATTATGAAGACTTTGTAAATTTAAATTCATTCTTTAGAGCATATTTCTCAGAGGAGCACTGAGGCCTTGATAACCCCATCATTCTTGCTGAACTGTAAGAAGAAAAGGACATTCTTCTCAAGGTTTGTGCTAGGGAGATGTAGAAATACTAAAATACCATCAGACCGTCTGTTCTAAAATTAGTGCCTAGGGAAAATGTCTAGAGTGTTTCCAAATAGGTCTCCTAAAAGGCATAACCGACAGAAACCCACGAGTTTTACATCTCTTGACTGGGATATGTGAGCTAGGGGTAGAACATTAACAACTATGAGCCCTTGCACACAGTGAGCAAATAAGGAGCCATTTATTCTTGCTTAGCCTGAACTTCGGCTGGCTGTGAGGGGTGAATGTGTTTTGCTTTTCATCACAGGGGCAGGGTGGTGAGACAGCCTACACTATTTTGGAATATAAGTATCTATATCCAAGCAACAACGCATTGGCAACTGAAAAACAGTGCTCAACACAAGGGAAGGTCCACTTGGGCTATCAGAATGACTATTTTAGAAAGCGTGATTGTTCTTAATTGATGTGTGAAGTACATTTGGTGTGCTGCAAAAAAAAAAGTCTCCGACGCCTTTCCACTCAAGTGAAAGCGGAGAATTCTGATGTTCCTCTACAGCTGCTCATTGACACATTTGATGAGTGTGGAAATATGCTACCCCAGAGTAATAATAAGGACTTACAGTATATTCACTAGGAAGGATGTTTTTAAATAATTAACCTACCAAGAATTTTTTTTGTTTTATCTATAACTTTATTACTGAATTTATTTCCAGGAAATTTTATTATGATATATCTAAAAAATATAGATGTTTATCTAGAAAATTTTTATAATAGTCATAAATGTAAATTTACTGAATAGGCTAGAGCTACAAAATAAACTGAGGGCCACTAGGCTTTTAAGTGTTATAAATCATGTTTTTGTTTTTGAAAACATTTTCTTTTCAATTTGAGCTATTGTTTAGCAATACTTCATAAAAATTCTTTGAGAATTTCACATAACCACCATTATGCAATATCTTCAGATCAAGCTCATCCCTCACTTCTCCCTCTGTTGCCTTCCAGATCTACCATCACCTCCTAACCCCAATTTTGTGTGGTAATTTTGTTTTTAATAAGCTACTGAGTCCAATTTGTGCAATCCAAATACTGCTGAATTCAGAGCCGTCCACTGGAGTGTGCTTGATGCACTGCAGACCCCCAATGACATCAACTGTTCACAGATCCTCAGAGGTGAGATCTCAAGAATCTCCTTCACACTCTACAATAGATGGTTGGCTGGCTTGGTCCTGGGCAGGTAGCCACAGCTGCTGTGGGGTGGTGACTACAGAGATCACACCAAGTCCAGAAGACACTGTTTTGCTTGGGTCCTCTCTTGACCTCTGACTCTCCCGTTCTTTCTCTCCGTTTTTACAGGATGGTCCTTGATTCTTGGCTGGCGTGGGGAGCTGTGATAACAGACGGTCCACTTGTGGCTGAGCCTGCCACAATCATTATCCTCTTCTCTGCATGCTGACCAGCCACCATCTGCCTTAGCCACCATCAACTACTCGAAGAAACTTCTCTGATGAAGTCTAAGAGCTGCACTAATTGATGGGTATGGAGATACAAAGTCAGAGAGCAGTTTGCTAACTTATCTATCCACTGGAGAGAACAATAATAGCAGGCTCAACCCCTCCGGTCTATGAGATCCCTTAACCCAGGGTTCTAGGTCAGATTTACAATTGGAGCCATATGTTTCCTCCCATGGAGCAGAAAACACTTAGTTACCCCCATAGCGTTCTTGCCACTATTGCACCCGCGGCCTATCTGGTAACACTGCTCATTGCTGCAGTAAACAGAGTTCACAGATGGGGAAGTTTCTTGCTTCTGCCCTCCCCTACTACCAGGTGCTACATAGATGCTTTCCCTTGGGTCCCCCCAAAAACAATCATTTCATATAACTATACTTAGGGGAAAAAAAAACAAGAAATTAACAGTAGTCCAATGCCTTTTGAGACAAATGTCCTCTTTAAATACTGTCAAATATCCCCATTCAGAATCTCATCGTGCAGTTGTCAGATTCTATTTTTGATGAGCTAGGCTTAAAATATATTAGGAGAACTTCAGACTTAAAACTCTTTTTTATGGGTGTGGGAGGATGATTTGCAGTGGAGAGAACTTAAAGCATTACCCATGATCTCTGCCTTCTACTGCTCCTACCTCTGAAAGCCCCTCTCCTGACTATATGCTGGCCTGTGGACTTACTCCAACCATAGAAACTAGCAGGATGCCATCTGATTGCTGAGCTACATAGAACTGTGAGTTCTATCTTATTCACACCCCACCACTCTCTTGCTGGCTTTTACAAAGCAAGTTGCCATACATATTAAGGAAACTACATGGTTGGCCTTGAGGCGCTACAGGCTGCAACACTTTATGGTAATTACTTAGCCATCTTTTCTTGAGAAATTTATCAGAGCCAGGGCCTTTGGTAAATATTAAGCCAAAATTCAAGGAATTTGGGGATTATCGCTTTGTGAATAAATTGGCTGTTTTTGCTATAGATTTTCGCTGTAGCTGACTCCCTTTCTGTTATGTCTTTGGGAATTAGTTCCCACAGCTCAGAACTTTTTCCTATGCTTTTGGGGTTCACTGATCACATTCCCCTAGCTACATGTGAGAAGAGTTTCCCACTGCCAGACCTTCGTTCTTTTCTTTTAGGTAAAAGCAGAGATCTGCCTTCCTGCGATTACCTATCAGCAGGCATTTGGTCAGTATTTAGGGTGCAGGCAAGAGCATTACATTTAGGATATACACAGCTATCCAAGGACACAGAATTACTACTTGCCCAAAGCTGCTGATTCATAGCTTCTCAGATAGATAGAAGAATAAGCTGCCCTGGTTTTACCTCACTGAACAGATTCCTACCTCCTTACGCACACTTTCGCCTCAGTTTACTGATGATTTTAGTTCAGGAAATTTAATGCTTGTGCTTTACTCTCGAGGACAGCAGAAGAGATGATTAACTGCAACCCAGAAAAAGACTTTCTTCCTGCTGATGTCATAGACCCACAATGCCCAGGATCAGAATGGCTGATAACAGCATACCATGGAACTGATCATTTGGAGGCCTGGGTCTCCTCTTGTTTCTACTGCTTAGAGCAATATATGTAAACTCTGGACCTGATGGCGTGTAGAAATTGCAGCGTCTGTTGAATGTGCTAATCAGATCAGAAGCCATTAGCTTCCTCCTGACTGTTTATGTAGGTTGCCTGGTTACCCACCATCCATCTCAGCATGCTGGGAGAAAGCAAAACAAAACAAAAAATGTTGCACACTGATTTAAAGAACAATCCGTGGCTTATTCATAATTTTACTGAAAATAAACCTTTTAGCTCTTTATCTACTACCTAGCAATGCAGCATAGCACACTAGCCTTCTGTTAAGGAGTTCACCAGATATGCACTAGCCACTCCTACCCTTGAATTGACAACCAAGGCTAGCCCTCTCCCTCTCCCTCCCCCCCCCG
>NC_022027.1:28314590-28340230 GCF_000317375.1 Microtus ochrogaster
TCTCTCTCTCTCTCTCTGTGTATGTGTGTGTGTGTGTGTGTGTGTGTGTGTGTGTGTATGTGTGTGTAGGGCTGGGGAATTGCTGGTTATAAGGGTATATATTACTGGGAACATTTGTAGCAGGAGGAATAGGGGATAAGAAAAAGAAGAAGAAAGAAACATAAGGTTAGGCAGAAGGTATCGTGAGTAGTTTTCTTAGCCCTAAGATTTTAGTTCCTTTCGCTTATTGTGGCGTCTTTAATTGAACCCTGAGAGGGATTCTTATGAGCTGGACTCTTAAGGACCTCATTATTGAGGGTGACCCATTGTCCAACAGACCTTGAGAAAATGAATCTCCTCTAATAATTCATGAACTCAGAAATGGATTCTTCCCCATTCAAGCCTTCAGATAAGACCTCGGCTCTAGCCAACACCTTAATTCACACTAAGACTGTGGAGTACAAGAGTCAGCTAAGTGACCCCGGGCTTCAGCTGTACTAGGCATGGGGATGAAGAAGTGTACAAGTGAAGGCTCGCCTTTGCCGCTGTCTCTCATTAGAAAGGAGATAATGGAAGGAGCCAGAGTATCCCTTGCTCACTTTAGTCTGGACCTCTAGCAACCAGGACTGTGATTATCTTGTTTCTATTTGTAATAATCATGATCCCAGCAGGGAAATGATGATCCACTGAAGTTGGGGCACTGCATGGTGTTCAGTGAAAGGACCACCAACAAACAGGGTTTCCTAGTACCAGCAAGGGTTAGTGTGATGGTCTGGGGCCAGGAGCTATTGACACCTAAATTTAAAAAAAGGGGAGTGATATCTGGAACTTAGGGAGAACCATCAAGGGAAGGCCACTGCACAGAGGCCATGGCCTGTCTGGAATACTTGGCTAGCAAGAGGATCAGTGTTGGAAGGTGGCTGCTTGTTTGTCCCAGCCGCCCTGAACTGAAATCATCACACAGAAACTGTATTAATTAAATCATTGATTGGCCCATTAGCTCTAGCTTCTTATTGGCTATCTCTTATATTAATTTAATCAATTTCTATTAATCTGGATATCGCTACATGGCTGTGGCTTACCAGTCAAATTTCCCAGTGTCTATCTCGAGCTGCTGCTCCAAGGCTTCTCTCTCACTCCACACTTCTACAGCTTAGTTTTCCCCCGCCTACCTAAATTCTGTTCTACCCTATCAGACCAAGCCAGTTTCTTTATTCATTAATCAATGGAAGCAACACATAGACAGAAGGACCTCCCACACCCAGATCAGAATCTGTTGTCTTTGGACAATGACCAATCATTTTTAATATGATTATTTTAATTCCAATTTTCCATTGTACCCAAAGATGACACAATAAGGTCTCTAAGATAGAGTTAAAGCCCTTAGTAAGATAAATTAGCGATGTGCACATTCTTTTTGGAGAACAATACCATAAGATTATGGCAACTTAATACATTTAATGAATTTGCCAAATAATGGCCTAATTCCTATTAAACAATTAGAATTTAGCACAATGCCAGGGCTGCATGTACACAGGCGACTATCACAGGCTGTGCTGTGACATAACACTGCCACACAGGAAGTCTCCTAAAATTATATTCTAAGCCAATGTGTTACTTTTCAACTGAAACGTTATTAGGAAAGTCCAACTCAAAAACAGCTTGAAAGCACCAAGTGTATGAATAGTTAAGATTGCTTTTTAAAGGTTTTGTAGTTCTGTGTAACAAGAAGTTTGGTTTTTCAAAAAACACTCCAATATACCATTGGGCACATCTTGACTACTTCCTGGAGGCATCTCAGGCTCAGTTTGTAGTATGATGACGACCAAACAGGAAAATTCTGTTATCTGTTCATCAGTGTGTCAGACAAAGTGAGGCTGACATATAAAAAACTCTACAGAATTGATGCATACAACTTGATGAGTTTGGAAATTAAGTACCTGTGAAGTCACCACTATCGTCAAAGCCCATAAACTCAAGTATTTTCCAAATGTCTCCTTCCTCCTGCTTTCTATACAAAAGCTAATAGGTTTCTTATGTAGAGAATGCTTAACATACGATGAAAACAAGAGCATCACCAGGCCCCCATGAGAGGACAAAAGAAAACCTGCGGTGTTCAGAGAAGACTTCATTATAGCCGGGACTTGGAGACCATGGGCTCAATGTGAGAGGAAAGCTCTCGGGGCAAAAGGAACAGCATTGTACACAAAGACTGCTCAGACGAGGTTTGCATTTATGGAAAAATGGAAAGAAAGGTCAGTGAAGGAGGCTGGGTCTGTGACACCCAAGAGGCAAGACGAGCTTCAAAAGCTATGGCATGAAGCTTAGCTTGACATCTAAGCCTCAAAGAAAGCCCAGATATGACGGAGTCTGAGTAATGGATCTATACGGTTTGTTCTTAAATGATCATGTGGGTAGTGAAAGGACTGGCAGTTAAAACCCAGAAGTTAGAAGGGGGAGGGGACAATAAAAATCTGGCATCTCTAAACACAGAGTCAAGTTTATATCAGCACAGAAATTCACGTACTCCATCAATAACAGGAACCACAGTTTAGGAAGGATTTATCTGCCCAGTGGGGTAGACCATGCATGAATACTTTCTGTAAGTCATAAGAAAGTAGGAGACACAATCAGAACTGTAAGTAACTCTAGGGTTAGTTTCAGCAAGGGTTGCTCAGAAAGGTTCTTACTCTTTCTTAATTTTGTATAATTTTATATTACTAGAAATGCTTACACTTAAAAATTAGTTATCGTCCAGGCCATGGAAATAGCTCAGATAGTAAAGTACTTGCCACATAAGCACAGAGACCTGAATTCAATTCTTATAACTTGTGTTTATTTATTTATTTATTAAAAAGAGGGCATGGTGCCCACATGCTTGTAATCCCAGCACTGGGGAGTGAAAGCAAGAAGATGCCTGGAGCTCACTGACTGGCCAGCCTGCCTATTCTACAAACTCCAAGCCAATGACAGACACTGTCTCAGGAAACAAGGCATCTGGTTCCTACAGAATGACCCTGAGGTTGACCTCTGACCTTCACAAGCAAGACTACACACACACACACACACACACACACACACACACACACACACACATCCATTTGAGGAAGTTCATTTACTCTCCAATGCAACCCTATAGAAATCTAGACTACTACAAGAAATGATCCTGCATTTGAGATCTGATCTTTAATCTCTAGTCATCTACATACATAAAGAACTTTTATTTCCTTGCTCTGGGTATTTCTACTAAAGTCTATTCTCCTGAGGAGAAAGATCAATAACCAACGCATCAATTTCCTCACTTTAATCCATCGATTCCCTGCAATGTAGTAGAAGATTTGAGTGAGGTGTTAGGTCAGCAAAGTTTCCAGAGAATCTTCTAGAAGCCAAGTCAAGGCTGATGTTAACATACCCTCAGGGCTGATAAAATTACAAGTCAACTGTTTGAAGGAGGTGGGAGAAGGTGACAGTTGGGGGAGCCTGGGCAGTTTGGATGCTCAGCTTGCTGGGCCTGGATGGAGGTGGGCGGTCCTTGGACTTCCCACAGGTCGGGGAGCCCTGATTGCTCTTCAAGCTGATGAGGGAGGGGGACTTGACCAGGGGAGGGGGAGGGAGGTGGGAGGCGGTGGCGGGGAGGAGGCAGCGGGGAGGAGGCAGAAATCCTTAATAAATAAATAAAATTTTTAAAAAAAAAGTAAAAAAAAAAAAAGCACAGCAAGACTTGGCATGTGTTTCATACATCAAAAGGTCATCTACATCTCATACTCTTAGCGAACCAATATTTTCTTACTAGCTACTTGATATTTTTAATCAATACCCTCTTACCTACACACTTTAGAGCCATTCCAATAGTTTATTAGTAAAAATTATATATTTTTAGGTATGCTTCACTGAATCCATATATCCTCCTGCCTTTCAGCTAGACTGAAGTTGGAGTACATGTCAACACACATTTCGTCAAAGCAATCTCAGTCTAAAAGACCATCAAAGCCTATTGTTTCAACATACAATGTAGTTAAGTAGTGTCTGTGGTCTCAAAGAATCAGGTTAAAAACTATACTGTTTATACATCCTACCATAATCTTTTAAAATTAAATTTTAAATGTTATTAAGTAACTATTTTCTCTAGACTAGAAAACAAACACTTTTCATTTATTTCAATAGTGTAGCATATAATAGATGATACAAAATAGTAAAATACAAGAAAAATATGTTTGACCTTATAATGGTTTTTTTCAAGACATTTGTTTTGCTAATTTTTTTCTGCTTATTAAATTAGTTACAGTTCCCATACACACACTAAACGACAGCAGGAAGCGTGGTCTAACAGTACAATTATAAAATGAAATGTAATAATAAAAATAGGGTAAGTCCCCAGAGGGCACTTAAAAAGTAACTGTAAATTATTATTCATTATAACAGAAAATGGAAAACTCTCATATTAGTGCAGTTATCAAAGGAAAAATCAGGTCAAGGGAAAAACAAATTTATCATAAAGTGCCCTGGAAACTGTGGACAGCTCAAAAGTGTTTACTCAGAGACTGGGTTAGAATTAAGAGGATCAACATAATGAACCTAGTGGTTCCAAGACTCTGAATACACTCCATTTCATTGTCTTCCTGTGTGGATGCATGAATCCACAGAGAAGTTAAACTTAAAAGCTATAAGTGAAATTCTTGGAAATTAAACAAAAATGAGATGAGAATCCAGTTCAAAAAAAAAAAAACCTTTGGCATTTTATGTAATTTTTTTAAGCAAAGGAGTACTCCATTTTATCTAGCTAGCTAGCTAGCATCTATTTATCTAGCTATTTATTTTTGTAATCCTTCACATGTAATATATATGTATATATATATACATATATATATTAGAAGTACTTTTTGTGGTCTCCATTAATTCTACTTGTCCTTCACAAATCACCACTTTACAGTTATTGCTAAGATTTAGTGAGCTTTTTCTAAGAACCAGGCAGTGTCCCAGGCCCCACAAGTCATTAAATCCTCCCATGAATTTTGTAACATGAGTCTATTATTTCTCTTTTGTGGGTGAGGAAGCCATGACACACAGCTCCCTTACTCTGTTCTCCCAACCACTGCCTCAAAGGAAGAGGTCCACATGGTAATCTCCAGGACTGGGAGTGCCACCTCACTTGGAGACAGGGTCTTTGTGGATACAATTAAGAATCTTGAGGTGAAGCTCTTATCTTAGATTGTGTGGATCCATAAATCCAAAGACAGCATCCTTATAGGACACAGAAGAGGAAGAGCTACAGACAGTCATTGATATCATTGATGCTCTGTGATGGCAGAGGCAGAAACTGGAGAAACATGGGCCCAAGACAAAAGAACAGAAATAATAAAAAAAAACCAGCAAAGGGAAAAGTGAATTCTCCCTAGAGTCCTGGGAACCAGACAGCCCTGCAGACTCCAGGACTTTCAGCCTTTAGAACTGTAGAAGACATTTCTGTTATTTAAGCCAGCAGGTGGCAATTTGTTAAAGCAACCCAAGAAAACCAATACAGCCACCAACTATGTCGCCACAGTCTGGGAAAATAAAGCATCTCTTGGTGATTAACTTTTTTTTTTTTTGAGTGCAGGGCACAAGGCAAGCACTATGCCACCAACTCATACTGACAGCCCACACAAGCATCCTGTATTTTAATCCACAAGAAAGATCAAATCCTGCTTCTCGATCTGTGTCCCACGGAAGCAACTTCTGTACCTGACTGTGATTCAAGTTTCTCTGAATTCTGCACATGCTCCCAGTCCTTTATTTCTACAGGTCAGCATCCACTGCTTCTGCTCTGCCTCAGCCCGATGGCAGTGCAGCAGCTTGTGATTAAAATAGCAAGTGTTTGTCTGAAACCCATGTGCCCTGTATTTCACACACACTTTAAGCAGTGTATACGACACTTACTGAAATGATCACTAATAACGTGGTGCACCACACTTGAAAAATGACATGTGTTCTTCTATTAGTATTCTGAAAAGCTCCTAACATTTCAATTCAGAAAGTAATTGAAGTTGTATGTGAATAGGTACTTACCACATGCTTTGAAATTCTCCAAATACACATTTGGTACTTCAAATAACCATGACATTCTTGGGGTTGATGACTGTTATTGAAAATTATGTCTATCTTACTGAATAGTCTCTGTTTGTCCCTCCGCATCTAGCCCTCTGCCCGAGCACTGGATCCTCATGTTGGTGAGACGAACCAACCAGAATGCCATTCATAATTGATTTAAATAAGATTCGGAACGTCTTAGATAATGAATGATGTTTAAAGAGATTCTGGATCACATCCATTGCACTGGATGCCTTTGTCCCCTGCTATTGAGTAAACTCTCTGACAGAAAGGATGATTGGAGAAAGGGTTGGGGTATTTATTTCTCTCCTCTGTTGTCACTGTGGGTCATGGCACCGGCATTCTGGAGACCCCTCCCCCTTAGCTACGAGTTTCTAATTGGACCCTTTTCTTCTCTTCAAGCCTTCGTTAGTAGAGCTACACCCTCTCATCTTGGAGCTTCTCTTCATCAACCGTTCTCTCCCCTCCTATACCTCCATAACCAGTCTCACCAATAAACGTTCAGTTACCCCTTTGGGTGTGTTTTTTCCCTTCTATCAGACCCTTATTGAAACAGCAATTGAGCATCCTCCCGAAAGCACCAACTAATCCATGGGTAATTGCTTCCAATAAAAATTCATCTGTATTTTCCAAATACTTTCATTTCAGAGACTTAGAACTAGCTAGGACAGATGTGGGTCCTCTCTCCCCCTAAAAGCAGCAGAAATAAAAGATAGTAACAGGACGATTTGTTCCTCTTGGACACTTGTCCCTAGAATAACTGGGCTCTTATCATTGAATGATTTGGTTCCAAAGTACCTGTCATCACCATCAATGATGCACTCAGGGAAGGCGAGGCTGCAGCCAAACAGCAGGATATGTTGATAGCAACTGAGGCGATGGAGGTACATGAAGAACTTGAGGAACTTCTCCATGTCCATAGTTTTGACAATTGGCAAGAGAGGTGCCATGGTGCTGTGGTATGGAAGAATCTGACACTGGCTGTGAGTGAGGACCATGCAGGCACCTGGGAAGCAGAGACAGTTACATTGAGAAGTCAAGTAAGAAATCTGTGTTTGTAAGCTTATGCGCTGCGACCGGTTAATGAGTTCATAATGTAGCATATATT
Source organism: Microtus ochrogaster (assembly GCF_000317375.1). Taxonomy (NCBI): domain Eukaryota; kingdom Metazoa; phylum Chordata; class Mammalia; order Rodentia; family Cricetidae; genus Microtus; species Microtus ochrogaster. The sequence goes on from NC_022027.1 coordinate 28,321,765, forward strand.
CCATATTGCAGTACAACTATAGTAAAACTATATGCACATACTTATATGTAGGTATAACAATGAAATCAATTTAGTAATATTTATGAAGGGAGGGAGAGCCAGTGTTTCCTCAGAAAGTGAAGAAAGTTCTCTTATAGGGAGCTGCTGTAGAACACTTACCTGGGAAGAATAATATGTATCAATGTGTTCAAACATCCACAATCTTTGACACTCTAATGCCACTTCCAGGAATTTATCTTAGGGAAATAGTCATGGTTGTGAACGTAGGTTTGTGTACATGGACCATACAGAGCTTACTATCTTTCAAAGACAGAAATCCAAGCATTCAACCGTGGAGATGTGTTTAAACTACATGAACAGACACTGAAACAAATAACTCTCCATATGTAAGGTGCTTTGTAAGAATATTTAATCATATGGAATGGTGAGCATGAGCTGGTAAGCAAAAACAGCCCTTAGGAAAAATATGTCTATCTAAATACATACAATGACACAAGGACCTACATTCCAGACTCTGGCATACTTCACAATCATCTCAGAGCCTCCGACCTCATTTTCTTTCATAGTCAATTCTGATAGGCAATGTCAGATCCATGGCCCAGCCAATTCCTCCACCCCGGAACATGTACGCTTAGTCTAATATAAGTCAAAATATTGGTATGGGTTCATGGAATGGAATCGTAGGATTCTTTTATTTTACCATTTTATTCTATACTCTTATGTGGGTTTAATGACCATTTAATACTTTTAAGTTAACTTAAGATTTGTTGTTATTTATGCAAGCTACTGTTTAAAAATAAAATTCACCACCTTCAGAAATGTAGTGAAAAAAATTAACCTTCCTTCAACAGAGGAAAAGAAAGAGGAGGGAAAGACACAAATAGCAATGTCTTATATCCCTAGATTGATTTTCCAAAGCACAATTAGATCATAAAATTCAAGTCTAACACTACAGCATGAATTTTCTCTTTATGAAGGAAGGAGCTACAGCTTCCATAAAGATGTAGTTAGAGAGAAAGGTAATGGATAGACAGACAGAAATAGGCAGACAAGATAACAAAAAGAGACTTACAGAAACTTAGAAGGCCAGTAACAGGAGTGAGGCTGTTTAGGTACCCTAGCCTTTAGTACAGTTACTCATTGGCCATACCTGTCCATAGCACAGCAAACACTGAAGGAACACGGTGAATGAGAATGTGAACATCCATGAGGAAGAACCCATTTAGATGGTGAAAACACGTGCAAATTCAGGGTTGGCAGATGGCGCAAAAGAGGGCAGTGATGGCCGGTACAATGACCACAGACTGCTTTATAATTGCAAAAGACATGGAAAACTGTAAAACTTAAGGTTGGGCAGAGTACTCAACAAACCTAAGAAAGAATCCACCCATGGCCAAAAAGTAGAAAAAGGAATTCTTTTCAAAGGCTACCAACTGCAACTCTTTTATGTGCAGACAATTGTGTTTCTTTCTCATTATCCCTCCTGCCTCAACATGTGGGTCAAATATTATTTTTTTCCTAAAATGCTCCATTGTCTTTGAAACACGTATTGTTTGTGTGCACATTCTCACCAGCAGAAATTTATTTCCTAAGCCAGCAACGTACTGTGCACCATGAAAAGTCGCTTCTCTGTGGGGATGAGGACCAGCCTTTTGAAAATGGGCTCATTTACGGTTTCTACTACATCAAACTTGCTTTTCATAGGGTGGAGGAAAAGAAGGGGGCATTTTTCTTTCCTGAGAACGTACCAGAGAGTCTCATGGAAATTAGAGGCCAGGATTGACGCATGAGAACACATATAAAATACAGTGGACATAATTGGCCCTAGTGTTCCTTATAGACATTATTGTTTGGTTATTATATTTCATCTTGAAGAATAGTTACTTCGGATGCAAAACTGTGGTGGAGGATGTGAAAGACAGACCCGAAGGAGGAAAACTGTTGCCTGGCCCTGGTGAACTGTTGATTCTCACTGATGCCTCAATTCAAAGCAAGTGCTTCTAGTTAGCAATGATTCAACGACAGTTGTCATGAAATTCACTGGCTAATAATAGACAGCTTCCCTTTCAAGAGGATGCTAAGCTGTGAAAACACAGCACACCTGACAGCTGTGCTCATGATTTGAGAGTTTTGCTTTCATAACCCAACATAGTGGTCTTCTAGGTCGTATTGGGGTTGTCCTGCCGGGATCTCACTGATTCAGAGTGAAGGATTTCAGTGCTACACTTAGAAACTAAAGGTGGGTCTTCCTTCCACAGGAGTTTCCCTTGTGTTCATTAAAGCTCTACGTTCTGTTTTATCAGGAATTACGGAGTCAGAATTCTTATGTACTTGACTAATGTAAATACAAAGAATAAATGGCTAACTTGTCTAAACTAACATAGATGATCTAAGATTCTGCGTAACTAGCCTTAAATTGATGATCATCTGGGCTGGAGGGATGGCTCAGAGCTTAAGAACATGGGCTGTTCTTCCTGAAGACTAGTACAATTCCCAGTACCCAGGTGATGGCACCCAATCATTTGTAACTCCAGTCCCAGAAGATCCAACACCTCTTCTGGTCTCCAAAGACACCAAGCATACGAATAGTGTATAGGAAAGCATGCAAGCAAAACGCTCATACATATAAGATAAAATAAATGAACTTAAAAGAACTGATAATAATTTTTAAATGATGATATTCATGGCCTGGCCTGTCTTGGAAGGATATTGAAGTTTATGGGATGGAAGACTCTTATTTCACTCATTAGACATTTTGGCACTGTGTTTTTCTATTTTATCAGTAACATTCTTTCTCATTTTTAATCACAAATTGTCTCATTTTTGATCAATGCAATATAGTAATAGTATTCTTTCATTTTTGACTTGCATTTATTTCAACAGTGCTTTTTTTAAAAATATTTCTTAAGATTAAATAAAATCTGTTTTTTAAATGAAAGCAAAGTAGGAACAAAGCCACAGTAAATATGCAATGCTATCGCTTGACAGGCAGGAACTGTTCAAATTGAAAATAACGACAAATCTGCTTTCTAGAGAGTTTTGGCATCTTCAGTCTGATTGATATCCTATCAGGAAACAGATACAATCCCACATTTTAGTTAAAGGGCTTCTAGTCTAAACTTCATCACATCAGGAGAGAAGATTGTATCAGAGACTATCGGTTTGCCCTAATTTGCCCCAAATGCATTTTTAAGCCATGGTTTTGCCTCGCCGTCTCCCCTGGCAATGCCCTTACACGTGTTTGCCTGTCTCCAAGGCCTGTGGCTCTGTGAGGTTAAGAGGCAAAGCTCTTTGTACACAGTCCCGCTCAGTGGTTTGGAGAGAAGGTCACGGCAGGATCGGCCTTCTTTTCAAAGTTTCCTTTAGCTCCTCTCATAAAGTCTGTCATTAATTTTGATGCTACTTCCCATGTGGCCCGCAGTCCTTTGTGCGGTGACATCGCTGTGAACATTCTCGCATTCACTTCTGTCTGTGTATCTTCGTGCTTGGTATTGACTGAGCGGCCATAGCCCTCCGGCATTGTCCCAGCCCATTCTCTGGCATTAGTTCATTTGCTCTGCTTACAACCGGTTATCTCAGATTCACAGCTGAGGAAACAAGGTGGGGTCGTTTCCCCGACAGTCCACAGAGCTGGCGAATGGCAGGGTTGGACTCTACCTCGATCTGCCTTGGCCCAGGCTCAAGTCCCTTCCCATCAGCAGCTGTCTCCGAGCCCAGGCATCTTCTCACCTAATCTACACCAGTTCTGCAGAGCCCCGGGTACCATGGTTCTGACTTCCACAGAGCTCTCTCTTCTCGCATGACAAATCCCGGTTGTACTCCAGTGCCTGCCAGGCACTTCTCTCGACACAGATAAAATAATGAGAAGCGAGCAAAGTCCCTGCCTTTAAAGTTTGCAGTCTTGTGGGGGAGGAGCCTTAGAACAAATACATATAAATATTCAGTGCCTAGCTCATACAATGAGATGTATGCCCAGGAGCCTGATGCTCAGAAAGAAGGAACACATCACCCCAGGGAGAGATGCACCGCCACAACCCGCCTATTCTTACTAAGAGTGAGCTGAGGACTATTCATAGGATCAAGTGGAGTCTCTGTATCAACCCTAACAATTAATTATGGAGTTAATTAATCGGGGATGTTTTTGCACAACGTGCTCTCACGCATTAATTTCTGGCAACAATAACCATCACAAAAGGCTGTAGGGACCACAGTCTTGTACAAGGGCCACTGCAAACTTACACAAAAATACATCTGCCAGGACATCTTCCCAGCGACCATTTCCTTCATCTTGGACGGACACTATCCTTAACGTAGTCACCCTTGTAGAGCTAATCCCTCTAGTCAAGGATTATTATTACAAAATACGTAATCCCTATTCCCACCAAAAAGAGATTTCCCTTGCCTCCACTTTGAATGCCCATAGTGCACTATGTCAGGCATATTTCCATAGCAGGGCTCTGCTATTCACAAATAAACCTAATTAGTATTTGGAGAAACTCTGATTATTATTTGAACTGACGGCTTTAAATGTAAAATTCCTCCTTTGAGAAATATACCAGAACTAAATATTCAAGCAGCAAAAATGCAAGATTCAAATGCCAAAAGGAGCAACTTGACCCAGCTCTTTGTTTTTCTCAGAAGTTATATTCATATTCAAAATTTTGCTTTCTGTACCCTGTCTTCATTGTTCCTATTACAATACTTATGTTGTCATCTTCTGACATTTATTGAGGATGTGTAGTCGTCACATGAGATCATCAAAAGGGAGCAATTCCCTCCTTGTCACTGGTTTAATCATCGCAGTTAAGCCACCCTAGAGGGGAATGGAGCCATAGTACAGGCCTGACTCAGAAATCTAAGCTTTCAGTCAACAAGAGCATCCCATTTCAAGTGCTCCTGCATCTTTTCACAATATACCAAATATTATCTTCATTATAGTATCAACGAATACAGGTATACCTCAACTTGATGGAGTTAGGTTCTGATAAATCCATTGAAAATTGCAAATATCAGCCAGGTCTCCCGGCACAGGTTGTTACCCTAACTACCCAGGAGACTAAAATAAGAGGAGCACAAGTTCAAGGCCCACCTGAACTACAGAATGAGCTCAAGGCAAGCCTGTATAACGGAATGAGATCCTGTCTCAAAGTAACAAGTAAAAAATCTTAAAGAGGGCTGGGGAGCTTCTCAGTAGTAGAGCATTTGCCCGGCATGTGTGGGGCCCTAGGAATTCCCGGCAGTACAAACACTAAGGTAGAATAACTCAAATGTATTCACTGTGTATAACGTAGTCATGTAGAGCTGGCGCCAGTTGCTTGCCTGCGAGATCAGGTAGCCAACTGGAAGTTGGCGTTTTGCAACTGCCAAGAATCTCAGGAGAAACACAGCATCACGCTCTGCCAGACAGGGAGAAGACCAAAGTTCCAAACTCAAAGCAGAGCTTCCGCTGTCGACATGCCAAAGAAATGGAAGTCAACCAACTATAAACTGGTTAGTAATTTATTCCCATTACCCTCCCACTTGAGAAAAATACATTTTTCCCTGGAGTGTCATGGGGGTACACCCAATAGTTATTCCATGAATGTAAGATGAGACTAAATTAGACAAACTATTAGCTTCCAAAGACTTTTTATGGAATGGTAGGGAGGTAGCTGGAGAAAGCCATATCTGAGACTCCATGGCCTCAATGATGCTGCTGACTAACATGGCTGCTATTGTTTGGAATAGCCCTAGAAGTCTTGATGGTGTATGAGGTGCCCCCATGCTGTCCCTCCATAAGCTCTATTTCTGTCTTCAACCATCCTTTGGACAGTAAGTAGCTCTCTAGTTTAAAGGGGAGCCTCACATCTTTGCCCCTAAAGAGCTGCACTGTGATCCTTTTTCATTCTCATTGGCTTTAGCAGGAGACCTTACTGCAGTAGAGGGAAGAAGGAGGCTATTCTAACCAGCATAGGTGAAATATGGTGGATGAAATATGAAGAAATAAACAGTATATACTATAATGCTTCAGAGTCCCCTGAGGATGATGGGGGTGCAAAGGATAGATCTAAGGAATAACAGTAGTAGACTCTAAACTCTTGGTCTTGGGTGAACACTTGCTGCTCTGGGTTTAAGAAAGTGACCCCTTACAATGCTGGGAGACATCAGTCTCTTAACATCAGTATTAGTTACTTTTCTCTTTTCTGTGGCAAAATGCCTGGTAAGAAACAACTTGAGGGAAGAGGGGAGTGCCTGTCTAACAAGTTTGAAGCTCTGGGCTCAAACTCGAAGAAGAAACTCTGTCACCTGCAGCAATATGAGTGAACCAGGAGAACACTGTGCTAAGCAAAACAAGCCAGGCACAAAAGAAAAAAAAACCAAACCACACACATAGTGATTTTTCATATACATGGAACCTAAAATTGTTAAACTATTAAGAACAAATTCATATTATGGCTAGAAAAGATGGTTCAGAGGCTAAGAGCACGGTCTCCTCTTCCAGAGGACCAGTTTTGATCCCTAGCATCCACATGGTGGCTAACACTTACATGTCGTTCCTGTTCCGGAGTATCTTTCTGGCCTCCTGGGCAGTAAGCACACACATGGTACACAGACATACATGCAAGCAAAACATACATGCACATCAGATAAAACAAAAAGGTGTTTTCAATATTTTAAAAAACCAAAGTAATATTGCAGTCACCAGGGGCTGAAGTGAGAGGAGGTAATTACTAGGAGATGCTGGGCTGTTTGTTTGTTTGTTTTTCTGTTTTTGAGATGATGGTTTCAAAGGGCACAAAATTTCAGTTAGATGGGAAGAAAGATTGTGAATGGCCTATTGTACAACACTGAGAACGGTGTTTTACACTTTGAAAATTGTTGAAAGATGCCTTGTACATGTTCTCCTAAAAATTAAATATTACATGTCAAAAAGAGACCCAGATAATTAACAACAGCTTCTCCTTATACTTCATATGAAAGCAGCAGGACTTTGCATTGAGGGGGAAATGGGTTGCAAGACCTCGCCTATGGGCCAATTAGACAGCAGAGCTTGTAGTCTATTTCTGGCTGGATAGCAAAGTCAACCCAGGTCAGAAATAGACCAGCTGAATAGAATGATGAATGCCACCCTCGATAACTTACACAAAAGCGAACATTCTGTCGGAGCCATTTCTCAAACCAGCCAATTTGAGAGAATTTTGTGTCCTCAGAAAATTAACAAGAGAGATGACATCTCAGTTCTGAACATCTCTGTCCCCGGTGTAAGGGCACCCACATTTGTAAAAGAAACATTAACTAAAGCTTAAATCACACATAGAGTCACACACAATAATAGCAGGAGACTTTAACACCCCACTCTCCCCAATGGACAGGTCATCCAGACAGAAACTCAACTGAAATGATGAACTAACTATTATGACTGAAATGGATCTAACAGATATCTTCAGAACATTCCACCCAAACACAAAAGAATATACCTTCTCAGCACCACATGGGACTTCTCCAAAGCTGACCATATATACTCAGCCACAGAGCAAGACTTAACAAATACAAAAAAGTTGAAATAATCCCCTGTATTTTATCAGACCACCATGGATTGAAGTTGAATTTCAACCACAACAGAAACAACAGAAAGCCTACAAACTCATGGAAACTGAACAACTCTCTGCTGGTTTACCAATGGGTCAAGGGAAAAATAAAGAAAAAAGTTGAAGACTTCCTGGAATTTAATGGCAATGAATGCACAAGATACCCAAACTTATGGGACACAATGAAAGCAGTTCTAAGAGGAAAGTTCATAGCACTAAGTGGCCACATAAAGAATTCAGAGAAATCTCACACTAGCAATAGCACACCTGAAAGCTCTAGAACAAAAAGAAGCAGACACGCCTGAGGGGAGCAGAAGGCATAAAATAAACTAAGGACTTAAATCAATAAAATAGAAACAAAGAGAACAATACAAAGACTCAATGAAACAAAGAACTGGTTCTTCGAGAAAATCAACAAAATAGATAAACCTTTATCCAAACTAACTAAATACAGAGAGATAATATCCAAATCAACAAAATCTGGAGAACATAACAACAGATTTCAAGGAAATCCAGAGAATCATTAAGCCATACTTCAAAAACCAGTACACCGCAAATTGGGACATCTAAAAGAAATGGACAAATTTCTTGATAAATAACACTTACCAAAGTTAAATCAAGATCAGATAAACAATTTACTAGACTGATAACCCCTAAGGAAATAAAAGCAGTCATTAAAAGTCTCCCAACCAACAAAAGTCCAGTGCCAGATGGTTTTAATGCAGAATTCTACTAGACTTTCAAAGAAGAAATATTACCAATATTCTTCAAAGCGTTCCACAAAATAGAAACAAAAGGAACATTGCCAAATTCTTTCTGTGAGGTCACAGTCACCCTAACACCCAAACCACACAAAGACTTAACAAAGAAATAGAATTAAGGCCAATTTCACTCATGAACCTTAATGCAAACATACTCAATAAAATACTGACAAACTGAATCCAAGAACAAAACAGAAATATCATCCATCATGACCAATGAGGCTTCATCTCAGAGATACAGTGATGGCTCAACATATGAAAATCTATCAATATAATCCATCATATAAACAAAATGAAAGCAAAAAAAAACACATGATCATCTCATTAGATACTGGAAAAGTACTGAAGGAAGTCTTACAGCCAGTGGTTACCCAACCACTGGGGCGTGGCCTCTTGTACTATATAAGCAAATGTAGAGCATGTGTCTGCTCTCTTTCTGGTTGCTGGATTCGATTTCTGTTCTTCGTTCAAGCAGAGGATTCTAATTTGTGAGTTTACCCCTAAATAAATAACCATATATTTCTCAATTCTGAGCTGGTATGGGATTTCTTTTAAGCGTCCTTCCACAGTTCAACATATGAAAATCTATCAATGTAATCCACCATATAAACAAAATGAAAGCAAAAAAAAAACATGATCATCTCATTAGATACTAGAAAATCCTTTGACAAAATCTAACACCCCTTCATAATAAAGGTCTTGAAGACATCAGGTATACAAGGAACATACTTAAACATAATAAAAGCAATATACAGCAAGTCAATTGCCAGCATCAAATTAAATGGAGGAAACCTCAAAGCAATTCTACTAAAATCAGGAACAAGACAAGACTGTCCACTCGATACTTCAATATAGTACTTGAAATTCTAGGTAGAGCAATAAAACAACTAAAAGAAATGAAGGGGATACAAAGTTTCATTATTTGTAGATCACAGTATACATAAGCAACTCCAAAAACTCTACCAGGGTACTCCAACAGCTAATAAACACTTTCAGTCAAGTGACTGGGTACAAGATAAACTCAAAAAAAAAAAAAACTCAGTAGCCTTCCTGTATATAAATGATAAATGAGCTGAGAAAGAAATCAGAGAATCAACACCCTTTACAATAGCCTCAAATAATATAAAATATATTTGTGCAACTCTAACCAAGCAAGTGAAAGACCTATATGGCAAGAACTTCAAGTCTTTTTTTTTTTTTTTTTTGGTTTTTTGAGACAGGGTTTCTCTGTGGCTTTGGAGCCTGTCCTGGAACTAGCTCTGTAGACCAGGCTGGTCTCGAACTCACAGAGATCAGCCTGCCTCTGCCTCCCGAGTGCGGGGATTAAAGGTGTGCGCCACCATCACCCGGCTAAGAACTTCAAGTCTTTAAAGAAAGAAATTGAAGAAGATGTCAGAAGATGGAAAGATCTCCCATGCTCATGGATTGGTAAGATTAACGTAATAAAAATGGCCATCTTAGCAAAAGCAGTCTACAGATTCAATGAAATCCCCATTAAAATCCCAACAAGATTCTTTATAGACCTTGAAAGAACAATACTCAACTTCTTTTTCACAGAAACCTTCCTACATAATTTATTCAAAAACTTTCAGTAATACCAATTATAAAATAACCTAACAGCTGTGGTCTAACAGCCATTAGCTTATCAAACATCAGTGTTCTCCTGATAAAGAATAATGTGGAGGACATGCTCCAGAGCAAATGGACAAACTCTAACCAAAGCAAATCAAGCTGTCTGAGTATCTATGGAGTTTCTCATGGGTATGAACTTTTAAAGTTTATTTGGCAGCTACTCTAGGAAAAGACATGGGCACCAATAGTTTTGGCCAACAGTTTTGTAACAGTGGCTAGCAGCAGGCCATATATAAAGTGCTCCAATAGGAAACTATTCATTACAGAAACGCTCCCAGAGACCCCACAATAAACACAGACAAGTACATGATGTAAAAGAATATAAGTTGATGTAATAAAATATGGAAGCTATAGGATAAACTTTTAAATGAAAACATATTTTTATAATTGTAATTAAAACTTAATCTTGAGGAAATGAGATGTTCGTTATAGCATTAAAATTGCATAAGATAGCAATACTATTTTTAGTGAATTAAAAGGGATCACATTTTTTTCCTTCTTTGGACCTCTGTATAATTTTTCATTTTCTCCCTCAATGTTGGGTGCAACACTGGTCCCCAGTGGAACACACGGGCAGATGTGCATGCGTCATGACGCTATCAACTTCGCGAGTGACCCTAAGACCTAAAGAGACAGAAGAGCCTGCTAAGCACTAGCAAACTGTTTTCCTCTGTCTCAAGCCACCTTCCTCAGAATGCAGACCTTAGCAGTGTAACAAAGGATTCGGTTTGTCTACACACCGTATGAGAGCAAACACAGGGAGATGCTGCAGACATCAGAATACTACTTATGTTTATCCCTGTTAGAAAACATGACTTCTGACCAGATGCTAGACCTCACTATCTAATACATTAATACATGAGCAGACATTTGACTATTTAATGGATTTTTTACATTTATAAGACTTTAGTGACTGTTTTTTAATATAATTCTCATTATTTTAACTCTATGTAATTTACTTTAGGACCAAAATAATATTCTGGAAAGGCATTTGCCTTCACCAGATTGTCAAAAGAGTCCTGGGCATAAAAAAGTTAAGAAAGAAAATATTATGGGAACATATATAATTAGGTATAAACCCATGGATTTTGTAAAGAAACTATAAACAAAATCAATAAAATTTAAATTAGTTAATAATTAATTAATATGTTCATTGCGATGCTAAAACAAGCTAAGTACCAAGTTGGCTGCTGTAATATAAGTTACATATTCAGGAAGCTTCTACCATGCAGATCCTGGCTAAGTGACTGTGTCCGTTTTTCTCTCTTCAAGCTACTACGAAGGCACTCTAGTCTTCAATAGAGAAGAAATCAATGTGCTTCATTCCTGTCTTATAACTATTGAATGATTAAGTAGTAGCTAAGCAGTGATGTAATTATGCAAAAGAAACACAGATAAGCACCCAAACTCCACGGTGGTAAATGTTATAAGTTACTTTACCAAGTTATCTAAAAGAGTCTTAAATCAGGATATAACCCTTAAGGGAAAACATATAATTAAGAAAATTTTACATAGAATTCTTAGATCATTCAAATATACTCCATCCCTGGGTCCAAGAAATAGTCAAGAAAATGACCAAGAGCAAGATGATGAGGATGAGGAAGATGATGATGTTGAGGGTGGCGATAGCTGGGGGTTTCAATACCTGCTCTTCTTAGTGGATGAAACAAGTAGACAGCGAACAGCTAGGGAACCAGAGAAATAGCACATTTCCACTCCCCTTACAATGCCAGCAAAACTGGAGACACGCGTCCACACCACAACTAATTCCAGCAGGATAATTCACTAAAAACATGGGAACAACTCAGGTACCCCTCAGTGGAAGGACAGACAGATATAAATACGACAGAGCCATTTGATGGCTATGCCTTAGCCCTAGGAAGAGGATGACAGCATCATACCTGATACGGACGCACTCTAAAAGCATACTAGAAGAAGCCTGTGTGTTCTGATACCTTCCACATACGCCCAGCTTTTTAACATCGAGACACCACCTTGTCCTGTACAAAGCTCACAACTGAGTTACTAAAACCATTTCATGAAATGCCAAATCAGCTTTGATTTTGAGGCACATTTGTGGCTGTCTTTGGCCAGATACAGGTCATGGGCCTCAGGCTAGACACACCTGCAAGTTTCAAAATGAACAAACCCTTAAAGACATAATTAGAATAGTTTAGGCTAGGGATTGCACATAAAGGGAAGATGGAGCGATAGGTACAGTATACAGCATATTTGCTGCCAAAAAAATGTAAGATTAGGTTGTAGTGATAATTGTATAACTTTATAAATTTTTATAAATTCATTAAAAACCGCTGAATTGTACACATTGAAAGGTGGGCTTAATATGTTGACGACGCCTGAGGAACAGTTACTTTATTAATTTGTTCTTTGACAACTCGGTCTCTGCACAGAACGCATTCTGGCCACAGACATCCCTCCTCCCTCTCGTACACATCTTGCACCCCACTGTTCCCCACACACAAGTCCCCATGCCTCTTTGATGTTCTTTTCTTTTAGTTTTGTTTTGTAAAAGCCTCTATTTTTAAGAAGTGAATGAGGGAGGGGAGATACAGGGAGGGGAGCAGAGAAAACTGTAGATCTCAATAAAAATCAATTTTTAAAAAGGGGGAAAAAGTGAATGAATGAAAAGGAAGACATTTATCTGCAGCAGAACATCTAGAGGCTAGCTCCAGAGATCTGCGAAGAGAACAGAACACTTCGAGTTCTCAGGACATCCATCTGCCTTCTAACACTTGACCAGAGCACACAGGTGACTTTAGCGCAAACCACGCCATGTGTGATCCCAGACTTCTTGTTAGCCAGTTTTCCCTTTGCTTCAACATGTGTTTAAATACTTATAATACATGCAAAGAGAAAACATCATAAATTGAAACCCAGATAGAGCAAGCAGCCTAGAAAAATCTCTTGCTGAAATACAACATTAAAGTTTATGGTGGGTCACTTCCTTCTCTATTTTGCCCTTGGAGTTTGCAGAGTGGTAAGGAAACCCCAGAAGTACAGCCTGTCGCATCAAGCCACCTCGCACACCGAAAGGCTGGGGAGCCACAGAGTGAAGCACAGTTACGCAGTATATTCTAATCACAGCCTGGAACTGCAGGACATGGGGGTGCCCCAGGAGGAAGTGTCTTGGATCATGACTATTTCCAACTACATTTCGACAAGAGTTGGCAAAGGAATTCAGGTAGAATGTCTGGTTATGGTATTTTGGTACCAAAGTATGCTTAAATATCTTTTACATATGCCAGAAATTTTAAAAACTCTTAATTAGAGAACGGTAATAAAACAGGGAAGGGAAAATACAAAATAAAGCTTTCCTGCAAGGTGTTACTATAAAAAGAAGACATTAGACGATACTTTAAAGTTGGTTGAACAACCTGAAGCAGCAGGAGTGTGACCAGATGCCACTAAAGAATGTGACAAAATCGTGTGTTAGCACTTCTCACTGAATTCACTTCACCTCTTCATTCAAGTGATCACTTTTATATCAGAATACCTTGTCTATCCATCAAAAAAAAAAAGGACAAAAAAGCCAAACATAGGTGACTCTATTCTCCCAAGGCCTGAGATGTGTGCAGTAATCCAGCAAGCACCGTAAGGGAAACAATAAACTTCTACCAGGAACCATCGGAGAGCACTGACCCAGGAGTCCTGAGATCTGAGATACAGCTTCTCAGTCACTTGTCACCAAGCAAATGATACTGGGCTTGTCAGTTTGATCTTATGCCTCAAAAACTGAAGTGTGCGCTTACCCATCCCAGGAATCTTGTCAGTCCCTTATGGGTCTCACATCTAGATACTCCTTGAAAACCATCAAACCCTCTGTAAGCTCAGGCTGACACTTTGGAGTGGCCAATGGCTCCAGTTAATGTGGGCAGTGTATCTGAAAGTTCTCTGGTCAGCTGCATGCAGTCAAACCCAAAAACAACACAGAGGGGCAACCTGTGAAAGGCTGCAATGTCTCTTCATGTAATCATTTCAATCTCACCTGAATTTCATCTATATGTCAAAATAAGTTCCAGTCCAGCCAGAGGAAGAGGATAAAGACCAAGTCAGAGTTCTATCGAAACTCCAAACTGAACGGCGGGCACCCTGTGCTTTTTTTTTTTCTTGTTTGTTTTGTTCTGTTTTATTCTCCAGGGTATGTGCTTGTCAAACTTATTTGAATCTTAATGAATGACAGGACGTTCAAACTACCAACAATTCCACTTAGAGGAACAGAAGAATAGCTGCTATAATTGCGGCCACATTAACTGGGTTGTCTTTATGTAAATGACTTCTTCATGTCTGGTGAAAAACACTGTCCTTGAAAGTAATGAAGTGCTTGAGCAAAATATGAAACCTCAAAATTAAACTCCTGAGGAAAATAATTTCAACGTGGCATAATTCTGCTTTGCAGTCTTGCTGTCAGGTCATAAGCAAGCCTGCATCTGGATCGCTGATGAACACTGAGTCTAAGAGATGTCTGGTACCAGTGGGGACACTTTGAAACAGTGAAACCCAAGCAGTCTGTCTTTTTTGAAGTTGGGGTAACAAAACAATTCTGCTTTTTCTCAAGCACTGGTAAATCCACACCTTGATAGCTAAAAGGCAGCTTAAGCTTTCCTTTCCTAGTTCAGAATGAAAATAAACACTCTGGCCCAGACTAGGATGTGATTTCCCCTGGTGGGTGTCATGATGGGAGAGAAAACAATGTGTTCATGGATGGATGAGCTTTATACAATTCCAGATGGCATCACCTTGCTGTAGGGAATTAAAAGACTAAGAGGCAGAAGAACTTCAGAGAAGGACTGCATACTTTTTTGTATGTTTGAGAATACCATTGTACACAAACCCATCCCAGCAGGTCTTCTGGAAGTGGAGTTAACTTTACTGAGGATCCTGGGGCTGTCTAGGGACTCAGTCACATTCCAGAGGATGTCTCCATAGTCTGTCTTTTCTCTCTGGCCCAGCTCTTTTTCTGGAAAAACTAACAACCTCCTTCCTTGAAGTTCACCCGACAGGAACGCAGTACTTGCCAGTTTCCTAAGGTGTGATTGCTTCCCATCTCCGAGATGTCAAGTCACTGTCCCGCGAATAAAAGGAGGCAAGGGACAAAGAACGCAGGGGCACCTCTAAAGCAAACAGGGTTTTAGTCATGCTGTCTTCTTCCTGTAGGGATGGGCAGTCCCTCCAGCGAGGTCTTGAGAACACATACGTGACCTCACTTACTAACTTAATAACTTCTAAGTAGGTACTTTAGCACAAGGCTCATCATGTTGCAAGCAGCTCCCACAAAGTTCAGAAATGCTGGCTCATTGTTGTCGCCCACCGCATCCCAGTCTTGCCGGCAGAGCAGCTGGCACTCCTGACTAAAAGGATGGGCACCTGGCTAGGTTTTCTGAGTGAATGGCTGTCATCATATGACCTGTGAGTGTGACTTCAGAGCATGAGTTGTCAAGGAAACCAAGGCATTCATGTTCAGCAACTTCAGACTTACTTGCATTCCTGTGACTCTGGTCCCCAGAGTGAGGGGGACCTCTAGGCGTCCAGGCTGGAGTGAATTGGCTGGGAGGAGTAGCAGGTGCCCCTGCGCTCTTGTTATATACTGTAGTTACCAGGAAAACACCAGACACTTGAACTTCATCATCAGTGACGACAGGTTCACTTGCATTTGATTTAAAATAAACCTTTTTTAATGTTCCTGAAAGACAAAATATATATATACATACATATTTCAAATATTTTTCAAAGTGTTTATTCTAAAAAAAAATAAAAAGTAAACATCAAGAAAATGTTAGTGTTATTTGCCCATCTGTCATCTATCCAAGCAAACACAAAAGGCAAGGTAACAACCACTTGACCCGCCATCTTCATGGGCACAGTGCGAGTGTTTATTCCCTCGTGGATCAGACAGTGTTCAAGAAAACTGTTGCTTTCTCCAGAACTTCAAATGCACTGCTGTGTCTGGAGCACAAAGACTATGGGACAATTCTATGCCAGCTGAGACTCACCAGGAATAAAATATCATGGGTCCAATATTGTTCTTTTCCCACTGTCTCAGCTTCTCCATGTCACATATCACTGCATGGCCCTGAACCCAGGGCACACACTCCACGTGGCTCTTTACTATACAAGTCACCCCAAAACAGTGAAACCCGCTTGCTTCCAGCCTTAAATTTCCCCAGAGTTTAATTAAATTTGGGGATAAATGAAAATATCCAGACTTATTTACCACAAAATATAATAGAAATAAAAAAAACTCCAATTAAAGCATAAAATAAATGGAGAAAGTAAATTACGTTCATCTTTAATCAAAACAAAATAAATATATCAAATAAGAGTCAATAAACTCGTAAGATTATTGATAATTCCCTTGTTTGATTTTAGGCATAACTTTTAAGACCTTGAAAGAGATCACGTGTGTTTAACTTAATCAAAATAGATAGTAGACTCTGCTTTGTGAGCTCAGCAATGTAACCAAGCCCGACAGTGAAAGCAAAGGAGTGTGATATTGGCCCCTCCTTAGAAACGCCCAAGAGAGAATCTTTTTTTCTAAAAAGCACATACTGAGACATTGGGGATGATCTATCGGGAGCTCAACAAGGCCACCTTGACTGGGTCTGAAAAAGCATGGGATAAAACTGGACTTGCAAAAAAAAAAAAAAAAACCGGACTCGCTGAACGTAGTGGACAATGAGGACTGCTGAGAAGTCAAGATCAGTGACACTGGGTTTTGATCCTACTGCACATACTGGCTTTGTGGGAGCCTAGGCTGTTTGGATGCTCAACTTACTAGACCTGGAAGGAGGTGGGAGGTCCTTGGACTTCCCACAAGGCAGGGAACCCGGACTGCTCTTCGGGCTGATGAGGGAGGGGGACTTGATTGGGGGGAGGGGGAGGATATGGGAGGCAGTGGAGGGGAGGAGGCAGAAATCTTTAATAAATAAATTTTTAAAAAAAGCATTTACAGTGAATGATCTAATTGGATCTCACTTTTCTAAATATTCCCATGGACCATTAAACACAAAGGAAATATAAATACAATGTTTACTATCGGTCTGTGGGGGGAAAAAAGCTCCTCTGCATGAGGAAAACATTAACTCCAAATCAAAACAGCAAAGCAGCTGCCTCCGGCTAACAGGTCAACAGCTTCATCTGCCAAAGGAGTCTAAATTAGACGCTGGACACAAAAGCGAGCCTCGTGATGCAGGTAACACACTCTTCAGCCGTGAGTGGCTCTGAGGAAATGCCAGGCGCAGATGGAGAAGCAAGGCACCCACCCACTCCACTGTTTCCAGCTTCCGGACAATGCAAAATCTATCACCAGTCACAGAATATGAACATGTAAGCGTCATTATCACATAGGATGTATTACAAACACTCAGTAACCTTCCATTTGACTCTGTGAATATGACCTGTTAATTATCTGAGTTATTGACTCTTTTAATTTCACATATGTTGTTAATACTTACAATTTCACTTCCTTGCTTATTGCTGCGTAGATTTTTTTAGATAACATATTTCTGCTAGTGTGAATGTATTAAAAAGATCCACTAAGCTGATTCTCAGCGTGCTGACCCCGAGTAGGCAACAGCTTCATTAACATGCTCCCAACACATGTCACTCCTTTCAACTACACCTCTAGGCAATCCCGCTAACATGAGCTCCTTGCTAGATGACATGCTTCAACAGTTGTTTCTAATATTTTTGTAATCATTAGTCTTATTAATAATCTTGATTATATTTTTAGCCTCGCCAAGGTAGTGAACGTGCTAGGAGCATCTGCTCGGGCTAAGAAGTCCCTCCCTGGAAACAATGGTGTTTGTAGAAAACACTAACTCAGAAAACACATTCCTTTAAAATAACAGGCAGCTTCCTAGCCCTTAGCTCTGCGTGGCAAAGCAATCTGTGAGAATACAGAGAAAGATAATGTTCGACAGTTGCTGAAGTTGACATTCCTGAAGGATATTTAGGAGGGAGGGGAAGAGAAGAGCAAGGGGAGGAGGGAAAAGGAGAAGAGGGATGGAGCAGATAGTGAGAGCTGAGGGGAACTTAAAAGATGACTTTTAAAAGTCGGAACTTCCTAAAAAAAAAAACTGTTTTTAAGCATCTCTGGAAGCTGACCACTCCCAACATAGCTGGTTGCCACCTAGTAAGCATTGTTTAAAAACACAAAGATGAGAAGTCAGCAATGTTACATGATTCCAACCAGAACCATGGTGAGGACTGTAGAGATGCTGAGCACTAGGGGCCCAGAGCAAAGAGTTCATTCTGCTAAACTCATCCAGCCTTGTCTCCATTCTCATCTTCATGGTGCTGCAGTTAACAGGACACTGTCTGCAGCCTGCTCACCTTGCTTTAAAGCCTCATCTCTGCCACTTTCTACCCTTAGCTGGGCAAACTCTCAAGTGCCACGCAATAAGGAAAACAGATGCCCTCTGACGTTTAGAGGCTTGCTGTGGAGAACGAATACACAATTCTCACTCTGAACTAGAGAGAGAGAGA
>NC_022027.1:28340355-28374033 GCF_000317375.1 Microtus ochrogaster
GATAGATAGATAGATAGATAGATGATAGATAGATAGATAGATAGATAGATAGATAGATAGATAGATAGATAGATAGATAGATAGATAGATAGACAGATCATTATATGCTTGCAGAATCTTCCTCTGATGGTGTGGTTTTATCTTTGTGCCTTTGGATGTGTGTGACAAATTTATGGCGCATTCTCCATGTGCCAGGAACTGCATAATTATTCTCTCTGAAAACATAAGACTTAGCAACATGTTCCTGCCATCAAAATGTGCATAGATTATTTAAGTAAAGCAAGCATGAAATCTACAGAACACAAACCGTGTGCTCTGAGAAAGATACACAGAGGATGGTCTGCGGGCTAACACTGAGGGAACAGTCATCATCATTCCTTTTGAGAAAGTCAGAAAGTATTTCTTAGGGGAAAGCATCCTTGGAAATCTTCAAGGAGGATTACACATTTTCTAGGCTGGAACAAAGGATTTGTAAGAAATAACGGGTGGAAATATGAAACAAGACATTTCCTAAACAGAACAAAAGGCACAGAAAAGCCTTGCAGCGAGTAATTAAACACGGATAGCACACAAGGACCCAGAGGAAAGGCTGTAGGAGAACAGCGGTCGGACATGGAGACCAGCTCGAGCCAAAGGTTTGGAACACATCGTGCTCAGACAAGGAACTTTTAAGGGTCTTATGGGACTGACCACTGTGTTGAGGAGGTGATGTTTAAAGGGATCAAGTACGGATCAGAATTAGAAGCCATTGTCACTATCTAAGTGGGAAAGCTAGGCTCCGACTCCAGGCAAAAGCAGCAAAGACAAAAAGAACTTCCGGAAACAAAACCAGTAAGAGCGTGAGGGGAAGGCTCACACATGTGGGACTCGGAAGGTACTCACATATGTGGTGAGCATGCTTGTCCCCAGTGCTGTTCACCAGACACTTTACTCTGGCTCCTTCCAGTAAGAAACATGGAGCAATTTCAGTCTCTGGCCTTTTGGGTACAGCCTTCCAACAAGTTCAAGGCCACAAGCAAAACTAAAGAGTGTTGTTTCTAGGCAGAAGCATTTAATTGCTGCTATTACAGTCTCTAGACCTTTCATACAACAGCCACAAAGTTCAGGATGACAGCTGCTCGATCAGTTCAAACCCTGGAAGACCTGGATGGTACACACTCCCTCACCAACTTCCCACAGATCACTTGTAGAGCGAGGGAGAAACTAGCCTGTGTTGTTTCAAAACCACTGATGTCTTGAGTTTTATTATTAGATAGCAGTGTCTAACCAAGCCTGGCTGATGAAAAGGATAATGGAGAATGCAAACTCAACCTGTAGAGGTTTATCTTGTTACAATCCTTTTGCGTATATTTAGTATGAAATCCCTGGCAATATTTAAGGGAAAGGACCAAGCTGAAGCAATGTAAAGAGCTCCTGCAGGATGCCTGGCCAGGCTCCCCACTAACTGCCCTTCCATTGCTCCCAGAGCACATGTGTTTACACTTTAGGAAGGCACCCATGTGGAATTGTTTGTTTCAAGCCCCAGAAGAGCACTCAGAACCTGCTCTGGCCTCCACCGTAGTTGCTTGTTGGACGTAGAAATGATAAATGGAGTGATGGGAATGGGTGACGTTGCCAAGAAAGGGATGCGTAGAAAATGAGAACGGAACTTAAGGTAGACACTTTGACATTTGTCAGGCAAACAGAGAAGGATGAGCTTAAAGGAACTGAACCCAGAGAGCAGACATAGGCTTCTTGTTTCAAAGTCTGGTTCAAATAACTGTCGGTTCCAGATATAGCGTGTTAGACAAAAAGCTTTGGTAGCCTTGATAAGAAAGATCCACTGGCCTACAGAAAGAGGAAGATCTATTGCAGGGCGGGAGGATGGATAGAGCCATAGAGAGATCTCCAAGGGATATCCCTGGTGTGGGGCCTGAGACTACATTTTGCAGTTCAAGGGTCCCAGGAGGATGTGCTGTTTGGTCCACAGACTGCACTTGGAGTATAAATGCTTTGATCACCATTTCAGGAAACCTAAGGTGTGGATCTAACTTCAGCCTGAGGACTTTACGAAGACACATGCTTGTGCTTGAAAACTTTCTCTTGGTGAATCTGTACCAGAAAGCCAAAGTTGTGAAAAGAATCTGAAGATTTATATAAGCAATAAGAAATGAGGTCATGACGGATCATCGGGAACCTTATACTTTCTAGTGTAAATAAGGACCTGGGGAGTGTTTCATTTGAAAATGATGTTCAAAATCCAACATTATGAATTAAGGAGTTTAGAGTTTTATAATTCCAAATGTTTATAAAAGCTGTAAACTGTTAGGAAATTTGCTAAGAGGGAAAAAAAAAGTAGTTTCTACTTCAACACTCTCAAATTCAGCTAGCCACTTGCGGGAAGGAACGCCACTTTTGAAGACTATTTTTCTCTTGAGTTCAAGAGAAGTGGGGGCAAAATGTAAATCACATTTCCTGAGATCTCTCTATCACTCTGCCTTTTCATTCTTCTTCGTGACAGGAAATGAAAGGTCTAACAAGCCATACCTAGAGCTTTCACAGCACGGAGAAGGCGAGAGAGGTAACCTCAGACTCCTCTCCAGAAGTCTATGGATAAAACAAGAACAATTCACTGTTGGCATTGATGAGTTTAAGGTTTTTGTATACAAGACTTCAACAGCCTGGGAAAGAAAGATTCAGTGTCCTTCTAGAGAGATTTTTAGACCACAGCATTGCTGAAACAAAACTGACTTGAATAATAGTTTGAAAAGTCAATTCAAGCCAGACCTCATGACTATGAAGATTCCATGATACATTCTCAACCCATATCACCCATTCTCTACACAGCAACAATTACAAGCATTAAAAATTCCAACCAAAGGGCTGGAGTGTGGCTTAATGACAAAGCATTGGTTTAGCGCATGGGAAGCCATATTCCAACCCTCAAGCCCACAGAAGTAAAGGGGAGTGGGGTTATCAATTAACACATCAGTTACCTGAAGATGGGGAATCTCAAGGTAGCCATCTTCCTCCACTTAGTATAGAGTGGCATGTGTCCTTGAATATAGAATCGTGTGGGATTGTGGGCATGTCCCTCAAATGACCAATGAACTAGAGGATATATAACAATTCTCAAATGTAGCATTTATAGGACAAAATGGAAAGCAAGTTAGAGTAACAGATGTGTGACCTCTCCCCTGGGTGGTATGACATGCAGCTGAGTCCCAGCTGCCTACCCAGAAAGAACACAAGGGAGGAATAACACTGTGGGAAAGGCAGAGAGATGCTATCCTTCATACTAGCTTCCAGTAGGAAAAGCGAACTTTGAAAAGAAAGAGAAGAGATGGGATTGCCATCTCTTGTGTCTGGCAAGGTACAAGAGAGAATTCAAAATAGTTCTGTACAAAAGAAGCTCTTGGCTTTCCAAAACTTGGAATTTATGGTAAAATTTGAATGGTCAGGAAAGAGAGAGCAAGGTAGAAATGATAGAAGATACTGCTTTAGAAAGGAAAAGGGAATCTATGATTCACATCATAGGCAGGGTATTAATAATGGCCTAGTACAGACAATTACTCTGCCTCTGGATTTCTTGAAGTGGGGAAGATTTAAAAAGAAATCTAAGGAATCTGGACAGCCTAGTCAAGAGGTTGTACAGCATAGGTGTAGATTGGATCAGTCTTAGTTCTGTGAAAGTGGAGAAATAAGCAATAAGCTCATGCCTCCATGAGAAAAGACTGCATAGCCCAAGGAAATACAAGGGAGTTCAATGCCTGATAGACTAGCTCAAAATAGCCATTAGGGATGCTTGGCTACCATCAACCGTGGTCCGCATGAACATCAGAGACTGAAAGACAGTAGGAAAACAGGTGTTACTGGGAGAACTGAAAATGAGAGAGGCAGCGTTTGGCACCGAGTTCACTGGGCTTAATAGGTCAGTGTTCACTGGAGAGTTAAGGAGGAAATTAACTGAGCAATGACCTAAGACTAGATGGGGCTTTGATGCTTTGCTGAGACATGGCCTTTATGAGACAGGAAAGGTTCTGGAGGCTCTAAATGGTTAAGTGGTTAAGCTGGTGTGGAAATGGGGTTTATAAGATGCTGAAACCCTTAGGAAGGAATGAGGGGGACTGAGACAGAGGAAGAGTCAGCTCCAGGTGGTTGTGGTGAAGTCAAGCTGGAATTCCCAGGGAAGCAACTGACAGACAGACAGACAGACTGAGGCTTTGCTAGTGGGTTATGGAAGGTTTCCTAGCCTGCACAGAAGTTCGCAGGTGAGACACAGGACAACACGGAACAGGCCAAAAGGTTAAGCCTGTCTTATGAGAGGTTAGCTACCTCCTCCAAAGGCCACTGTGGACATTTCTCCCCTGTAAGAGAAGATAGACATGCTTGAGATTGTCTGTTCAACCCAGGCTTCTTTCGGTAGCCAAGTGTACCTAATAGAGAGGCTACAGTCATGACACCAAAGTAGAGTCTGTCACAATCAAGCTCCCTAGAGCAGCAGAGAACAATGTCAGGTTGTCAGGTGAAACTACGGCCTCTAACCGGACTGAGCAGCACAGAGAATCCCTGCAAAGCCCCTGTGAAATGTGGAGAGGCAGACTGGAGGGATGGCTCGACTGTTAAAGGGAAGGCTCACAAGAAAAAAGTATAAAAACTGTGGAGATACAATACAGTTATTCTGTAGTGCCCTATGATGAGAGGCCTGAAGAGGGCGCCAGCATCCTGGAACTAGAGTTGCTGGTGTTAAGAGCTGCCTGGCACAGGTGTTGGGAACCAAACCCAAGACCTGGGTAAGGGCATCCTCTGGTCTTAGTGGTTGAATCTCTCCAGCTCTGCCTTTGGTTCTTCTAAATAAAAGAATTCACCTCTCAAAAGTAAACCCTTCCTTCTATGTCATACAGCCCATCAGGACTGCATGATCACCAAGGAAATAAAAAGCCAGCTATAACGAACTTTCTTACATTTCAATTTCTTGCAATATCCTGAATCATTATTTTCCATCCACATCTTGGGGTCCACATGGACAGATGCAAACCTAACCTTCACCTTGGCAGCTCCTGTTAAGTGTTGTGTGAGACCCTGCATGCCGCTCCTCAGATTCATCGGTTGCAAAGGTCGGCCCTCCTCTTCAGAAGTCTTTTACCATGCTGCCACAAGCTGAGTCAGAAGGGGAAAACTGGAAACGGAGACCACAGCCTTTACCCCAGGATCCCTGAAAGTCCCCGCGAACACGTGAGCCACAGCAAGAGCTGGGGAAGCATGGAATTGCCTCCCCCAACAATTAGAACTTCTCAAAAGTAAGCAGGACTTAACGAGAGTTAAGATGTAAAGCGAAGATGTAAAGCGGCTGTGGTGCGCGTTACAACAGCATGCGTCTCAGTTATAAACTATGAAATGTTTATGGGGGAAGATATTGCTTCACAAGAAAATCATGCTGTGCAGAACGTAGAAAAATGCTTTTGAAGAATGTGTCAGAAGATCCCTACTTTGCCAAAGTTTCCAGAGTACAAGCAAGATTTAATTTAGGGGTGGATTCAAATCAACAGCCTCCATGGTGTCACACATAAGCAGACAAAATTCTAATGCTGGGGTATGCTTAAGAGAAATGAAAATGTTCATACCCACAAAAGTTTACACATGAATATTCACAGCGGGCTATCAGGTAAATCAGAGGCCAAGAGTTTGTTCAATGAACAAACATTGTAATAGCCATAAATGAGATACTATTCAGTCATCAAAAATGATAATGTTTTGATTCATATTCTCAAGGGTCATTGTTGAAGAGTGAGCAGAAAGATCCCAAGAACCCAAAATGGTGGCTATAAATCAAGAGAGAAAGTACACATATGAACTGCACGTATGAACAGTTGATAGTATACAAAAGACCTATGCAATTTCAAGCCAGACCAAATTCCGACACGAGATGGGGAGGTGGGCATGAAGTTACACCTCTAGTTAAGAACTATTCTGAACCTTTGCAGGGAGGTGAATAGGAATCCAGGTTGAGGGCAGCAGCAGGTGCAGGAGCCAGGTAGCTCCAGGATGTACAGAGGTAGATGTCAGAAACTGGTTTTAAAAAAATGGCAACACTGAAAAATGCAGCTGGACAGATGTAACAGGCTGTGTCTGTTGTAGGGAGGCATCAGGCCTTTAGTGTGTTGTCACCATCTTTCAAAGCTCTGCGGAGGAATATCCGGGGTCACACTAGGTCAGCTTTGATTTTGAAAATTGAGACCTTCAGCACATACTCTAAATGCTACAACGGCAATCAAGTGATACGTGCTGAGGATCCGTTCATCCGTCCATCTCAGTTTCATGAACAACAGCCTAAATTAGAAGGGCAGTCTCTTGGAAAAACCAACAACCTGTTGTTATTGCTGTCCACCAATGTTTTGGATCAGGCTCCTTTAAATGCATGTAACCAACTGAAACGGGAGACAAATAACAAGATAAAGATGATCAATTCCACCACTAAAGAGTTGAAAATTGTAATTTCATCAGAGCAATCTATTATTTTCTCGGACATTGGGCTTAAGAAAGTCATACATTTAGAGTCGACAAGGTAAATTAATGCCAGTAAATATAAATGCCTATTTGTTCATGTATGTTAGGATCATATGTGATATTTATTATAAAGTAATACTGTACTATCTTGATACTCACAGAGGATTTATTCTAAGGCCAAATCCATAGTAGCTTACAGCGCTTTGTATACAGCTTATGTACATCCTCCAGTTACTTAAAATCGACTTTAGATCTCTCATAATGCCTAATAAAATATGAAGGTCATGTTAGTTGTTCTACTGCTCAGGGAATCATGAGAAGAAAATGAAGTATGTAGATGTTCCGCACAGATGCAATTTCTTTTTGGCCCCCACACTGTCCATTTGTGGCTAATTGGATCTGTGGATATAGAGGAAGGATTGTTTGTTTGCTGTGAGAATGTTTGACACTCATTGTGATGGACAGTGGGTTACGGTTGGAGGCTTCGTATAGAAGAAGAAACCTGACCATGTTTATTTTTACAAACAATGGCAGAGATAGACACTGGACTTGGAAGGAAGAAGTAGAGGAAGGAGACTAGCTTAGGTTCTGCCTCTGACCTAGATGAACTCACGTTTGAAATAAGGTCCTGGGTGCATTAAAATAGGTAGAAATCAAGATGGATTGGATTGGAGGGTAAGAGAGGTAAAGAAATCAAGGCTGATTTGTAGCTTCCTGGCATGGGTAGGCAGGTTATTTGGGGCCATATATTCAGGGGAAGCCGGTGATGCAGGCAGGTGGAGGACTCACTGGAAGATCACTTTATACATGGGGGTGCCATGCGACAACGGAGTTCAACAGAATCACAGCCTCCATGCCCATGACTTCTGTCAATTCAGCTTGGCCAAGAAATTGAGGAATATAAGAATTCCAATACGGCACGTTCTTGGGGAATGTGTTAAAGCTATATTTGATATTTGCTTTATGGTTGTCTTTTGAATTTGCCTCTATCCCATTGCCTCAGGTCTGAAGCCGAGGCATCAGTAGGGACGCTGAGATGGAGCCCGGCTGCCCTGAATCAGGATAAGGGAGTATCAGCTATCCGTTTTGATAATTCCCCTGCGCCATACTGACTCGAAGCACCTTCCACGTCCTTCTGTCTTCAGCTCGTGTGTCCTGTGTGATATTCTTTCCTCACACCCGTGAGCACTTATGGAAAATGACAGGTCTAGCCACCCTGCAGTTTTCATGGTGTTCACGAGTAATTGTTTCTATTATAGCCATCGTTGGCACTGATAGCAACAGCAAGTCACGCGGTTACGTGGCTGAAACTGCAAATTCCCCCCCGCCCCGGGATGCCAGCGACCATCCTCTCACTGATTTGACCCTGAGTATATACTACCCTCTAAAACATGCTCATTGCAGTTTTGACTTCCTATCTTTTGAATGGCGGCGTCACTCACCCACGAAAGACAGCAGGATGGCCAGCAGCACAATGAGGGCGCAGATGCAGGGGATGAGCGCCAGCAGGAGGAAGCGCAGCAGATTAGCCGGCACCAGCTTCTGAGGGCAACCCTCGCCCACACCACTGTCGGCTCTCAAGACCTGATGGGAGAAGAGGTGAAACGTGGTTTTAATATCACACAACAGTCCAGGGTCTGGTGTGAAATTCTACATTACAGCTGTCTTCTCGGGGATTTGCAGTTCCTAAGAGCTTTGACACCTTGTTCTTGAGGGCATGAAATAAGGTACTCAACTAACAGCAATGAGCAAGAAAATGATTGCACACACAAACAAGTCCTCCTCTTCTCCCTCCTCCTCCCCTCTCTCAATCCTCCCTCCTCCTCCTCTTCCTCTTCCTCTTCCCCTCATGTTAGGCAATCATTCTACCAATTTTTCTTCTTGCTTTTTTTTTATTATTTACTTCGAAAAATCTTCTCATTAGATAAACTTTTAATAACATTTTAGCATGTTTGGGTTTTTTTTTTTTTAAAGAAACATTTATCAGTTTGGCAGTATTCCAAATGCTGTGAATTCTCATGGCACGAACTTGCCCTGAGCCAGATGTAAGGGGTGTGTCTGGTGTGTAGCACAAACAGGACACCAACTAGACTCCATTCTTCTTTGCCTCATTCCCATCCGGATAAAACGCGTTTTTAGGTGGTAATAGTTCCACAACGTTAAGTATTACTGACCACACGTCTACTAACAAGTCCAAAGTCAGAGACCGTCCTGGGTGTCAGTGAAACAGAGCAGCTCAGGGGACACCCTCTGCTGCTCACAGTTCCCCTACAGTCTATCCATAAAGCGAGGGAGACAGACCACAGTGATGGCTCAGAACTTCTCGTCAGCAAATGCTTTCCATTGTGCGAAGTTCAAGCTCCTGTCTGGGAATTTGTTTATTACAGCCTGCTAGCTGAAGGCTGAGGCTGTCTCGGCAGAAGCCTGAGATGTTACTGAAAGTACTGAGTTATGGCAGGCTGCTGCCGTAGTCCCTGAGCAAGCCTAGTTCCTGATTGTTGAACCCCGGCCTTGGCCTTCCGACAGCTTTGCACTTGGCTGTTAATGTCTGTGAGGTCTTTTGGACCACGGTTCTCCAGTCCTGAGCTCCCTTTCTTGTTATATTGTACAGATCCTGTTCCAGATGTTGAGCAGCCCAAACCTAAAATTAATTCACTTCTCTTTCCCTACTTCAGAACTTATCCTCGCCTGGTTTCTGTGTGTTCAGAGAATCTCTCCTATTCTAACAACCCCAATATCAAGCGCTTCTTCTCATGAACCCCCGCCACACATGGCCAGTACTCTTCCTCTGTCATAAATACGTAACTTTCAATAAAAGAACGACCCCGTATAGAGCCTTTTCGTTATCGAGACTGCTCTGCCAGAATGGTCCTGTAATATTGTTAAAACTTCCTGGCTGGCCCATGGTCATTTCCGCGACATGCAAAGGGAATGAATTGAGACAGTTTCTCTCTGAAACAGGCATCATACTCCATTTCTGCTTTATTCCCCGCCCCCGTTAAGATGGATCCTTGGTCACTGAGGTCTACAACAAGCAGCGTCCACCACAGAATGCAATGCAGTCTTCAGCAACCTTAGCAATTCTCCATGAAAGGACACTGTTTGAAAGAACTTGGGATGTTGGCTTTAGAAGGGCTTCATTTATTGGCTCGTGTATCTACTAACCCGTTCTCACTGCACCTGGTTCGAAGCACCAGCCAAGGTGAGTTCATCTAATCAGTCTACCGTTGATTCTCAGGAAGATAGAATTTATAATAAAATATAATAATAAAATAGGAGGTCTGTGACGGTACTGCAATCTCAGCTCCGTCACTGGACACAGGGAACCCTTTCAGGCTTGGAGACAGCATTGATCTGGCAGGACTGCAGGCCAACAGAGATGGTGGCAGGACCAATTTACTCAATTAGGTATCGCAGCCCACAGTAAGTCTAACGATGATCTCAAACCAATGATCTCACCAAAGCTCACTTCACAAGAGAAATAACTGCCATGGGGAACACAAGGATGGTATATGGTTTCCAGGGAAAGGACTACAAGGAGGGTTCACTTCAACCAGCGTAAGTCTTAGAAAAGTAACCTTGGAAAAGCCTCTTAGAGATGGAAACACATCCAGAGAGGCAAAGAACCGCGAACTCCCTCAGACTCCCCACAGCAATGACAGAAGCCATCGCTCTATGAAGGTCGTCGTGAGACTATTTTACTGACAGTTGTCCCAGGTTATACACCATGGTTCCTTGTTGTCCAGAATGCTATAGCAAAGCACAGATCACTTAGTATTCACAAGGAGAGAAATCGGAGGCCGGAGTTCTAGAATCCCATAGAAGTGCATATCCGTAAGTACCCAACCTCTGGACACTGCACTCCTGATTTGTCTCACTATTTTTACCCTGGCTAGGAAACTGATGCCTTTATTATTTTTTTTTAAAGGAAGATAAGGGAGAACTATTGAAACAACTCAGTATTCTAGTTCTGTCTTCTCAGTCACGTGGTTGTCTGGCTGCTCTGTGGCTGGAAATGCCATGTCCACTAGGGGTCTGTGAGGCTCCTGGGAACCATGCAGGGCAGACCTGTTCTAGTCAAGTCCTCTAGACAAACAGAACTGATCAAATATCGATGGGATTTATTAGAGTGGATTGCAGCAATAGTTTTCAACATTCATAATGCCACGACCCTTCAGTTTAATGCTCTCCCAAATGAGCTACTTTGGTCCCAATACTGTGACCCTTGAATAGAGTTCCTCATTTTGTGGTGATTCCCTAAATCATAAAATTATTTTCACTGCTAATTCGTAACCTTAATTTTGATACTGTTATGAATTATCATGTAAATATCTGTGTTTTCCAATGATCTTAAGAGACCCCTGGGAAAGGGCCATTCCACCCTGTTTGGTCGGAAGCATCACCTCCGCTCCCTAACACACCAAGGACACCTACCAACTAAAATCTGGCTTTATCTGCTACTGTGTCCCACTTATATACTCAGGCCTCACCTGCACAACCAGGGCACTTCCCTTTCCCGTTCTTTCTGGCAGTTAATGACTCTTCCCATGACTAGCCCCATTCATAGGGATAATAATAACAATATATTTTTTTCCTAGCCACCTGCCTTCTCATCTCCCTCAAGAAACAGCTGCCTGAGGTCCCCAGGATGACAGGAAACCGGATGCTGCTCCAGTCACACCTCTCGCTGAGCATGAGCCCACCAACTCCCAGGTCTCCCCTCTCCCACGTCACCCCATGCCCATCGAAAGCAGCCAGACTTGAGCCGGCACCCCTTTATCCAAGGAGTCTAAAATGTTTGGTTGAGGGGCTTCACCTCAGCTCGCTGGCTTTATCCAAAAAAGTCCAGATTGTTTGGTCAGAAGTGTCACCTCAGCTCCCTAACACCCCTTTATATAAAAAGTCCGGATTGTTTGTCTGGAGGCTTCTCCCCAGCTCCTGGCATAAGCTCCCTCCCCTGGGAGCGGCCACTTCCCTCCGTTTGCTTCCGGCTCCACTTCCTGTGACTAGGCTCCCTTTCTGATTGCGTTGAGGGCTGTTGTCTGGGATGGTGATCTGTAAGCCAGAGAGCAGAGAGAAGTGGCCGCTTTTTTAAAGGGAGAGAGACCACGCCCCAATGGGCTGATATCTCAGCGACTATTGGCTGAAGGAGCACACTCCATTAAGCATGGGCATCTTTAATTCGGTCTGATTTGGTCTAATTGGGATCATTTACGTGGTGGAGAGGCTCATCTAAGAAAACACTCAACACCCCCCCTCCAAAGGGTCGTGACGCACAGGTTGAGAACCACTGACTTACAAGGCTGTGATCCCATTGGTCCAACACTGGCTGGTTACCGACAGAGAATGCAAGAAGCCAGAGTTGTTCAGTCCACAAGGCTGGATGTCTTGGCTGGTCTTCAGTATATGCCCTAAGCCCAGGGAAGTAGACTCTAATCAGAGTGAAAGGATGAACTTGCCAGCGAGAGGGAAGGCAAGTGGGCAAAGAGCAAACGCCTCCTTCCTCCGTGTCCTTTACAGAGGCTGCCCGCAGAAGGTGCGGCCCAGATTGAAGGTGAGACAAAAGGTGGGTTTTCCCACAGCAAATGACTCAGAAAAGTCCTCAGAGCTGTGCTCAGCCCCTCGGGGTTTAGTTCATTCCAGATATAGTCAAAGTTGGCCACCAAGAGTAGCCATCACAACAGCAGTGAGTTAACCGCTAAGACTACTTACTCCTAAGCTTCCTTCCAGGAGGCTCTCCCAGCGCTCTCCCTGTGATCTCCCAGCCCTCTCCCAGAGCTCTCCCTGTGATCTCCCAGCCCTCTCCCAGCGCTCTCCCAGCGCTCTCCCAGCGCTCTCCCAGGTAGCATTGGTCTTCCAGTCTTCCAGAACTGAACCTCCTCACCCTTGGGACTATGCAGTAAATTCAAGGAGCTAAGCATCTCGTCAGAACTGCACATGTGTATTATAAAGCAATTCGTTCTGATGTTGTTCTAATCTCCCTGGAGGAAACTTGCTTCTCGTATCTCAAGAACAACATTCATGTAAAAAGCTATCATGTTTGCTTTTACGGCATATAATGATAGCTTCTTCCTAATGGGAGTATTTTCTTCAGTCAGTTAATTTCCACTGGGGCTCTTCTCCTCCTTATCTTCCATGTTCCTGACTCTGATGTGTTTGTCTCTCAACTTGCTACTTTTATCAGCTTTGTGACATCCATTCTCTCAATCCCTTGGGGCCTCCTAACCAGTGAGCCCCTAAATCTTCCCCCAGTCTGCTGACTTTCCTTTCCTATTTGTCTGCTTTGGGGTGTTTGTGTTTGAACCTTTACTGCCATAACCCCTACAGCTGCTCTGAGCACCCCCATTCCTCTGGGTTTCCCCCTCACTGCCATGGTTAGAGGTTCATCAGCTTGACATAAACGAGAGCCAAGGGGCAAGAGGAGCCTCTATTGAGGTTCCATCCCGTAAGCCTATAAGGCATTTTCCTGGTTGGTAATTGACAGAGATAGACTCAGCCCAGTGGATCCAGTCTGGCCAGGTGGTCCCTGGTGGCAAAGAAAGCAAGCTTAGCAAGGAGAAGAGATGAAGCCAATAAGCAGCATGTCTCCATGGCTCTGATTCAGTCCCTGGCTTCAGGTTCCCATGGGCCCGGCTGCTCTGACTTCTTTAGATGATGCACCACTATCCATCTAAGATGGCCCTTTCACCTCTACTACAGATCCTACCACCTTGTTCAGAAGCCTTACCGTCACCCTTTTTAAGCCTCTCTCCCCACCCTTTCCCTCTCCCCTCCCTTCCTTCCCTTTTTCTCCTTCCTCCAACACTGTACCCTCTATTACCAGCTTTTTATCAAGCCTAAAAGCTTAATTAAGTCTTAGGCTAGAGGGATGACAAGCACAAAGACCTGAGTTCAGATTCTCCGAACCCAGGTAACCACTGGGTGGGTTTGATGGCTTGCCTGTAATTCCAGCTTTGAAAGGCAGAGACAAGGGATCCCTGGAGTAAGCAGGTCAGTAAAACTGAATAATTGGCAAACTCTGGGTTTCATGGAGAGACCCTGTTTCAATGACTGAGGTAGAAAGCCATAGAGGGTGATTCCTGACATCAACCTGGGGCCTCCCGCACAACCTGTGCACACACAGGGGCACACACAGCACACACGCACACGAAACACACACATTTACTTGCACACATGCACACCACACACGTACATTCACACGCACACACACATACACCTACACACTCACACACTGCACACATACATTCACATACACACAGACACACACTTCACACGTGCACACAGTGACACGCATGCAGAAGCATACACACCTGCACACCACATACACACACGAAAAGTGAGGACAGGGAATAAGCTCTAGTGTCTGCTCGTTGTATTAGAACGTTATTATGCACCCAAATGTGCTTTGAGAATTTTTTCAGTACTAAAGAGAGATGGCATCTCTTCAGTCCATCTCCACTCAGTGTGCACCAAGCATCAGCCAGACAATTGCTACCCCAAATGAATATGAGCATTTGCCAGTGCTAGATGCACACCACTTTGTTCTCAGTCAACTGCAAAAGTGTCCCTCACGTGAACTAAACGCAGATTTGTTGAATAAGAGATCAGCAATGTAGGTACTTCTCAGACCAACCATCTGTCAGTTCTCCGTATTAGCTTCTGCTCTACCAGCGAACAAAACGCTTCCAAACCATCCGTCAGAATTACTCTGGACCCAAGTGTCTTTTGTTGTGATGTTTGTTTTGAATATCCCTGGAGGCACAGGGAAAGAGCATCTGGTTCTCAGTAAGTCTTTTCATCCCATTCTCTGTCGTTTAATTGAAGCAGACGAGGTTCCAATAACCCAATGCCCTCTCTCAAAATGAAATTACTGAGTTCACACCAGAACACATGGTTCTGGCAAGTCAACCCTGCCCACAGCTCCTCCTCTGAAAACTGCAACAGCACCAGACAGTCCTCTCCCAAGACACATATTCACACTTCCAAGAATGGATGCTCAATCTAGAGGCTAAATACCAGCACAGTGTTTACTCTGTCCGGGAGACGAGATAATAATTACCCCGTAATGCAGACAGTATGTCATATTCATGCTCCTGCTTTCAAGGAGGCATTGTTCAGCTAAGTGCGAACTATGAGAGAACAGACTGGAATGTTTCAGAGGCAACTTATGTAATTGCCTCAACTACTAGAAGTTTAGGTGACCTTATAAAGCCATCCCTTCACCCTACCCTTATGTCTATATCTACAAATTAGAAAACAAAAATTTCAATGCCTTGATACCACCACAAATGTGCAAAAAAAAAAAAAAAGAACAAACAGGTTTTTTTTTTTCTTTTTCTTTTTTTCTTACAAGTTCACAAAGTTTTGAGACCTGATTGCTCCCTGGGTGGAGCAGCTTAGAGGGTGCCTTCTCCATTCAGCTCCCTGAAGGAAAGTTATCATCTTTATCTTAGACGTACAAGAAAATCTTTAAGTCCTGTTTTCTTCAGAACAAGCTAGGTGGGTCATATTTTGTAATAGTCACAAACATACATACAACAGACTCCCTTTTTTCTGAGGAGGAGGAGGAGGAGGAGGAGGACTAGGAGAACAAGGAGGATAAACACACACACACACGTCTTTTTTGGAGATGACTTTGCCCTCATACTCTAACATTTCAATGCTGTCATTCTATGGAAAACACAACCGACAGGCAGTTGTCCTTGAAGGCAGATACTATGCCGGAACTCTTTCTGCACACATTGGAGAGCCCGAAAGATGTGTTTCTTTTTTATCCCCTTATCTCTTTCTCTTTGTATTTTTCTCTTTGTCCCTGGGTGTGGAAACTGAACTGGAACCGTGATGCTGTTGTCTTCTTGGAGGGAGGACAATGGAGGTGAGGAAAGGAAGAAAAAAAAAAAAGAAAAAGGTTGGACTATCCATTCCTCGGGAAATTAAATATTTGACTTTTTATTCATAAAAAAATGCTTTAAATTTTGCATCCAGATTATGTTACCACACAGCTAAAGAAGCTGGGCACATCGTAAAAGGAAGCAATCCCTTTTTCATATAGCCAAATGGAGACTGTGGAATGTGTCCACGCCGCAGAGACTTCACTGACTCGTAGATCCTCTATCAATGGAAACTCTGTGGCTTGAAGATTGAAAGCGATTGGCAACAGGAGTAGACATCTAAAATATTAGCTTTCTACAGCTGAAAATAATAAGGGAGAGCACACACGACCAAATGGATTTTATGCTCTGCAACAACCCGTTTCAAGCATTGTGATGCAGAGCAAAGCATAAACAGATGTGCAGCGGTTAACCTCCTGACCCCACCTGCTGAAAGGGATCCCGCCACGCAAAGGCACGAGGAGGGATGGTACGTGTTAGATGAAGTGGCAGTTGCTTTCTGAACGCCTAGAGCGGAGGATGAAATCCCAACTTAACGGGCATTACATATCTCGCCGTGTTGTGAATATTCTAGTCGGAAAAGAAAGGGAAAATCTGTGTTGAGAGCCCTCATAACAAATTGTACCTATAAGTTACAAACTGTATCAAAAGTTGATACTAGTGTGGATTATCCCAGGAATGTTTATTTGGAGCCTTTTCTGTGCCCAATATGATCCAGAGACACAAGGGTGAGGAAGACATAATCCTTGCCCTCGGGCCCATTATAGCCTCCCTCCAAGAAGACAACAGCATCATGGTTCCAGTTCAGTTTCCACACCCAGGGACAAAGTGATGCAGGCAAGTTAATAAAGGACCTCAGCGAAACAGTCATGCGGCGTTCTGCGCCAAGACAGCCGTATTTCTTGACCATGCATTTCAATGAATCTCAAGGTATGTGTGTGGCGAGTGAAGAAGGAGCTTTGGAGGAACATCATTGTCTCTTGAGCAGGTCAGTTTCTTTTCCTGTGGACTCTCGTGCATTTCAAGGTATTTGACTTACCTGGGCATGACCTAATAAATACTAGTAAGGAAGCAACCATCCAAGGTTTGAAGATAGCCACACGTCTTTAATCCCAGCACTCTGGAGGCAGAGGCAGGCAGATCTTTGTGAGTTCCATATCAGCCTGGTCTACAGAGTGAGTTCCAAGACAGCCAGGGCTACACAGAGAAACCCTGTCTCGACGGTGTGAAGGCAGGAGAAAGGGACCCTGTGATATGGGCGGAGAGACTCCATCTACCAAGGCAGGGGTGGTGATGAGATTTTGTAACACCCTAGAAGTGCCCAGCAGAGGCGCTCAGCTTCTTTCCTGGTACCCACAACTATTTGTTCTTGTCTCTCAGTTCTACTAGCCCACTTCTTCCAACTTCTAGTCCTTTCTGATGTTTGCCTGCTTCTTGTCCTTAGGATCTGTGAGGTACTAGGTCACCTACATAAATCCTTTTCTCCAGAGTAGCCAATTCTAAGGGGG
This sequence comes from Microtus ochrogaster, assembly GCF_000317375.1. Classification (NCBI taxonomy): domain Eukaryota; kingdom Metazoa; phylum Chordata; class Mammalia; order Rodentia; family Cricetidae; genus Microtus; species Microtus ochrogaster. Next base: position 28,357,241 of record NC_022027.1, read on the forward strand.
TTCTAAAACTCAAAATCAATAGAGTCATAGCAAACATGGGCAAACTCCTAATCTCATAGGCAGCTGAAGGCAGCTTTGGCTAAAAATGTTGCCACAACCCTGAAGCCAAGGTAAGCAGTCTACTTCCTAAGGGCTTCAGAAAATACACAATATGAGTCACTTTCCCTCCTCTTCTCCAGGGTAGCCACCACAGTGTTGTCAATGATTATCTGTGTCCGTATAAATATATTCACAAGAAGAGAGACATCTCTGGAAGCAAGAAAAGGAGACTGAAAGTCAGGACCGAGTGGTGAAGGTTGATGCTAACATGGTACTGGAATCTAGAGGAAAGGGGCGGAAGGGAGTTACACCCCATCAGGACCAGGAGATTGGACCTGGGTTGGAATGAGAGCTAAGGGACCAGGGAAAAGGTCTGGGTTAGTGACTGGAGCCGAGAGCCTTAGCTATAGCTAGTACTACAATCTCCACAAAGACAGATTGGAAAGCTCTACTGAGTAACTCTTTAAAAGTGGCAAATATGTGGAAATTTTTAAGAAGATGAGAGAGAGAGAAAGAAAGGAGGTGGGTTGGGTGGGAAGAGAGGATCTCAGAGGAGTTAGAGGAGGGGAAACTTACACATAATCAGAATACAGTCTACAAAAAAATTTCATTAATAGGAAAAATGTAAAGATTTAAAAATAAGTTTTAGAAAAGACATGAGAAATGAAAATTCCCAAGAATATCTTATAAGTAAGCATGATCAGCAAACTTACATTATGGTTTGTTTGTTTGTTTGTTAAAAGACATGAGAAATGAAAATTCCCAAGAATATCTTATAAGTAAGCATGATCAGCAAACTTACATTATGCTGCTATAGAATTCCCAAGACTTGAAATGCATGTTTAAAAAATAGATCATAATATTTACAGTGTTGATGGAGATGATGCTATTTGGGAGAGTGGAGATTGTAGGTTCTCTTCCAAGATCCATGGCTTCTCTAGACCTAGGTAGTTAACTAGGTTTCCAGAACAAGGAATGAGTTTCCTCTTATTGAGCAGTCTTAAGTCTGATTAGAGAGCTGTTGGTTACCGCAAAGGTATGCATGCCACTACTGCACCCTTAGGGTTATCACACCATGTTGGCTACTGCTGTGGTCATATGACGTAGATGTCATAGCTCAGTGAGAGTGTTGGTAGCTCCCCCCTTACATTCTAAATATTTCTCCTTATACCTACCCATATGTGCAGTCCTCACTCTGCATCAAAGAAAATTCTCTTTGCAACAGACAGAGACCAAAACAGAAAACTAACATGATCAAATGAAGAGTTGTAGAGCCGATACCAAGGGATACATCTATGATCCAAGTCCCTCACTTAAGCCTAAGGATCATTCAGGAGAGGGAGCTGTGGAAAAGGAGGTAGAAATATATTAAGAGCCAGAGGGAGATTTCTGTGAGGTTATGTCTCCAAGTAATGTCAGGATGATACCAATAAAGTCTCATCAGCATGACTGTCTAAACACGAGCTGAACACAGACAAAAACAATAGCCATGCTAACATGGGGGAGGTCAGGAGGCCTCAACCCTACATGAAGAATTACAGGCAACTAAGGAACACCAAGAGAAGGAAAAATAGTCTTCTCCAGGAAAGAGCACATCAATTGGTCAAACAATCCCAAATGGTCAACCCTAAAAATTTACATACATGTGCTTGCCTACTTAGAAATGTGTGTGTGTGTGTGTGTGTGTGTGTGTGTGTGTGTGTGTGTGTGTGTGTGTGTGTGTAATGAAAAATGAGGCCATAAATTTGAAAAAGAGCAAAGAACGGTACATGAAAGGGTTTGGGGAAAGAAAAGGAAGGGAGAGGTGATGTAATTATATTATGATTCCCAAAAATCATAATATAATTTAAAAAGTAGATCCTAGACTGATGAAGCCCCCAAGGTGCCTGTCAGAAGCAAAGCAAAGCCACTGTGTATTTCCATAAGAACCCTTTTCCCAAACACACACACACACACACACAAAAAATGAGCTCACACACAATACAAACTGAAATCACATGAGAAAATAACCTTGCAAACTGTACTAAGAGGCAGAGACTGCAAAGGGGCAAGCAAGTTCCAAGTCCCTGTCCTCAAGTAAGGCAGCGTGACTGGGGAGAAACTAGCCACAAATGACATAAAGATCCATTTACTAAATGCTGTGGAGATGAAGTACAAGGCTAAGTACGATGCCTATGCCTGTAATCTCAGTACTCCAAAAGCTAAGGCAGGAGGATTGCCATGAGTTTGAGGCCAGCCTATCCTGGGACTCCGTCTCAAGGGGAAAAAAGTAAGGAGTAAAAGATTTATAATGTGAAAAATAATTTGCAAAACTGACTTCTACTTTTTAATAAAATGCCCAGTTCAACTAAAACAGGAAACCATTTATTATTCAAAATAGTTTAATGGCAAAGGATCAGTGAATCTTCCAAATGAATCTCAGAATTATTTCAGCCTTAGCCAAATAATTGAACATACCAGCTTCTTTACACTGGTGGTTTTGTTTTCTAATATGTTAATTCATGTTTATGATCTAAACTCCAATAAATGTTTGACATTTATGGTCAGAATACCCAAAGTATAAAGAATTAAATAAAAATTCCTAAAATTATAAGATGTTGGTGTTGGAAAAGGAGAATTCAAGTAATCATATCCCAGGATTCTATCAATCATATTTTTCAATTTGTTTCAGCATTTTTTCACAGTTAGTAACAGTAACAATGAAACAACTTTCAAATAATTTACTTCACCAGAAATATATACCATCTTTCAACTGTCTCAATTTTATTACCCGTGCTAACGTTGTCTGTATTTTAAGTCAAAATCAAACATATAAATAATAAATATTTAGAAATATGCTTAGTATGATAAATGTACCAAATTTGCATATGCAAAGACAAACCCTCAGATCAAAGCCAAGAAAGACTAAGCTAATTAATTATTTTTCTTTTAGTGTTTACTACTTGCCTTGATGCACCAACTTTCAAACTTTGAAGGAAATATACAATTAAAAGTTATGATTGTGATTAACGATTTTAAATAATCCCATTTTCGACTGAAGTATTTTGAAAAATATTCTTTCATAATTGTCAAGTCAACTTAGTGTTATACTAAGTTGCCACTAGGGGAAAAAAGAAGATTTGTCATGTGTGCACATAAGTTAACTTAAAAAACTCATGAAAGGAAAAATTGCCATTTTCTCCTTTTTAAAGAAATTGAAATAGCTATACATTTAGGGAAAAACTGTGTGTGGGGGGGGAAGGATGAAGAATTTCTTATTCTTCCCAGTCCTTGACACTGAACTGCTAACGCAATGTCTCATGCTTTTGTAATGTACTAATGAATAGTTCCTACAACCAGGAATCACCTCCCAGATGACCTAAGTATGTCCATCAAAATCAAGAAATTGCACCATGCATGTCTGTCATCTGATCCTCAGACCCCATTCAGGATTCTCCCGTGACTCTAACAGTCATTGCATACCTAAAAGGGAAACCTCAGAATTAATGGTCAGACTCAGTTTTCATGTTTTGTTTGTGTTCTTCATTCTTCAGTCTCATTTTCATGACTTTAACAACTTTTGTAAGTTACTAGTTAGCAGTCCTTTAGAATGTCTCCCAGGCACAGTTTCATGTTAAATTCAGACATCTTTAGAAGAAATATCATAAAAGTGGTATCACATTCCCATTACATTTTATCAATTTGCCCGGTTTTTCTTGATGATAATTGTATTAGCTACAGGATAAGAGTGTGTGAACCAAGTCTCTCAGTTTGAACAGTGTTTCCTTCGCCAGTGTAACAGTATAATTAAGACGTTTGCAACAAGGTGCTTTGAACTTTGCTAATATCCCTTCCCTCCAAATTTTCCATTTTTTTTTTATTTTGAATAAGAGTAATTTTGTGGTTTCCTGTTTCATTCAACATGGGGCTGAAAATGTTGTTTAATTGGCAGAGTGCTTGTCTACCATGCACAAAACCCACATTCAATCCGCAGCACCTAACTAAATCCAGAGAGATGGTGCACACATGGAATCCCAGAATTGGGAGGATGGAGGCAGAAGGATTAGAAGTTCAAGAGCATCCTTGGTTACACAGTAGCTCATGGGATACATGAGATCCTGTCTCAAAATAAAACAGCAAAGTACCTCCCCAAACACACATGTTCAGGAAATCCACTCATTCAGGGCTTCATGATATGGTAATATCATTATTTTTTTCCATGGCCAACCTGGCCTCTCTTTGGCCACTGGGAACCCAGTAAGCTTGCTTCTGCATGCCTCTGACATGCGTACACCATTCCAGAAGTACTTCCTGCTTCTGTGCAAGCAAAGGTTTGGGAATCTTTGCCTCAATTTGCCCTTTTTTTGTTTGTTTGTTTGTTTGTTTGTTTGTTGTTTTTCAAGATAGGGTTTCTCTGTAACAGCCCTAGTTACACTGGAACTAACGCTGTAGACCAGGCTGGCCTCAAACTCACAGAGATCCTCCTACCTCTGCCTCCTGAGGGCTCGGATTAAGGGCATGCAGAACAACTATCCAGCAATCTGCCCTTTCTTCATGGAATATTGTGTGGGTTCTATGTCCAATTCTCATACCACCGGGACCAGGCCCACAATAGGCATTCAGCATTCATTAATTCCTATTGGAGCGGACATGCATACTCAGGAGAGGATCAAAGCGGAAGGCAATGGTTTCAGATCAGGTTTCAAAACTCTCTTTGTGTCTTCCTATTCTTTGTATTCCTCTCTTTGTATCCTCCCTAACCCCTCGCTCTTATCCACACATTCCCTACTCCCAAGCATCCCTGTGAGTCATGCCTCTACAATGCCAGCACAATGCAGGAACGTAGGAAATAAACTGTTTCAACTTCCCTCCTGCCGCAGTGGCCCTTGTCCCATAGTGACGCTGAAGAGTTGGTCCCCTGCACGCACTATGCTGATCTCTAGGGATAAGCTGAAAGCAAAAGTACCTGAGTCCAGATTGGGGTCAGAGGAAGGCAGTGGAGCTAAAGGTGGAAGCCTGGTTCCTCACGTAGCTTCCTCATCTCTGTCTCCAAATACAGATACAGAGTTAAGGCCCCTAGGACATTGCCGGAGCACACATGCGCATGCGTGCACTGTGGCTGGAACCTCGCTAGGATGTCCCCCCTGAGCACACACACGCATGCGTGCACTGTGGCTGGAACCTCGTTAGGATGTCGCCTGGGCACACACGCGCATGCGTGCACTGTGGCTGGAGCTTTCATGTTAGCAATCTGACAGCAAAAACCAACAGAAATTTCTTCTCATTCATCAAATTCCCCTAGGTAGCTTTTTTTTTCTCATTCTTTTTTGGAGCAACTTCAGCATATGACTTTTTCTTCCCTTATAAAACCCCAAACAGTGGGGCAGTGGTGGCGCACGCCTTTAATCCCAGTGCTCAGGAAGCAGAAGAAGGCAGATCTCTGAGTTCCAGGCCAGTCTGGTCTGTAGGCTAAGATCCAGGACACCCAGGGGTACACAGAGACACCATGTCTCAAAAAATAACCAACTGTTTTAATAAAGCACACACTTTTCTTCAGTATATCTGAATTTCTGGCAATACTATCTGTGCCTTTTGGGGCCACTGTTGTTAATTTTTATTCTTTGTTCTTACTTTCTTGATATTTTGTGGGGGCCTACCACCCCCAGCTCCCAAATCATGGCATGTAGGCTTATTCTTACTTATGAATGCCCTGCCTTAGCTTGACTTGTTTCTTGCCAACTTTTCTTAAATTATCCTGACGACCTTTTGCCTCTGGACTTTTTTCCTTTTCTTACTTCTGTATATCTTACTTTCACTCTTACTCCGTGGCTGTTTGGGTGGCTGGTCCCTGACATCCTCCTCTCCTTGTTCTCTCTCCTGCCTCCTGCTCTTTTCCTCTTCATTTACACTCTCTGCCTGCCAGCCCCGCCTATCCTTGCTCCTGCCTCACTATTGGCCATTCAGCTCTTTATTAGATCATCAGGCGTTTTAGGCAGGCAAAGAATCACAGCTTCACAGAGTTAAACAAATGCAGTATAAACAAAAGCAACACATCTTCACATCATTAGACAAATGCTCCTCCGCATAAACAAATGTAACACACTTACATTAATATAAGATAATATTCCACAACGGGCCATTATTAAGGAAAGTAAGGGTTCTGCATATACAAGCACTGCAGGACCAAGACAGCAATAAACAATGAAAACCACTATCACACAAGAAATTTACTCTGTACTAACATGCTGGACAAAAGGATGGTTCTCATCCAGGGCCGGATAAAACAGGAGCTAAGAGATTTCAATACTGTGTGTGGGAAAGGCCAATCTGGCCATAGTTTCAGTGTTTGTCTGTTTTAGAAACATAAGTGAAAGGACAACAAACCTTCTAAAGGGAAGATCTCCTTTTTTAAAAAAAATGAAATGAAGGGGCTGGAGAGATGGCTCAGTGGTTAAGAGCGCTGGGTGCTGCTCTTCCGGAGGACCCAGGTTCAATTCCCAGCATCTACATGGCAACTCACAACTATCTATAACTCTAGTTTGCGGGGCTCTGACACCCTCACACCAACACACATAAAATAAAATTAAATAAATTGTTTTTAAAATGAAATAAACAAGGTGAAGGGCACATCCCTGCAGCTGCAGCCCACAGGGAGGCTGAAACAGGAGGATCTAGAGTTCAGGACCAGCCTCGGCTACATAGTGACGTCCTATCTCAAAAAACAATGAACTGACCCATCTATCAATCCATAAATACATACAGGTTTGATTTTCAATTAAAATATTTTTTAAATAGTCCATATATTTCATTTTCTTCCACTGGAAGGATACTTCCCCAGAAGAGGTCTTTCTTCCCCTTTGTAATTTTTCTGTGTCGGATTGAACCAGGCCTTCTACACGCTAAGCAAGAGTTCTACCGCCTTCATCACACTGCCAGCCCTGAAGGAGGCCATTTATTCCCGAAGGGGTAAGAGGGTGAGCAATGAACCTCCTTTCATTTTAAACAGCTTGGGACATTCAGTGTCAGTGTTACACAGAAGGCAGGGTAAGAGACATCACAGCCAAATTCATCAAGGCTAGGATGGGACCACAAAAGCCAGGTCAAGAGAGCAAGCAACCCTTCCCTACTAGGCAAAGAAAGTTGGATGCAGGGAGCAGCCCCTTGGTCACTGCTGCCTTGAACGGCTCCTCCCACCCCTACCCTGTCCCTAAGTGGGCAGCTGGGTGTGAGAGCTTGGCAGGGGCCTCCCCAGAACTATTATTAACCTGGTAGTCTCTGCTTATAGACTTTCCACTGGGGTAGCCCTATGTCCGGAAAACTCACTCCCGCTGAGAAATCTGAGAACTCAGCGGGTCTGTAGCGAAAGAGGTATTTTTAGCTGAAAAGTGGGGAGCTCGGGGCTTTCGTCTGCTTTGGACCTCAGAGTGGGAGACACAAAACAGAAGAAAGTTTTAGGGCCAGCAGCCAACCCCTAAGTTCCCTAGTGACCAATGAGCTCACTGATGGGAGGATTATGTGACTGGGCAGAAAGGCCATTGTGGGTCTCTCTCAGCAATATCCCTCGGCACAGAGGTGTCACACTGAGCTCTTCCTGAAGGTCAGATATCCATCAGTAGTGTCCAGGATGTGATGGACTAAAGACTTTGAGCCTTGTCCCTGACACACCAAGCTAGAAACTGACAGAGGGCCTTACAGCCCTGGGAGACCAGGCCCTCCAGATGGTTGCCTGCTGGCGCTTCATTTGAGACCATGGCTAACATTCATAGACTGATGCTCTAAACCTACTGATTTTCTTAGCAATACATATATAATATCCATGCCTAGATGAAGCAGTCCAGGGGAACACGTCGAGAGAAGACCTGAGAAGGATGCTAGCGATAATGTATTCATGATGTGTTCGTTTCCTATCCCGTGAGTACACATTACCACAGGCTACATGGATTAAAGCAATGCTCTCTTTCCTTCTGGAGACAGAAACCTGAAATCAGTCTTATTGGGCTTAATCAAGGCAGCCTCGGGGCTGCTTCCATTGAAGGTATGGAGGGGGAGGGCAGATTATTACCTGCCTTTTCCAGCTGTGGCAGCAGCCTGCGTTCTTCATCTAGTGGTCCCTTCTTGTCCCTTCAAAGCACAACTTCTCCACCTTCACCAGTAATCATATCACTGAGTCAAAACCCTGACCCGAGGCCTCATCCTCAGAGGCCTGTTCTAATAACATCTCCCGCCCCCAAGATAAGCCAGGATGGGCTGACTTCTCCAAATCATCAATTGAGCTACTCCGGAAACCTTCCTTTTCCAAACAACTGCATTCCCAGGTTCTTGATTATGCATCAACAGCCGCTGGGTAGCTCTGTATGACCCAATGAGATACACACTAGCCATGAGCATGGAGAACTCGGAACGTTTCTTATTTGAATTTACACTAGATAGAAGAGTTGCCAAGCATAAGGATTTGTTACAAGAAAAACACGGTAAAATATTAAATAACTATATTTGCTACATGTTAAAACTATAAAATGTTGGATTTTTGAGCCCTAGAAAATAAACTCAGTTCATCTGGTTCTGTTGGAAGCGCACCAAGAGACGGCATCGGTGGCTACTGTGTCTCTGTTGGACACAGCCTGCATTATCGGTGGCTACTGTGTCTCTGTTGGACAGAGCCCGCATTAACTTCTGATTGCTTTTGCTTTTTTGTCTTGCTCATGGGAGGAACTTATCTCTGAAAAGCAACATTTCTTCCTTTAATCTCCTTTGGGAGAACAAGTGACTTCCCAGCATGCATATTTCTTATCAAGAGGGATGTTGTTCTAGGACACACACAGCGAAGCGTGCCACCTGGAAAAAAGACAACAGCTACACAGAAAATCTCAGGAAGCCCTCCTTCCCAAGACCTCACCAGGAGCCTACGAGAGAAGTACTGTTTCTCCGGGAAAGGGACTTTTAGAGGGACCCCAGCCAGCAGGTGATGAGAGAGAGAGACTTCAGCAACTCTCCACGGTCCTTGTACCCAGGGCTGCCTGAAAGACTATCCCGGCTCAGGCTGAATGATATATATCGCTAACCAGACTCCCTCTACTTACCAAATTGTTTTATTCCCAACCTTCCTAAATTCCAGAGACCCCAGAATTCTCCCTCATTACTTGATAATTCGACTCCTTTGCTATTCTGAACACATTTTGTTTGTTCTGTCCTATTTCATAACTTGAGATACATGGCTATTTAAGGAGGGGCGTTTTCCTCAGGTGCCAAGTTCTTCCTCAGTGGTATCCTGGAACCCACATCTCTCCTGACTTGATGCTGGGCCAGGTGGTGGAAGACTGTTTCTGTAACTGCCTCCGCTCCCTTCCTCCTGCCTCCCCGTGCCTCACACCCAGTCACAGTTTCAGTCCTGACCTGTGGCCAAAGCAGCGACCCTCAGAGACACCAGGGCTGCAGTGGTCTACACTGCTGGCCAAGTTTGCTCTGATTGGGTTTCCCTGGGTGCTGAACAGGCAATTTTGCCTTTGGCTGAGGTTCAGGATAATAAGCGCCAGAAAACACTCACTGAGAGGAAAAGCAAGCTGAGGTCTGTGTGGGGTGTTGTCTCCTGGCAGCCCTCCTGGGGCACTCCCCTCATCCACTTCCCACAGAGTTCCTGAATCCTCCCTTGGAATTTCCTGAGGGACAGCAGGGATAAGGACACCTCTTGTTCTAACGAGGTGATTCTGGATTCCTGATGGGCCCCTAAATAGCTCCAGGACGGGGCTGGTTGCCAGAAAGACCCAACCTTGATTAGAAGCTGGCAGTTTTCAGTCCCCTGGACAAAGCTGGGTGCTGGAAATTCAATTACCGATCAATTGTGCCTGTTCGATTAAACCTCCATAAAAGCCCCTGAATGCTGGGGATTTAGAGAGTTTCTGAGTTATTTAGCCAGTGCATCCACATGTCAGAGGGGTTCACCCACACGGTATCATACCCCTTCTCCTGGCTGATCATTTGTGCCCTTTATCATAAATCATGAGGTTTAAGAAAAACATCTTCCTGAGCTCCGTGAGCCATTCTCCCAAATCACCGCACCTAGAGAGTGGCTGTGGGGTCTCCACGGCTTACAGCTCATCAGTCAGAAGTCAGGTGGCTGGGAACCTGCCACCAGCATCAGGAGGGAGCGGAGCACTGAAGGACAAGCCCTTTAGCTCCAGGTAGATTGTCAGAATCACTGAGTTGGTGTCAGGGAGTTGGAGAAGTGACATTATAAAAAGCCATGCATCTGATGTCAGGAGAAAAGAGCACACCAGCTCATAGCTGTCACCAAGGCTGAGCGGGCAGAAGACAGGAAAATGGCACCAGCCCTGCTCATTTCCCACCACCACGTTACAAGTGCAGCTCCCGGACACAGAAAACGGGACCTGGTTTCCACCCGCAAAGTCCCATCGCTTTGTAGCATCCATTTAGTGCTAAACTCCCATTTCCAATCTCACTTGACTGGGACAAAAATGTCTTAAAGATAAGAGAAATATTGAGCAAATCAGAGACATTCTGACTTCCAAGCCACACAGGCATCCTGCCTACCTGGAGGATGAGGTTCTGAAACAGACAAAGGTGACAATTTCGTACCATCAACATACGCATTGAAAACCCCCAGCAGGAGCGCTGCACCAGAGAACGATATAATTTCTATTGCTGGAGTCCACGTGTTCTCCAGGGGTGGAATAAGGCTTCCTCAGTGGAGCACCCAATTAGCTCATTGGCTCCCGCCAAGAGGACAAGAAAACACACATCCTTAATACAGGACCACACTGTGAACCGTAAGGCACCAGGGTTTTACGGCACATTGCTCTCTGTATTCTTGTGTTCACTGAGGTCACTGGGTGAAGATCAGGCCGGCTGACATGGAATCTTCACCCAGGTCTCTCTTTCCCGTACTCCTGTTGCAGTTGAGTGCTTAGTCAAGTTGAGCTTCCCAAGTGCATGGAACTTCATTTTGTTCATCAATAGATCCCCAAGGGTCTAGTTCCCTGCCTGGCATATAAACTCTTGGCAACTGGATGAAAGAATCTATTCCTGTCCAGGTCAAGCTGTGCCCATGAGTTCTTCAAAGACCCAGCACCTGCCAGCCCCTGGGGAGCTGTGTTGCCCTATCTGGAAAAAGCCACACCAAACTATTCACAAAGAGATCTTTCACCATTCTAGAGGCCATTGAGCCCCCAAGTAAGAGCTGTCCTTCCTTCTCCATATGCATCAACCGTAAGCTTTCCATAGCATCAGCACCACTCCGAATGGTGGCACAGATCACCTGCAGGGGCCCTCTAGCCCTTCCACCAACCTAATCAGGGACTGGTATGCATTAGTCACCGCCAGTTCTGAGGGGACAGACATAGAGAAATGTCCCACAGGGGAGCTGATGGGACAACAGCCTACAGGATGAGAGAAAGACAAAACTCCCAGGCTGTGGACACCCTTCAGCAGAGCTCGGCAAACGGCAGGAGTGAGACAGGGTAGTTTGTGCCTCAAGGCATCATGGTTCTCTTTTCATAAGGACTAGAGAAAATCTTGGGATGGTAACAACCTGAAAAGGGGCGGTCGGACGTGCAGTTCCGTGCTCAGAACTCCCGGGCCAGGTAGAGAGCTCTCATTAACAGAGCATCATCTCCCAGCAGCACGGGGACTGTGTGCCTGCAAGAACAATAGACTTGCGCTGTATTTAGAGTAAGGAACTTACTCTAAAGTTCTCAGTCTTCCTAAAACTGCAATACTGCAATGCTAAGACAGTCCCTCACTTTATGGTGAGCTCCAACCATAAAATCACTTAGTTGCTAATTCATAACTACAACTTGGTCACTGCTATGACTCGTACTATAAATACCTTATATGCGACCCACAGCTTGAGAACCACCGCTCTAAAACACATCTGCCAAAGCAGAAAGAGAAAACCTTTTAGGAAGTAAGAAATAAAGGCCCGCTGAAGATAACAAGACACAGAGTTACGGTGAGTTGCCAATCCAGTGTGGCAGGTGTCCTGAAGACAAGTGGGGAGACATGTGATAATGAAGGCAGAGATTGGGGTGACACATCTATAAGCCAAGGAACATTGAGGAATATTCACTAGAAGCTAGGAATATTAAGGGAAGGATTCTCCCATAAATCCTTTAAAGAGATCAAGACCCTATCAACACCCTGATATCAAGTGTGTCGCCCCGGAAACTGTGAGCCCAGACTTTTCTGTAGTTTCTATTTTATCATAGCAGCCATTGGAAACTAACGTAGCACCTCTCTCTTTTTGCTAGGTTCAAATTTACCTCAGCCACTCACAGATAACTATTAGGCACCCATTGTATACCAGGCATTCATAACAGTACATAAAGACGCTGAAGCAGCTCTGCCCTTGAAGGCTTATATTCTAGTATAAGGTAGAATAAAGTGTTCAGAGTAAAAGTAAATGTGTTTGGATGCACTGTGGAGTGTTAGTCAACCAGGAAAAGAAGAAAATCCGTTTCTAACAAGAGGAACGAAGCTGGGCTCTTATGCTGAATGAGACGAGCCAAACACAGACATCAACACCCCACACGATCCCACTCGTATGAGGAACCTAAGAGTCCCATTCATAGAAGGAAAGGTGGGTGTGGTAGAGATGTCGGAAGTGTTCACAAACGGCGTGTAATTCAAGTAGTGCCAGATGACTAAGGCCTGGAGAGCTACCTTTAAGTAGCAATGCTAAATTATATTTATAAGTTATTTCTTGCTACCAGAGTAGATCTTATGCTAAATATTCTTATACCAAAATGATTTTTAAAAAGCATAATTAAGAGAGCAGAAAGAGGCATTAGATCCATTCATGGAATTAATTGTGGTGGTGGCTTCAGGGTCATAATCTTATTTCAAAGTCTAGTTGTATGTATTAAAGGCATACAATATTTTTAAACATCAAGACCTCAGTGAGAAATTTTCTTAAATACTTAATGCGGCTCTATAGAATGTACTGACTATTCATATAGTTGGAGGTATTTCCTCCATCATACGGTGTCCTTGTAGGCAGAAACAGCACCATCCCCACTTTCTGAGGGAGGAAACAGAATTGGCAGGAGGACTTGACCTGACCACGGTCTGGCTGCTTTTAAAAACTTGAGCTGGAGATCTGACACCAAGCCCCGTGGTCTTTCTCTTAAGAATGCTCACTATGGCACGTTTCATTCACTAGTTCCTCCATTTGAACCAGAGAAAGAGCAGGACAGGGGTAGAGGCTGAAATTTGGGGGAAGAAGCAAAGCAAACCTGGTTTACCTGACCTCTTAGTGGGGATCTAGAACTTCAGTCAGTATCCCTGAGCCAGCCAGTATGGTTTTCCATTTGCCTGGACAGAATGGATGGGACAGATGGGCCTGGACACGTACTTGTTGGTTATCTTATTAAGGCAAAGATGACGGGTAAGCAATCCTTGTCTGTCTTAGACCTTTTCAGCTCTTCCTTGTCCCCAGGGAGCTCCCAGAACAGCACTGGGAGATTAATATCTTTGTGTTGAAGGACACTAGGCTAAGGGAAGAGGACGGAAGTCCTGGAGCAGCACGGAGCAGCCTTCTCAGAGTGGAAGTTGCATAATGAGGCATGGAAAGAGGACACAGTGACTCTTCCCTCTCTGGAGACACTACCCTCCCATTCTTTCCCTGACAGTGGAGGGGGTCACTAGGGCAGCTTGGTGGCACTTGCTGGCTCTGTTGCCTTGCCAGAATGAATAACCCCCTCTACTGTCAGGGAAAGATGTGGAACAAGCCTCAGAGGCTGCTTTTATTAAAGGCAAAGACTCTTCCTTGGGACCTGAGGATATCTAACAGATAACAATTTAAAGAATGTCTATCTGGGTGCTAGAGAAATGGCTCAGCAGTTAAGAGCACTGACTGCTCTTCCAGAGGACCCGAGTTCAATTCCCAGCACCTACATGGCAGCTCACAGCTGTCTGAAAATCCAGTTTCAGGGGATCTGACACCTTCACACCAATGCACATAAAATAAAGATAAATAAATGATAAAAAAAATTAAAAAAAAAGAATGTCTATCTGCAAATGGTCTCGCCCCCTCAAGCCTGAAGCACAAGCTAGCTTTGTAGGGACATGATGACACTGTCCTTCACCAGCTTTTATGATACCTGTTCCAGATGTCCCAGAGTAGGCACCTCAAATTTCATGGTGGTTGCATTGAACCCTGCCAGGAACAGTGAGACTCACGGAGAGAGCAGCCCCATGGTGAGACTGGGAAGCAATTGCAACACAGCAGCATTCACCCCATTCTGGGAACTGATGCTACACTGGATGGCTTCCTGAAGCTTCACACACACACACACACACACACACACGCACACGCACGCACGCACGCACGCACGCACGCACGTGCAGAACTGAGATGATAATCACCCAGACTACAGTGAACCTAACTGCATTTATGTGTGCGCCTTGCCCCTGTTTAATCCTGAAGTTATGCAGTACCTCCTCCTGGGCCTCCTTTCTTTCCAATATGGCAGACACAGGGCCCTGGTGCCCACTCTGCTATCACTGAGATTTCTGCAACATGAAAGTTTATGGTGGAATCTATTCTGTGCCTTTAAAAAAATTGCTCATTCTTGGAAATCTACTCGAAGAGATTACTAAAGAATTTCTTCCCTCCTCCCCTTACCCAACTGGAAGGACAATTTAGGCTTTTATTTATATTGTAACTCTACTCCACAAGGAACTTTCTGGAATGGGTCCCTTCCCTACAAAAGCTTCACAGCTTCCTGGGGCTTAGGTTACTCCATGTTCCCCGCACTCTAAAGACACTTCATACAGTGAAAATGCTCAGTGTAAGGAGGAATCCGCAGGTCTTCACTGTTCCAGTGACTAGGCACTTAGCAACCCCAGAACCCTGCTTTCAGAAACTGATTTTGAGCAATTTCATACAAGACTAGGGAGTACCAGGCAGTCAGCTAATGTTGACGGTATTGTGATTGACGTATATACCCCCAAAGCCTAGGGTTTTGTTGTTTGTTTGGGGGATTTGCCAAAATTAACATCTGCGGTACTTCTAACTTCATCTCTGCCAAAATGAGTCCTAGAAGGACAATTTGCGGTGGTGCCTGGTTGGGCTCCCTTTTCTGGTGGCACTCTCGGATTCTCATGCAGACTTCCGAGTACATCGGTGGATTTCTTCAAATCTTAAAAATGGAATAACTATAAATAAAGCACAGACGTGGACATAGAGACTCTTGGAGCCTTGTACCGCAAGCCTCCTCAGCGCCTCGTTCTGAGAAGCTTCAGTGAGAGTGGATTGCCGGGACGGGACAACCTTCCAGAGAAGCTAGAAACTGAGACCCCCAACTCGCTCCCCAAAATGGGAAGCCGCACAGAGCGCCCACACTGCCGTCCTCCGGCCTCCAGAGCAGCCGCGTGGAAATCCTGGACCGAGTTCTAGCAGCACCTGACGGGACACCTAACCACCCCTCTCCCCGCCGACACTGACTGGTCCTACCTATCTGCCTCTGCGCAGCTGGGACCCTGGCAGGAACCAGCAGGTTCCTGGACCCTAATGACTCCGCAGCCAAGGGTAGCTGCAGCCTAGACTGAGTTTCCACAGGCTCGGGTCAGGGGAACGCTCTGCAGTGCCCTTCCCTTTCTCTGGAGAACGTAGCAGCAAGGCCACCTCTCCTCTGGACTGCGTGAAAAACTCGTCCCAAACCCCAGCAGCTCAATGCCTGCGGCGCAACCCGCGGACAGGCGCCAGTGGCGCCGGTGCTTCGGGAACCGGTACCCTCCCGAGGGAAAGTTTGCGAGCTTTCCCAGTACTCTGTTCTGCGGTGCCAACGCACGGGACCGTTCCGGGGTGATGACTGGCCCCCAATAGGGGAAGCTTCTGCAAACGGGACCCAGGCACTGCGCAGCAGCCCGGCTGAGTGTAGTGGGGTTGCAGGCTTACGTCTGGGGCAGGCGGGGCTCCGACGCTATCCTTCCAGCTGCCGGGAGCCTGGAACGTGGGCCCGGAGAGGAAGCCACCGGTCCCCGAGGGGCCGGATCCGACGGCTCCACCTGCAGCCTTCCCCGGAACCCGCGCGCAGCCAAGCCCACTCGGTGCTTGGAGAGCGGCAGTAGGAGGGATTCTGCAGGAGAGGTAGCATCGCCCGGGACAGGAGCAGCGGGCTCTCCGCACTGAGTTGACCGGAACGCTGAAGAAAACCTTGCCCATGACTGCCTGCGTCCCCGACGCCAAGCCACCGGAGTGGAGGACAGTCCGCCTGGGAACCGGCTTCAGGGCACTGAGCGTACCACCGAGAAGTCCGTACTCACTGCCCCAAGGACAGGAAGGAGGGGGCACCCGATGAAGGAAGGGACAGGGAGTAAAGGGTTGAATCTGAAGTCACCAGGACTCAGGCACTCAACCTGTGCGCGAGAGGAGCGCGAAATGTGGATCTTACCCTCTTTGGGGCGCTAGCTCGGCGACCGTGCTCTTCCGGAGCAAGGGCGGGGGGCCGTTTCATGAACATGTTTTTCTCTGTCCACTCTTATCTCGGTAGCTTTTCTCAGCTCTATAGAAGAGGCTCTACGGGTGTCTTTCTCTTCACTCGGAGTGAAGTTGTACTCAGGGGAAAGAAGCCCCATATTTTGTCTCCTTGGCAGACCCCACCCGCAGACCACTCCCTCCCTCCACTCACGTCGCTGGGTCCTACCCATAACCCTTAATGACAGTTCTTTCATACCCACCCCGCCTTCAAAAAAAAAAAAATTCTTCTAAGGCAGATGGGAAGTCAAGAGTCTGCTGCCCCAATCCTCCACACCAGGAA
>NC_022027.1:28374443-28379252 GCF_000317375.1 Microtus ochrogaster
AGCAAGGAGGGCACTGAAGACATTCCACTGCTGAGGTCCCATTGCCACTTGAAGACCAAGATAACTGTTAAATGTTTAGGCAAATAATAACAAGAATAAGAGGATAAAATAAAGGGGCCAAATAAACCTGTTTATTATTTAATTTCAATCAAAATCTTCAAAACTTACTCGGTTTTACTGAAGTAGTCCATCTCCATTAGAGGAGGCTACACAGTCAGTAGACTGTGTGACCTGTCCCTTGAGCATCATTGGGTGGACAAAGGCACAGTTGTCCAACTGGAAGGCAGTGGTAATGGGTATTTTAATTCCGAAATCACATGCAGTCTGGGAAATAGCATATACGTGGTGTATAGTTTAAAACTGACTTCACGTTGTTCCAGCATCAGTGAGAGCCTGCTTCATCACACACCTCCACCATCTGGGAACCCGGAGCCCAGGAGGCACACCTGCCAGCTGCACCTGAGGGCCAGAGACCCTCCCTAGGTCTAGGTGAAGGTACACCCATCCTGACGCCCCACGAGCCTTTCTTTTCCACCTTCTGCCCCCTGGTGGAGGTGTTATGGGATCTACGAAACAGCCTTAGCTAAGTGGAGTCAACATGGTCTCTCCCTTGCCTTTCCATGCTGTGTTCCTAAAAAAGATTGTACTATTAAGGTAAACACGGCCCACACTCGCTTCAAACTGCTCCAGTTACCCTAACAGAACCAGTAATGGAGGTATGCTTTGCTGCTGGGGGAGAGGGGATATAAAAAATGAGGGTGAATACCTGTTTATACTTAGTAAACTTTCATACTGTAAGAAATCAAATGTGTCTTATACTCAAATTATAAAGAGTGCTCACTGTGATTTCTAGTGACCAATTGGAATTATTCTTATAAAAAACATCACATAAGTACTTCAACTTACATTATTTAGAGCTGTGGTTGCTGGCTTGCTAGGCAAGTGCTCTACCACTGAACTTAATCCCTTGCCCCTCAATTCATTTTTAAAAAGTGTCTAATGTCTTAATCTTAATATTCCAAAAAATTAACATTCCTTGTACCATCCTGAAAGTTTTGTTTAGCACTTCAATCATAATTTAAAATAAGTTGCATAAAAAACAGACTAAAGAAACTTAGAGGGATTACTGACAAAACAGCTGTGTGTGCGTTTGTCATAAGAACTTGTGCCTTCCTCATCTTTGACTGAGTCTTATGAACAAACCCTCACAGTAAAAGACCGTCAAAGTTCTGGTGCGCCACTCTGAGACAGGTCTTGCTTTGTAGCCCTCTGGTCTAGAACTCACAACCCTGCTACTACCTCAGCCTCCTGGGTGCTGGTATAATTCTCATGTACCACCATGCCCATTTACCCGTCCTGGAGACTGAGATTTTCCAATGTTTCAATAATTTTGACTATAAAAGGCCTGAGGCTGACAGTCGCCCTTAGCACTGAGCTTATCAAAAAGGGCCATTATTCCCCAGTGCCTTAACTTGGCTTGTCACTCCATTGTCTGCTCAAGTGGACGAAGCCACAACAAATTACACACGAGGCAGGATGGGGAGTACTATTCATTGCACCAGGGACTCAGAAGGCAAAGGACTCTATGGGCATCAATAAAGAACATTGGAGGTGACAAGGGACACTACGTCAAAGGTTTCTTTTTTTTTTTTTGTTTTTAAAGATTTATTATGTATACAGTGTTCTGTCTGTATGTATGCTTGCTGTCCAGAAGAGGGCACCAGATCTCATTACAGATGGCTGTGAGCCACCATGTGGTTGCTGGGAATTGAACTCGGTACCTCTGGAAGAGCAGTCAGTGCTTTTAACCTCTGAGCCATCTCTCCGGCCCAAAGGTGTGTTTCTTGAAGGGAAATAAAGTTCTGGAGATTTGGTGTTCAAATTCTACTTCCGACCAGAAAACATTTTCCTGTGTTTAAAATCCTTAACATTAACAGCCCGAAATCAGCCAGGTGAGGGGGCGCCTTTGATTGCAGCCAGGTGTAGTGACTGCCACACCTTTGGTTCCAGCCAGGTGTAGTGACTGCCACACCTTTGGTTCCAGCCAGGTGTAGTGACTGCCACACCTTTGGTTCCAGCACTCACTCTGATGTGGCAGCAAAAGCAAGGAAAACACAACACACTAGGTAGGTGTTGGAGATGGTTTACACTGCAGTTCCTGGTGACTATCTCTTTGTAGGTGTTGGAGATGGTTTACACTGCAGTTCCTGGTGACTATCTCTTTCCTCCTTTTGCCTCCCACACCATTGCCAGGGTTTTACCAGGAAATGTGGACCAAAGGCAACTCCAGCTCGACCTCAGGTATGCACTTCCTCCTCACATTCCCCCATTCCTCTCAGGAACGTCTGCAGCTTCTCCACTCCAGCCACTGGAGTCCCAGGTAACTAAATCACAATCCCTACACTTGAACCTGGACCGCACCCAACTGTGTCCTCTGCTGCCCAAACTCCACCCCTAAATCCCCCTTACGGTCTGTGTTCCTCACAAACAGTGGCAACTGCAGAAACCCAAACAAGTCTCTTCCTTGCTTAAAACTGCTCGATGCTGTTCACTCTGACTATAGTAAGACCCAAATCCTTAACATGGTCTTTCCCCAACCCAGAACTGGCCTAGATAGAGTACCGCCCCCTCTCAATTTACATTTAACGTAAATTCTCATTTCTCAGCCCTTCTTTCTGATCAAATGAATCAAATTCCAAATTTAGTGACATTATTTACTGCTTTCCCTTCTCATACACTTTCCCCCCAGTTTTCAGACGGGGTCACAGTTCAAACATCAAACTCTCTGAAGGACTTTCTCAACCTGAACTAGACCCCTTCCACCCTTCTATTATTTTCTATACTATTTCTCGTCTTGTTTTGTTTATAAAGATTTATTAGGTGTTTTATGTGTAGTGTGTGTTTTTTCTGCATACACATGAATGCCTGGTGCCTGTGGAAGTTGGAAAAGAGCGTCAGATTCCCATGGGATTGGAGAATGAAGCTGACTGTGAGCTGCCATGTGGGTGCTAGAAATCACCTGAGGGCTCTGCAAGAACAGTGTTCTTAACTTTGAACCATCTCTCCAGCACCATTTATTGTTTTTTAACACCACTTATCACATGAAATCACTCATTTTCTTTGAGTCTACTCTGCTTGCTATCTTATGTAGATTTTACAATCTTTGGAGTGTTATTTAAAATGTACACTATCACTGCTAATAGTACTATTATTGTTCTTTTTCTGCAATATCACTAGAGTTTTAGCCATCAATACTAATTGTCTAAGCTAAAACTAGGAGCTCCTGAGTATTCTAAATAAGAAATATTATTTATTACAAGTTTGGTATGAAAATTTTTAATGGAAATACAAAAATTAAATAGCAAAACTACTTTAAATGACTTACAAATCTATGTATTCTGGTTTACTGATTATTTCTTTATCAGTTTAATTTTATAAAGTTGATTGTTCCCAGCTATAACACATCAAGAACTGCGGCAAAGAGAAATGAAACGGTACATAAAGCTCACAACTCTGTGCTCGGCACATATTGCTCAGAAATCTTAGTTTTCCTTTATTATCATCATCAAAAGATACATACAAGTTTTACCAAACATGCCAACTTCAGTTAAGCTTCTTGCACAAAAAACAGCCCCCTATAAGGAACCTAGTCGGGCATTTCTTTCTATTTTCTGAGGAAAACAGTGTAAAATTTGCTTCAATGACCAATAAAATTCCTCTCTGATAAACTAATGTGGGATCTAATTATAAAGCCTTGTGTTAGAATTTCAGATTCTTTTAAAGAATCACTTCTTTAAAAAAGTACAAAGTACCATGATCGAGAAAAGTACCCAGTAAGTGACCAGAGAAATATCCCCGTTGCTGCGCAGATGGCTCAGTCTTATCTGAAGTCACAAAATGGATGGAGTACTGAACGGAAACCATCAGAAGAGACTGAGAAGTGCGGTGCCAGCAGCTAAGCTCTCTGCTCTGACTTTAGATAGTGTCTCACTGCCTCTGGTCACTAACTCAGACAAAGCTAAACATCTGTCCTAACTATAACCAGACAAGGACACAGAAAAATGTGAACGTGTCACGTTCTACAATTCCCGTTTTCTAATACCTTAAGCTGAACATTCACTTAACTCCAGTCTGAGGTATATTAAAGATGTAAAGATCATTAAGCCACTCCATGGGCAATGTACCACACAAGCACTGCCCCCAAGAGCCCGAACACCGGGAAGAGGTAGGACTTATACTTCTGCCAGAGAGACAGCTCCTCTGCCACTTCATCTCTCCTCCTGTTCTTCTTCCGGCGACCCTTCAGCCTGTTTTCAAAAGCTTCCAGTTCAGCCTAAAGCAAAACAGTTCCGTTTGTATTAAATTCAAAGAATATACTGAATTGTAACTTTCTATTGAAATGAAAATTAAACAATGAGAAATGTTGATAGTAACAGTATAATAAATATATTAATTTGATTTAAACAGAAATAAAGATCCTCTCATCTATTGCTGACTGTATTCAACAAGCGAGTTTAGTTAGGTAAAAAACAGAACTGAGTGCCAATGAAGTGATTCCTTCCGACTGCAAGCCTGTCTTTGATATTAAACTGACTGACATGCCTGACTGAGTCAAAGGACACTAGAATGCAGACAATGGCTTTCTTAATTTAACTACACTTTTTACCTCCAGAGCACCTTACTCAAAATGCAGAGATGCTCCACATGTAATTTTAGAATTTTTATAATGCAGGAAAATAAGAATTAGTGGCTTATATCACAGAAAGCCAACAAGGAATAAAAAGTTGCCTCAAGCCGGGCGGTGGTGGC
>NC_022027.1:28379354-28384858 GCF_000317375.1 Microtus ochrogaster
AAAAAAAAAAGTAAAACTAAATAAATAAACATTGCCTTAATTAGATTCTTTTATCAAATACTTTTTTCTTTAATGGGAAAAATGCTTCATGCTTTAATGCAAGTGATTATTTTAGGAAGAACTGAAATCCAATTGTAAAGAAGATAGCCTGGAGTGTCAGTCATCATCAAATGTTGGCTTTTATCCTCCTGGTAAGCACCAAGTTACTATACAATGATAATATAATGTACCAGAGTCCACAGTAATTGACTAACCAATGACGACCATTAAGCAAATATATATGTATTATCTACACACATAGTTTAGCCTAACAGACCCGCTACTGTAGGTCTAAGTTACACTTAAAGACTATCAGTGAATTTGATTTAATATAAAAAGGCATTTGACAACAAAACAAATCAGAATATTTCAAGGAGATTTTGATATAGAGAACAAACTCAATGCTGGGATGCATTTGGTTACTCTAGGCCACCCATGCTGTATGCAGAACAACTACAAGAGACAAGCCAGCCCGGCACTGAGGTACCTGCTGTCTTCGTTTTTCTTCTTCCAGAGCAGCGTTGGCTTCTGCTTCTTTAATCTATTTACATTTAAAAGTAAAATAAATAACTAGATATCAAATTATTTGTAGCAGTCTGGCATCTTCCCATCCAGGCTCTACCAATCTAAAGCAACTTTTGGTAGCCTTACATTGGAAAGTCTATAAAGAAATATAAATATTACATTGAGAAGTTTTGACCAAGTTCCATTCCATCTAATAGATTCAGGGTAGTGAATATAATTTATATTTTTGTTATAATTTAAATAAACATTTCCTCTTACCAGCTATGAGATTAGATCACAATTCAAGACTGAAATTAAAACACTTTAACTTTTCCTTAAGTTACCATATTAAGAATCAATTATTAATACCACATTTTCCTAGAGTAGAAACTGATCGTTTCTCTCACATGCCTGTCTGGAAAGCAAGACTTTGAATCAAGGAAACCAATCATTTGTGGACTGGCTGGTTTGGCAGGCAGAATCAACACTAAAGACATCTCAAACTGCAAACCATCCCCAAATCTTATGTTTGCATTACTTTAGCCTAATTTTCAGGAGGCTAACAGTATCATTATAACAAATGGCTATGGGCCAGAGCAAGCACACTAACGGATATAAAAGACAAAAAGTTTAGATACACAGCAAGCAATAAAACTACCTCAGGTCCAAAATAAGCCTATACAAGAAGCCTTCTTAATGTAAGCACAGTGACTTTACTAATATGAAGAACTGGAACAAATCGTAGGGAAAAGGGCATTAGCGCATTAGGAATAAGTCTTAATGAGACATCACCTCAGACGCTTTCCGCTTCATTTCCTTGCATGTTGCATCACACTCCACTGAAACCTGACTTTCACGTATTTTATTGCATGGCAATTCCTACAAGTAATAGAAATGGAAAATTTAGTCAATTGCTCTTTCAAATCACAACTATATGCCAGCAAAGCTCACCTAACAGCTGACGGTTATAAATATGCTACATGCACTAACATTATGTATCTTGATTCAAATGATTACTCCTTATTTTATATCTTTTTCTGACTGGGGGTAGGTGCACTTGAATGCGGTACTCAATCACCAGAAGAAGGTGTGCCTGGAGCTGGAGTTTCAGGATGCGTGCGGGATCTGCCATAGGGTACTCTGAAAGAGCGATATACTCTTAGCCACTGAACCAAAATAAACAGATCCCCTACTTCATTTAATTAAAACCATAAAATTAAAATAATAAACTTAATAATTTACTATATGACTCTATCAACTCAGCTGAACTTTATTTTTATCCTGCATATTTAATATTTTATCCTTTATATATTATTGTTATTCTTCCAAAGCATCTAGGAAATGTTCTAGAGCAGTATTGTCCAACAGAGTTCTCTGGGACAAGGAAATGCTCTGGCTGTGCACTGTCTGGGAGAGCATCAGCAACAACCTATGTCGACCGTACACTTGTGTGAGTATGCACAGTGTGCCAAGACTCCATCTACCTTGGTAATATACACACATTTAGTGCTGCTAGCTGGGGCTTTCCTGAAGAATTATAGAGAGTTCTTTCAACTATTAATATGTTTAGATTTCAGAAAACTGAAGACACATCCGGATTAAAAATAGTTTGGCAAATATTTTCTTATAAATGGGGTTAATTTAAATACAGACTAAATACAAATTTAAATGTGAATTTACCTACTATAAGAAAGTATAGTGAAAACTTATTTTAAAAAAAAGGAAATCCAAGAGCCACACAGAAGAAATTCAACAAATGTCTGTTGCATGGAAGAATAAAGAATTATGCAAAGAGAAACCAATTAGCTAAGGAAAGGACCACAAGAATACAATATAACATGATACAACTATAACTGCAGCATGGTAAATCAAGTCAAATAAAAGAAGTCTTTAAGGAGTCCCCTCTACCTGTTTGAAGTCAACTGAGAACTGAGTAAAAAAATCCTTTTTCTTAACCGTGTTTTTTTTTTTTTTTTTTTTTTTTTTGCTGGCTTGGAACTCACTCTATAAACCTGGCTGGCCTCAAACTCAAAGATCCACCTGCTTCTGCCTCCCAAGTGCTAGGATTAAAGGTGTGTGCCACCACTACCCAGCCTTAATTATTGTAGAATGATCTTTCTGGTCACTAAGTTTTCACCTGCTTATTCTTCCATTACTATCTTTTAACCAGGGCTGGAGATGGCTCAGAGGTTAAGAGCACTGGCTGTTCTTCCAGAGGTCCTGAGTTCAATTCCCAGTAACCACATGGTGGCTCACAACCATCTGTAATGAGATATAGTGCCCTCTTCTAGCCTGCAGGTGTACATACAGAATCCTCTATACATAATACATAAAAAATAAACTTTTTAAAAAATATTTTATCCTACAATTACTTTTTTCCAGGTTTGAGTATTAATTAATGAGGCTTACTTTATGACTATAAAGTTTTTTCAAGGGACTATTTTCAAAGGAGAATAAGACAGCAAATAAAAGCTTCATATAAAAAGGACAACAAACCTAATTCCAGACCATCGCCTACCCGAGGAACCCACGCCATCCCTCTCCCCAGCCCCTTGTTCACACTTCAGTTCGGAGCGCAGCAGTGCTATGCCAACAAAGGGCACCGCGCTCGAGCCAACAGAAAGCCATCTTTCACTCCTCTAAGATACAGAAATTCGACTGCCAATGCTGAAGTTTTAGACGAGCACTTACAGAAATAAATTGGCTTAGTTTAAATATAATAAAAAGATTCTAAAAACTAAAACCTTAAAATTAAAGCCAAAGAACTACCAACACACAAACCAAAGCAACAGGAATTCTATCATTTAAAATACTTACTCGTTTTATTCTTTTACAAGGGCATCTAAGTTTTACCTTCTGGTTACAATTAAAGGGGCATTCACCAGGATGACACATCTCTTTGCATCTATGGCCACAAGGAAGCTAAAGTTTAAAAAAAAAAAAGGCAACTGGTCATTTACGTTTTGGTCATACTCTACTTTCCCTTTTTCCCTAACGGCTATTTTAAGAGTGTCGCACATAGTGCCAATTAACCCTGAATAATGAATGGACTGATCCTTCTAATTTTTTTAGACAGATTATTATAATTATTTATACAAATTATTTTTTATTGAGCTCTACATTTTTCTCTGCTCCCCTCCCTGTACACAAATTATTTTTATTAGAAAATTTTAACGTTCTCAATCTCCACTTCAAATGTAAATGTCACTGTCACCCTACAAGCCAGGTGACTAGGCAATTAAGGTAAGCAAGTTTAAGTGCTGTCTGCCTCTCTGTCCTTTCTCCGAGGAGCCCTGGGGCAACAATGGAAGCCATGAGTGACAGAGGTCAGGCGCAGGCTAACGAGGACTGCTGAGTGTGCACAGAGAGCCCAGGAGTACTGTTGAAACATGAGGAAGGGGGATTCTTATCATTGTCACAACTGCTCAGCCTTTCATTCTGTTTACCCTTAACACACCTTTATACGTATAATCTAGGTGACAAGACAACTCAGTAAGTGCCATGGTGTTTAGTTATCTTTAATTATTTGCTATCTCTCTATCCTGAATGTCTTCACGTGAAACATTCTCTTCTACTCAAATCTTGCACTTCAGTTTGAACTCCATGACTGTAAAGGGCAAAGGAAATAAAGGGATACAAAACCACTGAAGGAGCCATGACTCCAGTGTGGCCCTCACTCTTCACCGCTCTACTCCAATGCACTGGAGGTGGATGAAAGGGTGGAAAGCACTGGTCCTATGTCACGCCTTCCTGATACTAAAAGTCTTCACACTTTCCAGAACGCCACTGCTAGCATGCAGGTCTCTTTCGCTGGCTGGGTCTTCTGAACCCTAATTATACATGTCTTCCTCAAATCCATCATTTGACTTTGCCATCCCATCTAACAGTCCACAATGCTCTTGCCTGCCCCCCAACCATAACTCATGAACTAAGGACCTACCCAGTTCCCTATTTCTTTTACAATTATTTATATAAATTACTTTATTAGAAATTTTTAATATTCTTAGTCTACACTTCAAGAGTTGATATCATAGTCTGGCTACATATGCTATTCCAGTTTCCTGCCTTATGTCTGTAGACATAAGACAAGACAAGTGTCTAGACCCAAGGTGAAGCAGTCAAGGAGACAAGGCAGGATTAATGTCTCACTGTAGAGACCAATTTCTTCACAGAACCTGGCCATCTGAATGCCTGGCTATAAGGCATTTCCTTCAGACTCTGTACACCAACACCCAATGTCCTCCCCTAAGATATGCCCCAACCTCACTCTTTTTATAAGTTACTCAAAACTAGCTCTGTAGCCTGCAACTAGAAGTGAAACTTGTTCACTAGTACCAGCGGTGCTGGTATGTCCACCAAGCACCCAAAGGCAAAAAGGGATATGCCACAGTCCTGAAGAGACACTCACTCGCTGCTGATCAGGAGTAAAATTTTAAGACACACACACAAAAAGCAACTTTTAAAAAATTGATAATGTAAGTATTAGCAAAAATGGGTAACAATAGAAACTTTCACATAACAAAAGTATGAAAATGTGGTAATTTTCCATAATTGGAAAATTCACTGTCAATAAATTGGCACATAAAATCATTTTAGAAATCATTATGATTTATTAAGGTTGAAATTAAACACGTTCTCTGTGGGCAAGGAATTGCACCACTTCTATGTGCCTATAGGAACCTACGCATACACAAAGCAGCATCTGTTCATAGCAGTGTTGTCTTAGTTAGGGTTTCTAGTGCTGCAACAAACACAATGACCAAAAAGCAAGTTGGGGAGGAAAGGATTTATTTGGCTTACATTTCCATACTGCAAATCCCAAAAGCATATGCTTTTAAAATACTAAGCAGCCGGGCGGTGGTGGCACACGCTTTTAATCCCAGCACTCGGGAGGCAGAGGCAGGTGGATCTCTGTGAGTTCGAGACCAGCCTGGTCTACAAGAGCTAGTTCCAGGACAGGC
>NC_022027.1:28385838-28398938 GCF_000317375.1 Microtus ochrogaster
TGGTTGTGAGCCACCATGTGGTTGCTGGGAATTGAACTCAGGACCTTTGGAAGAGCAGGCAATGCTCTTAACCACTGAGCCATCTCTCCAGCCCCGATAGTTCCCTTTTTAAAATTAAATATATACATGTACACATGCACCTTGTTTTGTTTTTATAATCTACTACTACCTGTGGCTCACAGTTTTAATCTGTATTTTGAATCCTATTTTAGACAGTAAGCACTGACTCAATACTTTCTGCAGTAAAATGTATAAGCTAGTTTTAAAACTGTTCCCTAAAGACAAAAAGTCACTTCTCGTACTAAGCCCCTAAACCCCTGTGGTGGTTTGAAAGAAAATGGCCCCCAAAGGGAGTGACACTATTGGGAGGTATGGCCTTGCTGGAGGAAGTGTGTCACTGTGGAGGTGGGCTTTGAGGTCTCATATATGCTCAAGATACCACTCAGTGTCTCAGACTTCTTCCTGATGCCTGTGAGACAGAGGACTCTTGGCTATTTCTCCAGCATCATGTCTGCCTGCACACCACATGTACCACCATGATGAACATGGACTGAACCTCTGAAGTATATAAGAGAGTCATCACAACTGAACGCTTTCCTGTATAAAGAGTGATGGTGGTCACAGCAATAGAAACCCTAACTAAAACAGCCTACGTCTTTGGGCACTGGTGGTGTACACTTTTAATCCCAGCACCTGGGAGGCAGAGGTAGATGGATCTCTGTGACTTCGGGGCCAGCCTGGTCTACAAAAGCTAGTTCCAGGACAGCTAGGGCTGTTACACAGAGAAACCCTGTCTCAAGTAACAAAACAACAAAGTTTCTAGTGGGCCCAGCGAGAAACTGAACTGAGGCAGTAAAAAAGGAGAAAACCCAGAGGGAACAATGTCCAAGGACATTAAACTTAGAAGACCAACTACAGCTTACCTCTTTGGGGCACTGGTTTTTGCAACAACTAAGGAGATTCTTTTCATTTATATCAGCTGTGGCTATTTTTCTAAAAATAGGAAAAAAAAATTTATGACATTTAAACCAAAGTCCATTTTTTTGTACATTTTCTAAGCATTCATGATTTCAAGTATATCTATAAAAGCATCATAATTCATTTTTTCATAGAACATTTAAATTATGTCCATAACAATTATGCTAGGGTACCATGGGGGCTAAAGAGATGACTCGGCAGGCAGAGGCATGTGCTGCACAAGCCTGACGCTCTAGCTCAATCCGCAGATCCCACTTAAAGGGAGAGAAGAGAAATGACTCCAAAGAGTTGTCCTCTGACGGCCACACGTGCCATGGCATGCAAAGGTGTGCACATGCAAAGGTGTGCACATGCAAAGGTGTGTGTGTGTGTACGAGAGAGAGAGAGAGAGAGACAGAGAGACAGAGAGAGACAGAGACAGAGAGAGCGCACATACACACACAAATAGTAATAAAATTCTGAAAGAAAACTACTCAAGAACAGGGAAATTAGATGGGTTTCTAAAATGTATATGTAACTACTTTGAAAAACTATTACAAAAATAAACTTGAAAAACATATCCAGCAAGTGATTTCAAAGCAAAGTAAGCAGCTCAAAATTAACCATGAGCTGTCATTGTACCAAAAAGTTGGAAAATGCTGACAAACAGATGGGAATATGTCTGAGAGAGTCGGAAGCTAGTTGGAAGGCACTCTCACGAGCCTGATTTTTCAGAAGTCTAAAAGTGGCAACCACACATGGTAAATTATGTTAGATCTATCAAGATGACAATGGCAATTTTCCCCCCTCTACATAATATACATAGTTTTAGGTAATAAAGACAAAGCAAATACTACTATGATAAATGCTATAATTTTTTTTTAATAATAAAGACCTACCTTTTAAAAATATAAGTCAAAAAATATACCTATGTAGCTATCAACTAGGCAAATTTCTATCCAAAACATTTCTAGGTTTACACCATCATTTATATGTTCTTCCATAAGAGGGCTCTAAACTTCTGAAAGCAGTGATACAAGTTTTTCCTAGCCCAATCTTCTACAAACCCAGAGAGAATGAAGCGAGATTTGGCTGGCTGACATAACCAAGGCACTGGAGGTGAAGCTGCAGCTCCTCCTTTCAGGTCCTCGCTGAAGTCCAGTCACCAGAGTCTCAGCAACACACAATGCTTTCTAAGTATTCTACAAGATTCCTCCAGAGACGTCAGTGATAATCGTCGCCAAAGGAGCGTATTCTGGCTACTTACCTACATTCCACATAGAGGCTTGTGATCTTGCAGTGACATTTTAATCTGAGCATCTGAACACAGGGAGGGCATTTTCCAGGGTGACAAGGCAAAACACATGGGTGAGGACAACCCAGAGGCCGTGGCTTAGAGCATCCTTCTTCACACTGAAGGCATTCTGGGCCAGCCTAAAAATAACAAAGAAATAAATCACCAAAATACCTAACATTTCCACATATTAAGGTTACAAATGGTAGATGACCCCTCTAAAACGAAGTACTTCAGTCTCAGAAGTACAAATAATAGGGCTTGAGAGATTGCTCAACAGCACAGGGCTTGCAGAATAATCCCAGCACTCATGTAAAAGCCAGGTATGGAGGCGTGTATCTCTATCAACCACATTGCAGAGGCAGGGACAGGAGGAGCCCTGGATCCTGCTAATCAGTTGCTCTAGCCAACTGGAAAGTTCCAGGTTCAGTGAGATACCCTGTCTCAAAAAATGTGACCAGGCGGTGGTGGTGCATGCCTTTAATTCCAGCACTTGGGAGGCAGAGGTAGACAGATCTCTGTGAGTTCGAGGCCAGCCTGTCTACAACAGCTAGGTCCAGGACAAGGAAGGAGGGAAGGAGGGAGGAAGGAAAAAAAAAGGTAGGTAACATATTTGGGGTATCAAGATTACAGTCATTATTCATGTTTCCATCCTAAGAATGTTACCTTATTTTTGACAGTAGAGTCATCAACTTCAGTCACTTTGTGGCATTCTTTCATACATGTATGATTTTGACAGTGCAACATTCTTCCACAAAGTCTCTTGCAAGAATAGGGTCCTACAGCATGGCATGGTAGAGGACTCACCTTAAAAATAAAAATAAGAAATAGCCAACTAGCACAACACACATGTCTACACAAAACTTTCTGGTCTTGCATTTCCAAAGTGACTGATCTGAGATCAATTTTCACAGTGGTCTAACATTTTTCCACTAATAATATTTATATCAAAACTAAGCTATACATATCAAGACATTCCTCTAAGCACCTATTAATGAGAGGAAAATTAAACACAGAGGCTAATTCCCACATAAGGCAGAGTATACAGTTTAGCTGACTATCCTGGGCAGTCTGTACAAGCCCGAGACAGTAAATTACTTCTAACATACTCCAGGGCAAAGTGATAAAGACTACAAACTAAACTTAAAGATTATACCTATAACTCACCTCATGCTTTCCCAGACATTCCCTGTAAGAAAAAAATAAAATGAAAACATTTGAGATTCTTTTTTGCTTTTTGGGTTTTTGTTTGTCTTTTGGGTTTTTGTTTGTTTGGTTTTGTTTGTTTGTTTGTTTTTGGTTTTGTTTTTCAGGAAAGGTTTCTCTGTGAAACAGTCCTAGCTGTCCTGGAACTCATTCTGTAGACCAGGCTGGCTTTGAACTCACTGAGCTGTCTACCTCGGCCTCCCAAGTGCTGATGAATTAAAGGTGTGCACCACCACTGCCCGGCTATTTATAGATTCTTTAAGAAGGGTGTCTGAGGGCTAAAGAGGTGGCTCAGCGGTTAAGAGCACTGACTGTTCTTCCAGAGGTCCTGAGTTCAATTCCCAGCAACCACATGGTGGCTCAAAACCATCGGTAATGAGATCTGACGCCCTCTTCTGGCCTGCAGGCATACAGGGAGGCAGACTGTTGTATACGTAATAAATAAAATCATTTACCACACTAGCTTTTATTAAGTTATAAACAAGCAACTTGGAAATAAGCAATCACAGTAGCAGTAGAGTATAAAGTTGATTTACCCCGGCTAATTCTTTGCAAAAGACTAGCAGTAAGCAACTGGGGGACATGAAACTTATTTTCACTGGCACAAACAGAAATAAAATAAATATAACTTGTACAGTTCCTGAGTTCAATTCCCAGCAACCACAAGGTGGCTCACAACCATCTGTAATGGAGTCTGGCCTTCAGGCATACACACAGACAGAATATTATATACATAATAAATAAATATTTTTTTAAAGAATCAAAGTAACAAAATCCTAATATCTAATCTTAAGTCCACATGAAAAAAATCAGCAGACATGAAACAGCCAACACAACCTTGATGAAGAGCAAAGCTAAAGAGTTAACATCCACTGACAGGTACAAGACTTACTACAAAGGTAGATTGTTCAGACTATGTGGTAGTGATGAAAGAACAGATAAATTAGTGAACTAAAACAAAGAGTCCAGAATTAGGTCTATACAAATAAAATCAGCTGATCTATGACAAAGAAAAGGCAAATTACAGGAGAAATATTCTTTTCAACAAGTGGTAATGTTGAAACAAATTTATATCCACTTTAAGACAGAGAGACATTACACCTTTGACAACCAACTCAAAATGGATTGCAGACCTAAATACAAAACACAGGATAGGATCTAAATAATCTTGAGTTTCATATTACTTTTTAGACACAATGCCAAGAGCACGACCCATAAAAGGAAACAGGTGAGTTCTAATTCACTAAACTAAAAATGTCTGCTCAGCAAAGAGCCCGACAGAAAGGAGACAGATGAGCAAACTACATTTGGAAAACGTATCTGGTAAGCAATACAAAGAACTCTTGTGCTTAACAACAGACAGAAAGCAAAACCCAATCAGAAAATGGGCAAAAGACCTGAACAAAGATAAATCTTATCGAAATGACCAACAGATGCTGAACAGACATGTGAAAAGTTGCCTGGCATCAGGTCATTAGGAAGCTGCAAATTAACCAACAGTACACCTCCATGCATCTACAAAATGGCTAAAATGCTGACAGTGCACTATGCGAATGAGATGCAGGGCAGGAAGTCCACCACTAACGCTGATGAGAACGCAAACTGGTGTGCCACGTTGGTAGCTAATCTGAGAGCTTTTTAAATAGCTAAATATCAACTCACCATACTATCCAGCGGTTACACTCCTAAGTTTTAATTCAAATGAGTTAAAAGTTACTTACACAGATATTTGCACATAAACATCTATAGCAGTTTTATTTTTTATTAAAAACAACCAAAATGTCCTTCCATAGGTAAATGGGTGAGATCACCCATGCGTCTGTGGCCAACATAAACTGGAGTTAGTAAAGAAAAAAAGATGCACAAAGCTGAGAGTGGGTAGGACAGGGGGGATGGATCTGGTAAGAGCTGGAGAAGGATGGGAGGAGAATATCATCAAACTACTGTGCATAACATTCTCAAAGAATAAAATATTATATTAAAAAAGACAACTATAGGATGTCCAGGAAGTACAATAATGTTATCCAGTGATTAATAAAAAGAAGCAAGGTATCAAAGGATGAAAAAAATAAAGTGTAACCTAAATGTATAAGCTAAGCGAAAAAGAGGCCAGTATGAAATGGATTCGTCCCAACTACTGTGTATGATGCTCTGGAACAGACAAAAACAAGCACAGAAAAGCCCAGGATGAGAAGCTTCAATTCTAACCAACATTTGAAGAATTCACACTAATCCTTAAAGAGAAGTATTTCCCAACTTTTTCAGAGAATCTAGTACTTCCACAATTATAGAACCAGGGGGGGAAAAAGACACCATAAGAATAGAGGTAATATTCAATACTAATACTGCAAAATTAATGTAGTTTTTTTTTTTTACTTTTTTCTTTTTCTTTTTTAAAAAATGAATAGGACTTCACTTTGTCAACCTCTCACTGGAACTCAACTCACTCACTAGATAGCCCAGGCTGGCCTTAAACTTATAATAATCTTCCTGCCTTAGACTCTTGAATGCTCGGATTACAGGCATATTTACCACACTTACAGTTTTTTAAGTCTTTACTTTAAAAAAATTTTATTCAATTATTGTGTGTGTGGGTATTTTGCAAAGATATACATGTGTACCATGTGTGTCCCTGGTGACCAGAGAGACCAGAAGGCATTAGATTCCTTAAAAGTAAAGTTAGAGACAGTTGTTGTAAGCAGCTACGTGGCTCCTGGGAACCAAGTCTGGATTCTCTGAAAGAGCAGAACTGCTCAATCACTGAGCTATCTCTCCAACCTGTTCAAAAACTTAACATATGACTAAACTGTTGATCTGGAACCTTAGTTGTTGTTAATAATATCTGTTATGCCTCAGAACTGTTCCCTTTTCTTCTTTAAACCACAGCCTCTGCTTAAAGTATGAAACAGTAAAGGATTCTCCAATCTTCCAGGCTCAGTTTCCTAAAACTCAGTCTCTACCATTCCCTGATCCATCCAGGAAACTCAGTCTCCACCATTCCCTGATCCATCCAGGAAACTGCTTGAATTTCCAATACTTCCTTCACACACTCGCCATTGAGTTTACCATCTAAATCTAGCTAGCCGTTTTCAGAAACATTGCATTTTAGCATGAGAATCACCAGGCTAAGTAACAAATAATGTGTCTCTTGGAAATGTTTTCCTAATTGTCGATACCTGCTGCTGCAAAGGAAACTAAGGATAGTGCACTCAAGCGCAAGGAAAACACAAAGAGAGACATGCATAGGAAGCTTAGCATCATAGCAACCAAAAACAAGAAAGAATGAACTAGAACAAGGAGACTATAGTATACAGGTCAGGCATGAAATATAAAACTTAAAAAGTGAAGAAGGTGAAGTTCATACTATGTCAGAAACATTTTTTTTAAAGCTTTAAACTCTGGTTCTTACACAGGAATAGGAACTTGACACGGAGGACAAGGCAATGCAGTCTGAATAAATGCTGGCTCGGCTGGTTGTTCCCACGGGCCCATAGGCTGATGCTAGGAGTAAAACGCAATACACTGTCAAGTCATAAGGGCAATCCCATGCAGCCTTCGGAAGAAACTAGGGAAATAGTTCTTGTGGATCTTTTGCTCACACAGGCTGAACTATATCCAACTACTCAACAAATGCTTGCTGAAACATTCTATTCCATCTGCATTGTGAAGATTATTACTCTCTACATACACCCAATATTAAAAATTAAGACAGATATCAGTTTAAAAGCTAAAACTGAGGCAGCATAGTCTCCTTAACCTCTTGTGAGCCAAAAGCAAAATGAGAAACATTTAAACTCCAGTATCCACCATAGTCTCCTATGTTCCTCATTACCTAGAACTTTACATATAACCAGGGTTCTAAATAAAGTAAATTAATAATTATCTATATCAGGGGTGGAGAGATGGTTCAGAGGTTAAGAGCATTAACTGCTCTCCCGAATATTCTGAGTTCATTTCCCAGCAACCACACGGTGGCTCATAACCATCTATGAGATCAATGCCCTCTTCTAACATTGCATACATAATAAATAAATATATCTTTAAAAATAAATAAATACATAAACAAGTAAGTATATCCCTAGCCATGTTTGAAGGAAAACTGGTAAATTAATCTAAATATAATTATCATACTATATTTACAAATATTTATTAGTCACATCCTCCCATCTTCCTCCTAGTGCTAGAGAATGAACCCAGGACCTTGGAGATACTGGGAAGGTCTCCACCATTGAACAATACACCAGCCTTTCCAAGTTTTTTAAGACAAAAGACCAAGTCTTGTCTTCTTCACCCTCAGATCCGCGTAGAATGCTTAATTCTCTAAAGACACCCTTATGGTTGCTTGTTAAATAATCACTGAAGAAAACACAGCCCACAGGCAAGCAGGAACTCTTCACCACTGTTCTTACCTTGCCAGTCTGCCTCACTAATGCTTGATCATGACATGAAGCAGGACACAAGTGCCCACATTTCTCTAACACTTTTTGGCAAGGTTGATGACATGGTGGACATGAGCCAAAGTGACAGCGATGTTTTTCTTGACTTGTATGATGACATGTTGGTGGTCGACTAAATCAGAAAGTTTTTAAGTTATTTTTGACAACTGAACAATACATCTGAAGTGCAATTATTTATATAACTTCCAAAATCATAGAAAAGTCTATGCTATGAATGTTGCTTGAAAACACTAACACAAAATAAAATTAGAATACTACCAAAAGTCAGTAGAATTTAAAGGTGAAGGCATCAGATGTCAGGGTGTAGAGTTTCACCAACCTGCACAGTTCTTTGCACTTGGGTGGCCTTGTGGTTCGCTCTCGGCCACAGGGCACTGTCACCTTGGCCTTACCACAGCTGCACCTCACTTCTACAGTTTCTGGGCATGGATAGCAACTGCCTGAGGAAAAAGATCCAATATTTTAAAAGACACTGACAGACTTACCAAACTGCACATCAAGAGTTTATCAATAAACTTACTGCATTTGTACAATGCACAATGAGACAGCCTGCCATTAGAAAGCAGCAGTTCGGCCAGGCAGTGGTGACACACAACTTTAATCCCAGCATTAGGGAAGCAGAGGCAGGCGGATCTCTGAGTTCGAGGCCAGCCTGCTCTACAAGAGCTAGTTCCAAGACAGGTTCCAAAGCTACAAAAAAACCCTGTCTCGGGGGGGGGGGGGGGAAGAAAAAAGAAAAGCAGTGGTAATATGAACTATTCTTAGCACATGAAACAAAATAAGCTATATACAAAGGCTGTGTGCTTCAGTGTTTGATTCCACACATACAAAGGAAATAGAAAAAACTGACATCCACTGCTCAAAAGCAGGAGAGTAGTTCAGGACAGCAGCTTTGAGAAACACTGGTAGAGCTCTGATTAATGGTCTGGATCCAGTACATGATCACATTCCCAAGCTTCACAGCACCATACACTTAGGATCTTGTATCTTTCCTTACATACACCAGTACCTCAGTACCTTTAGAAACATCCTTGCTTCTCAAAGTGGTGTTTTAAATAACAAATTTAACATGATACTTATTCAAAACTGTAACAAGCAAACAATAATCTTGTGGCCTATTTTCATAAATATATCTATTCAAAGGATAAATTCCCTCAAAAAAGGGCGACTTTTCTCTCATGACCAGTGGTTAGCTATTAATGAGTGAGTGCTGGGAGGCCCTGCTGGTCAGAGGCTGCAGTCTATCATGGCCTAGCAGCTCTCTCTAAAGAAGACAGTATGAAATAATGACTCTACATATCAAACTGAGTTAAACCAATGTTCAGAGTGATACAACCATCTTCTAAATAATCATTTTAAGTGCCTGGAAGGTTTTTTGGGAGCTAGTAAGCACTGTCACAACAACAAATGTCACAAAAAAAATACAAAGCATAAA
This sequence comes from Microtus ochrogaster, assembly GCF_000317375.1. Classification (NCBI taxonomy): domain Eukaryota; kingdom Metazoa; phylum Chordata; class Mammalia; order Rodentia; family Cricetidae; genus Microtus; species Microtus ochrogaster. The sequence continues at coordinate 28,395,188 of NC_022027.1, forward strand.
GCTGATCAAATCTCTAGCCCGAACATTTTATAGAAAATTGCAGAGGATAAAGAAACATATTAAAATATATTAGAGAGGCAATCTACAAAATCCAAACTGGGAAACCAAAGAGCTACCTAATTTCTTCAAATAAATCATAAGCCATTTAAAAAAAAGATAAGGGAAATGACACATTTAAAGCCCATCATTCGATGGCCATTAAGACATTCTTACTTGCTGTGAGTCACAAATCAACTGTTAAAAGGAAGAATTTCAAAATCAAATATGTCAGGAATAAAAAATTTTATATTTGGGTTAAGATTTCATTTCTTATGTGGGGGTCCACAGATGTGGGTCTGTTGTGCCTTGACTAAATGTCAGAGAGTTTGTGCCTGCTCTTGCTCTTTCAAAGTTACTGACAAGAAGTCTAACTTAAGGTATGGCTACAAACAAGATATCCTGACCTAGGGTGTGGTTACTTGGTGTTTTGGATATTAAGATGACTCATAGATATGGGTCCTCTCCACCTTGACCAAAGGTCAGAGAATTCAAGCCTATTCCTGCTCCTTCATTTTAGGACAGGAGGTTTGAACCAGGGAGAGTCTGCCATCAGGATAGGCATATTTGCTGCGTATCTTACCCTAAACATCAGAATGCTTAACTCAGGAAATAATGACTTGATGTCTCAAGTACTGAAGCAATAACTGTTCTGGTTGTTCTTTGTGTCATGGTAAAGCAGTCTTTTGTCTTCTTCCCCCCTTTTTGGATTGCTGTATATAAGCATATAAAATAAACGTGGGCGCATTCAGTATACACTAGATAACCTGTGTCAGTGTATTTCTTTCATATGTATTTCTTTCATATCTCTGTCCCTCCTAATTTTTCTAATCTTTACCAAAAATTAAAAGCCATGCTATTTGTATCAAAGTATAAAGGGTGTATTTTACAAAAAATAATTTTAAATAAACCACTTAAAATGGTTGAATTTTATTTTAATGTCAAATACAACAATTGTAAATGGATAAAATTTACACATTAATAAAAACTTTTAGGGTCTCAAAAAGTATAAGGGATCCTGAGACTAAAATCTCCACTAGCATAGATAGGATAACCCTTGTTACATCTAAAGTCCATAAAAGTATGTAAAATTCAGAGTACAACCAAATCAATGAATACCTTAAAATAAAAACGAGATTAAGAAAAGCAAAAACGATACAATTTACCATCAGTCTTGAGTTTGAATTTTGCCATATCTCTCCCTAGGCATTTCCCTAAGACACTTAATTTTAACTACCTTGTTCAAAACTAGTAGTATAGAGACTATATTACCTTCTCCTGAGTGTTAGGAAGCCCAAATAAGGAAATGAACTGGAAGTTCTCTAACGCTAAAGAACTAGGAAAACACAAACATAAAATAACATCTACTGTGATATTTTACCTCTGTGGCAGACAGACGGACACTTGTGGTTTCTACATCCTAACATCCGTCCACAATTTTGATCACAAGGTAGACAGTTTCCAGGGCAACACTAGAGAGAAAACATATACAAAGAGCTTTTTGAAACCCCACACACTGTACATTAGTCCTCGTCATTTACTCAATCTTTAGAAAGCAAAGTTTCTTTTTATATTCTAAGGATAAAATTATTCAAGAGTATCAACATAATTCTAGTAAAAAATAATACAACACAAAGCTAAACTTCCTTGCCTCTTAGTTATTCTATGACATATTTCCATTGCAAAATTTCACTTACTTTTCTATTCAGAAAATTACATTAACCCAAGAATTTGATCAAATCCAGTCCAATTTTCAAACCATGAGTCTGGCTAATTAAATTAAAATAAAATTGGCTGAATATGTAGGCTGTCAGTTATTTTCAAAGCACAGGATGAGAGAACTAAGAAAAAACAAAGGTGTATGCAGGTGGCCCTGTCAGAGGAGCAGCAGGCGGCAATTGACTTCAGGGTGTCAGTTCACCAGGAGCCAAATTCCTGCTGGGTCAATCTTGGATAGGCAAGGCCCACGACCATAGACCCCACGACCATAGACCCCAACGTGGATTTGCTTCTGCTGTGTCTTTTATTTGTTGCTGTTATCTTTCTCCACTATCTGGCATAATGTGAATGGGTGCAGGGAGATCCCCACTGCCCGTAATGTAGTGTGTTTATCTCATGGAGACATTCCATTCTACTGAGCATTTTTATTATAAAGATGACTGCAACCTAAGATATAGTTCTGATGATAAAAAAATAAAACAAGGAAGAGTCACACGGCTAGAACACATGAATTTCTATTGAAGAGCTGTATAGACTATGGCCAATTCTTTTTCATATATAGTCTAGATTTGTGATTCCTTTAAGACTTCTTATGAGATTATCACCTCAAGATAAGTAAAAAAGTAACTGGCCCGTTCTTTGTAACTGCAAAGCGCAGCTGGCCAGTAAAAGACTTGACTGAGAAGAATACCTAGCTTGCCCACACAGTTAATCTATAACAAGTTGCTTGGGTATGAATGTACATGGGTTCTTAGGATAATGTTTTTTGCCTGTAATAAGCAAAATATTTAATCATGTAAGGGATAAGGAAAACATGCTGTTTTTACCTGTACTCATTATAATCATTCACTTGAAAATTGAATGTAACTGCACATTAATTTTTCTATTGCCTGAAAGATTTTGTTGGGGTATATAAGCTGTAGAAAAATAGCATACAGTACGAAGAACACAGAATAGAACATAAAGAAGGAAGCCATCAAGATAGAGTGAGTGTTGTTTTCCCTAATCCCCTCAGATAAACTATATTATGTGCTGACTCCATGGATTCCCTCTGAGCCCTGTGCTGCTGGAGGCTGGCCCCCCAGCAGTAATAATCTGTATCTACACAAAAAGTGAAAAGTAATGATATATGATGGCAAAAAACTTTTCATTCTCTCAAACATTTCTAAAAATAATAATAATAATAATAATACTGAAGCTGGAGAAATGGCTCAGCAGTTAAGAGCACTTGCTGCTCCTCCAGGGGACCTCAGCTTGGTTCCTAGCACCCATGTTGGGTGACTCAAATTTCATGTAACTCTAGCTCCAGGGGACGTAATGCTCTCTTCGGGCATCTGAAGCTACCTGCACTCACATGGCAGACAGAAACAAATGCACATAGTAAGTCTTCAAAACTGTAACTATTTAAAACAATAATAAAAGTCATATAGTTGGGGCTTTTGAACACAGATATAAAACATAGAAATCACTGAGAAACAGGTCAAAGAGAAGCCAAATAAGGAGAAAGGAACAAATGGATAAATAGAAAAATCACTAGCAAGATTAACAGGGTAAGCATGGTGGCACAGGTCTTAATCCCAGCACTCGGGAGGCAAAGGCAGGCAGAGCTCTGTCTACATGGTGAGTTCCAGGAATAGCCAGAGCTACATATTGAGACCCTGTCTCAAAACAAAGATAGTTAACAGACTAAAATAATCACATTAAATCTAAGTAATGGGTAGCCAAATTAAATGACAAACACTGCCAACATGGATTAAATGAAGTCTAAATGCTCTCCGTAAGGAATTCACATTAAAGACATGAATAGGCTTCAAGTCTAACAAAATGAGAAAAGACATGCAGTAACAGTAAACAAAAAAACCTGAAATTATTCACATTTCACTGATTTTAAGAACCAGGAACCCAAGCCGGGCGGTGGTGGCGCACGCCTTTAATCCCAGCACTCGGGAGGCAGAGGCAGGTGGATCTCTGTGAGTTCGAGACCAGCCTGGTCTAC
>NC_022027.1:28399038-28413499 GCF_000317375.1 Microtus ochrogaster
AAAAAATACAACCCAACAAAATACTAGAGTTAGATTCACTCCAAGCCAGGCCTCCATCTAATTTCTATTACCATCTGTGGTGGTTTGAATGCCATTGGCCCCAGAAACTCACAGGGAGTGGTACTATTAGGGAGTGGAGCTTTGCTGGAGGACATATGGCCTTGCTGGAGGAAGGGTGTCACTGTGGGGGTGGGCTTTGGGGTTTCCTATGCTCAGGATACTACGCGGTGTTTTAGACAGCTTCCTGTCTCCTGCTCCTTCTCCAGTACCTGTGTACGTCCTTGCTTCCTGATATGATGACAGTGAACTAAACCTCTGAACTATAAGCGAGCCACCCCAATGAAATGTTTTCTTTGTAAGTATTGCTGTGGTAATGGTGTCTCTTCAAAGCCATAAATACCCTAATATACCACCTAACCTTTGTTAGGCATCAACCACCAAATACTATCACTCTAAAACTGCTAATGATGTCTTCAATCAGAAAACAAAACTGCCCCAAGCCCAAGCTCAGAGTTAGTGTGTGAGTCAGAGACTACATACAGTCTTTGGCGTTTTGTGACAAAGCCATGCTATATGAGCTTAGGTTGTTCTCAATATCCTTCTGCTTCGGACTCTTGAGTGATGGACCCATCGTGTCACCACATTTGAAAACTGGCATGATTTCCCACTAATAAAAACTCTTAATCTACAATATTTACTATTATTTGATATAGAAAACAAAGAATACTCCTGAATACTTGAAACAAAACAGTTTATCACATACCCAAAAGGAAAATTTCAACTCTTAAATCAGGTTAGCAAGTTTATCACACGTACCTTTCTCCTACACTGGTGCTTCTGACAGTCCCGCATTTTAACACACTTGGTTTCACAAAGGTAAGGTTTGTGACATGGCATTCGCTTTGTATGCTTTCCACAACGGCATTGCTTTTCCACCTCCTAGGCCAAGCACCAAGAAACATCGTTAAACTGACTTAATGTTTTGCAACACACAGCAATTTTGCTGGACGGATAAAAATCTTAGTAACAAATTTATATTAAACACTAACTAGGGACTGGAGAGATGGCTCAGAGGTTAAGATCACTGGCTGCTCTTCCAGTCATCCTGAGTTCAATTCCCAGCAACCACATGGTGGCTCACAACCATCTGGAATGAGGTCTGGTGCCCCCTTCTGGAGTGCAAGCATACATGCAAACAGAACATTGTATATATAATAAATAAGTCTTTTTTTAAAAAAAAATAAACCAAAGTGGTCTTCTAAAACACTTATTTTACTTTATTCCAAATGAAACCTCATATTTGGATTAATTATGAAATTTAGTAGAAATCTGGTATCAAACAGTAAAACTAACAAACAAATTACAGGGCTGGAGAGACAGCTCTGTGGTTAAAAGCTTTGCCTGTTCTTCCAAAGGTCTGAGTTCAATTCCCAGCAACCACATGGTGGCTCACAACCATCTGTAATGAGATTTGGTGCCCTCTTCTGGCCTGAAGGGATATATGCAGGCAGTACACCATATACATAATAAATTAAATCAAAATAAAGTACAATGCTTTAAAAACAAAACAAAACAAATTACAGGATCATTTACAGGTGGTTCCAACCATACCATCTCCATCTCATCTCGGTACGAGACAAGTGGAGTGTTTAGTATCCCAGCTGGTTAATGGAGTAGTATGGTTGAAATCAAACAATGTACATATTTAAGTTTACAGTGTCAAATCTAGATATGACTGTTCCCATTGCAACTAGGCTGAATTCAACAGAGCTCTAACTTCTGATGGCAAACAGCCGCACATTGAACTCTGCAAATGAGAACATTATAACATGTACCAAGGAAAACAATAGAGTAATGTTCAGATTTGATTTCCTGATCAATACTATAAATATTGGATACACAGACAATGACACAGATGTGTATGAAAACAAGTTTCTTCTGACATTTTTTGATGCAAAGCTCCTGAAAGAAAGTGTATAGGACACAACTAACTTGTCTGCAGGTTTCACAAGGCCCTCTGTGGCAACGCTGTGAACACCTATGGATCCCACACTCAAGCACTTTGTCACAGCTGTCTCCACAAGTTGGGACATCTTCTGTACAAGGCAAAGAAAACTCTGAAAGCAGACAAAATGTCAACATTAAACAAGATACATCATTAGTGAGTCATTAACAAAGGCCCCTGTTCTTTAGTTTCTGAAGAATGACAGCCCTTTTTGAACTATAAAAACTTTATAACAACATAAAATTAGAAAAAAAATTAACTTTAACAAAAATAATTCCTAATGTTTCTGCAAGACTAAACCTAAATTCACAATTCTCCTGTCTATTGCTCCCATTGCCAACACTGGCAAGCTTATCTTTCTTCTTCTTCTTCTTCTTCTTCTTTTTTTTGAGAAACAGTTTATTATGTAGGCCTAAGCTGTCCTAGAACTCAGAGATCCACCTGCCTCTGCCTCTCACATGCTGGGATTAAAGGTGTAAATCACCATACCTGGCAAGCTTGTTTCTTATGAAGAAATTTGATACACAAATTACTATAAAGAAGCATTTTTTTTAGACATGGTTTTGCTGTAGCTTTGGAGCCTGTCCTGGAACTAGCTCTCATAGACCAGGCTGGCCTTGAACTAATAGAAATTCGCCTGCCCCTGCCTTCCGAGTGCTGGGATTAAAGACGTGTGTCACCAGTGCCCAGCTTAAACAAGCATTTTTATGACTAAACTACTTCAGAAATTGTTAGCTAGAGAAATGAGTAAGAGAACATAAAACTCTGAGGGATTTCTATATATACAAAATTTTCTTTTTAAATTTGTTCAGTCTCAAAGGATGGAAAAAAAAAAAAAGACAAACCTTAAAACACCATAAAAACTCACCTTAACAATCACATTATGACAGGTAGTAAAAACAGTCTTACAAACGACTCAAGCAAGCTTACTCAACTACTATACTGCTCTAGAAACAAGGAAAAAGTTAAGTTCTCTAGAGACAACAGTAGCACAGCGTCCTTCAGTACCAAGAGATGGAATGTTACAACTCATGACCTCACGATGTTACGACAAATTACTTAGAACTCCCAGGTGATATGAAGGCTCACGCCATGTGTGGCTACTTTATGGCTATGGACAGAACTGGCACATAACATCTCACAGAGGACTGTCAGCACCCTAAACCCTCTACACCTAGCTAGCCGGCCCTTCTCCCTAACCCGAGTCTGTCACTGTTTTCCTTTCCAGAACGTCATGTAGCTTGATTCCTATAGCACACATCTTTTTCAAATTAGCTTGTTTGGTTTAGTAATATAAATGAACATTTCTTCCCCATCTTCTCAGAGTTCAATAGCTCATTTCCTTTGAAACAAGTCTTACTTGATTTCTGACATGGACAGGACCTCTTTCCGGAGCGAGGACACTCTCCACAAGCACCAACATGACAAACTTGCTCACATGTATGATAACCACAAGGCAGTGTCTTTCCACACACCTAAAATAAAAGCACTCATCAAGAGATTAAAACCACACAAAAAGGTAGTATAAAACATAACCCATTTGTACTCACAAACACCTTCATTTATGCCCTCACATTATTATGCTTTATGTCTAATACAGGTGTCATGTATGTGTACACATTTACACATACGAATTCTCATTTCCGGTGTACCAGAGGGTATCATACAAATGTAGAAAGGACAGATGTATCCTCAGCTTTGTATGACCATCCACAGACTTCTAACCAGTACTATACCTGGTCCAACGCTAGAAAAAGCAACCCACAATAACAATTCCACTTTCCCAATGGCATTATCTCAAGAGAACGGTAGAACCTAATGCTCAGTGGAGAAAGGGAAGGGGCAAAACAACACACTGAATTAAGAATTCAGCAACTAACTTATTTTGAGGGGAAAAAAGCTAACTTTTTCTCCAGTAGTAAGATACTCGACTGCAGAAGAGCTGCTTGTGTTGTTACCCCGCTAGGTGAACAAGCACGTGTGCTCTCCAGCCATCTGTCTATACCCTACCACTCGCAGAGGGCACCAACACTTACCTCATCACAATGCCACACTGGGCTCGCACAACTTCTTTCTGCTTCCTTTTTGCCACAAACACACTTCTGTCTACTAACTCTTGGACAAGGCTGACAGTCTCCTAAAATTACAATCATTCATTAGCACACAAATACTAAAGCAATGAAGACAGCTTTGACTCTGTTTAAAGTCAGAGTTTCCCACGCCCGCTCTTTTACCTGCATGACAAGGATTTTCACACTTATGATGCCCACAAAGCAGCTTGCGCCCACATGGCAGCTGGCAAGACCACTGCTTGGCACTGCACCTGCGAGGGACAGGTTTTGCTTTCTTACAGTGACAAGTAGTTGTGACCATCTTTGGACAAGGAGGGCAGGGACCTGGAATGCAACAAAGGGGGTGAGGTAATTAAAAGTCACCAAACATCTCAGATTTACATTTTCCTGAAATCTCTATCCTTTTTTTCATTGCTACTTTTAAAGGCAATCCCTTTTCACAGCAAAATCGAAATTCAGCTTGGATAATTCTGTGTGCTTCAACATTAAGAACAAACTACCAATCAAAAACAACTACACATACAATATGAAACTCACCTGGATGGCAGAGAAGTAAACATTTATGGCCACAAGGAGGTTTAAATTCCCTCTCACATACTTGGCCACACGAATGAGGTACAAGCCATGGATCTAAAGGTGGATCTTCTACTTTCCCACAGTAGCAATAATATCTACTAGGTGTTTCTGATCTTTTGTATTCAAATCTACATTTTGGACTACAAAAAAAAATCGAAATATTAATCCCATCACTAAAAGCAACATAAGAGATAACAGTAACAAGACTATAATTTTGTTGGGCAAAAAAATAAATTCTTACTACAATCATTGCACAATATAATTTCCTGAAATATGGAACTATTTTATACTAATACTCTCCCAATACAAGAGCCAACAGTCAACGTAAGATGAAGCTATGCATAAAACTTGGCAACAATTACTTTTTTCCATATTTATGTTTCTAAAACCTGAGATAGCCACTTGTAGTTAGTTGCTATTCATTAAGCACAGACATCCAAAGCACAACCACAAAATTTCTACAAACTACATATGTGCAATATTCACCCAGATTTACGTAAGTCTCAGCTTCTTAAAGTTTGGTTATATACTCTATAAATAAACAAAATACATGATCAAAGAAAAATAAAAAAGCAATCATGTTATAAATAGGCTGAATATAGCAAGAATATAACAAATAAGAATTAAGAGGGGGAAAAAAACTCCAGCCTAGTCTACAGAGCAAGTTCCATGACAGCCAAAGCTACACAGAGAAAACCTGTCTCAGAAAAGAAAAAAGAAAACTTAAATGCAAACAAATAATTTCCTAATTTTCCTTTTTTTAAAGGCATATCTATTTCTTATTTTATGAAAAATTTGCATGCATGTATATATGGATCAAATACATGCCTGGTGCCTACGAAGACCCAAAGAAGGTATCAGATGCCCTGAAATCTGTTGAAGACAGTTGTGAACCACCCTATGGGTGCTAAAAGCGAATCTGAGTCCTCTGCGAGTGCAGTAAATACTCTTAACCACTAGCCATTTCTCCAGCTCTGAGAATTTCCTAATGTTCAATTTCTAAAACAAAATACATATATTTCAAGCTCACTTAAATCAAGGAAAGTTTAAATATAATTTTATATTCTCTGATAAAGCAGAGTGGTTTTACATCAAAGTAAATTTGGGTACAAGAATAACAAAAATTCACTTGGAGATCATCGTAGATGATTCCTAAAAGATGCTCTAAGCCTTGTGGAACAGTCAGTGTGCTGCATCAGACTATTTGTGCATCACCATTTAAATCTGTTCTGTATAAAAATCAATGTATTTTCACTGCCATGAGGACATGCTGTACTTCCAAATAAACGCCACGCTGATGTTCAGAATAACCAAAACACATTTGTTCTCCTAATTAAATTTCAAAAACAAGTGATGGAGAGATGATTCTGCTGCTCTGACAGAGGACCCGAGTTCAGTGCCCAAATCAGTTTCATGTGGCTCACAATAGCCTCTAACTCCAGCTCCAGAGAATCACAACACTGCTGACCTCTGCAGAGCATGTATGTGCACATATCCAGAGACAAACAATACACACACATGCACAATTAAACAGAATGATTTTTAAAGTAAAAACTGAAAACTAATGCCACACCTCATGTTTATAAATAAATGACATTTTGTTCCAAGAGTTAAAAGGAAAATGACTTTCTTACAGCTGCTATGTAAGGGATGTACTTAGATGGTTAACAGGCACTGACTATGTGTCACACTACCCGCCTGCGCTGACACAGACAACAGGAAGCTGACTATGCACTCCACTGCCCGCCTGCAGTGACACACAACTACTTTGGAAGGGGTGATGTGTAGTTTCACTATAAAATGATGGAAATCAACAATCAAGGCCTTATCCTGTTTACTCAACAAGCACTTACCTTAGAACAAAGTATAAGTTCATTTCAATAAAATGACTTTATTATAATTTTTTACCAGGTTCTGGTTACATCTTGACAAGAGGTAAACAAAGAAGGGCCTTACAGAACTACTTATTTTCAGTTATTATATTCGGAATAGCGTGAGAAATACTACACAGAACATTACACTTTTGTCCTTCCAGGCCTAGGAGAGAAGTAGCAGTCCATTACTCTGGTAACTGACACTTTGCTCCTCTACAGGAAAATCACGGCTTACAACAGAAGCAAACAGAGCAAAGGTGAGAAAGGATGAAGCTCAAATCTCTAAAACCAGTGATGCTGGGCACCTGGCTCTCTTCTGCACCCAACACTGAAATCCTCTGCCGTAAGTAACACGTATAGACTTCAAGGTTAAAGTCTTTGCAAACAGAATGTGCTGGAACAGAAAGCAGTCTATCACACTCAACTCAGTGAATAAAAAAGGCTACAATTGAAAGAACAAATCCTAGGATTCGAGCTGCAGCTCTGCCTCTCAGCAGTGTGAGCTCACGGCTGCTCTCAGCTAACTTCCACCTCTCAGGGTAACAGGTGAAATCCAAGATTGCTGAGAATTATAACAAAAAAGTCCTTGTCTAAAATGTTTTTTTAAAATTATGCCACAACAATTTTACAAATATCTTGGTATTTATGATAATTAGGAAGACATGAATCAAAACCTGATTTTATTAGGCCTAAACCTGTACAATCTGGAAGGTATTAGGAAAAAGAACACTACCTTATAAATTTTTAAAAAATCAGTTACAAAAATTGTAATATAAGGATACAATGCCCCTCGAGCTTATGTTTAATTAACCTTAACGATGAATCTACCACTGCAGACTAGCAGAAACAAATGATTTTACTTCTCCACTTTTTCCTCAAAAAATAGCTGAAGTCCAAGATCCAATAATCAGCAATAATAAACAAAACTGGTAAAATAAATTTAGATAAATTAATAATGATACATAATACACAAATGTAATGTTGAAATTGAAGATATAACTGGAAACCATACAATCAAAATATACTAGATGATAAGCAGACAGAGTCCAACACTAATGTATACTAACAAGAACTTGAGGAAAGAGAGGTAACAACTTTTGAATGATTCCTATATTAAGTCCTTGAAAGCAGAACTGAACAGTTTCACAGGTGTAGGGAAACTCCTACACAGCTGCAGCTGTCTGGGACTGTCAGCAGAGCCTTAATCTACCCTTTGTCTTTAGCACCTTCTGTTTAACATGTGAATATGTCTGAGTGTTTCCCAAGGGTACAAAGCCTGTGTAAAACTTGGGGAAAACCCCAGCACACTGTAATAGTCCTTAATCGAGAATTTGCATTTGGTATTGTCCCTCTGGAAGTTACCATGTTTTGGGGATGTGGAAATCAACTTACTAAAAGTGTACATAGGAGAAAATAAAAATGTCCTAGGTGAAGGAAGAGCACTGTCTCTGAGAAGCTGAGACCTCTGCTGCAAAGGCTAAAATCACCCTTAAAGTGCCCTGTCTCTTCTTCCACAGACCCGCAGGAACCCACACAGGAACCCACACCCGTTCTACAACACACAGGAAAAACAGTCTAATGATTTGCTGGTTACTGAAAGATACGAGCATTTACATAAAAATTGCAAGGAGAAAATTAGCAAGGTCTCCTATCTTCACAAATCAGACAAATAATGGAAAGCAAAACGGACTGAAACTTCGAGCAATACAACTTTCTGATCTATAATGTTCATTTATTCCACAACTTAAAATCCAATGAACCAGAAAACAATTACCATGGCCAAGGATAATCTTTCTTTCCAAAATCCTCATCTGTCACAGATGATACAAGAAACTGGCTGTCTTTAGCCCACTTCTGAATACAGGGCATATGGAATATACAGAAACATCCAGAGCAGCTCCAAACCTAAGACAAAGGTGTCAAAATGCATTATATATGATTTTTCTTTGTTAATTATACAATACTTTAAAATGATTATCACACACTGATGTTCAAGACTTACCTAAAGACTAGAAAACAAAACAAACTCCTTCTAATATCACAGAAGACATGATCTTTACAAGTCTATTTAGGAGTATCATATATGAAAGAAAAATATTAATCACCCAGATTCAATTAGCAAGAAAAAACAAAGGTAACAACCTAAATGATGTCTAATTTATATATGTGTGTGTGTGTATGTGCGTGTATACATACACATATATATTCAATACACATACTGGTGCTGACCGGTAACATCTTTTATAACATGATATAAACATTTTCCTTGCCAAATATACCTATATATCTTATCACATAGATTTATGTACCATATTTCATCAATTTCTTATTGCTAGACATCTATTATTCCCAGTTATGAAGAATATAAGAAAAGGATTCTAGCCATAAAATTTCTGTGTATAAATAACCTGTTTTTTTATATAAATCCTGTAAGTCCAGCACTTACGCAAAATTCAAAAAACTGAGCAAAAAGTAACAATACATACAACATAAAAGCTTAAGAAAGGGGGCTGGAGAGATGGCTCAGTGGTTTAAGAGCATTGCCTGCCCTTCCAAAGGTCCTGAGTTCAATTCCCAGCAACCACATGGTGGCTCACAACCATCTGTAGTGAGGTCTGGTGCCCTCTTCTGGCCTGCAAGCATACACACAGACAGAATATTGTATATATAATAAATAAATAAATATTTTTTTAAAAAAAAGCTTAAGAAAGCGAGATTGCTCACCAATTAAAGGTACTTACTGTGCAAGGTGTGGAGTCCTAAGTTTGATCCCCAGAACTCACATAGAAATAATGGAGAAAAACAAAAAACGTCCACAAAGTTGCCCTAACTTCTGTCTTCCTTATTACAACTATTTTTTTGGGGGGGAGGGGGAAATCAGACATGTACTGTGAAATAATGTAGACAGCAGCATTACATAAAAAGAAACAGCTAATTCCTTAGTTTTGATTCCCCAAATGCCTACCTAGAGGAGAGTGGACAAAATGAGGAGGAAGAAATGCCAAACAATGGTATTTTGTAGAAGTCATTACTACTAAGGCCACGGCAGTTCAATACTGCAGTAAGCCCTTTAAAGAACTGTAAAACTGTTCTAACACCCTAACGAGATTGGGACATTCACCAATGGAATGATGGTGGAAGAATGTTGTTCCAGGAGACATGAACTCCTCAGTGCTGCATTGAGCCTGTACATTGGCTGAGTCAGTTCCCAAGGAGGACAAACAACCTTGAAAAGTTAGGGGGTGTGGGAGCAGTCACAGAAAGAGCAAGCACTGGTGCGGACACACAGGAGCTGGAATCACAGAAAGCTAAGGAGATGTGACTCTGAGGACTAGGACACCAGCCCCTGCTGCACAGCCCTAGCCAACCCATGTAATAGACTTCAGCTTCTCCCTACATGACCAAAACATTTTATCAGACCTGATTTAAGGCTGCTGTACCAGTAAAGGATTAGAATGAGGTCTCACAGGTGAGTCTGTCATGCTCAGTTGTCACTTCTCTTTAACTGCTTCACTAAGGCCCTTTTAAATTTACCATAGCTTCACCATCAGGCAAGCGCTCCTTACAACAGTATCAGTTATGTCTGACTCTTTCTTTCCCCCAATGACCCTGGCCACAATGTTCCAACACTGTTAGAAGCTAATAAGCCTTAAGTGTCACTATCAACTGCTAGTTCCTCTAAGGCAAAGACCATGCCTATCTTTATTTCAACCCACGCAAAGTATGTAGCTCAGCCGTAGATCATTGGCCTAGCATGTACTCGGCTCTGGTTAGATCACAGCACCACATAGTAACATTCTGTGTTTGTAGGAATCTCTAAGATGCTAAAAAATACTTTACTAAAAACAACACATGCATTAGATTGAAATACTTGCTTGTGATATCAATATTGCTAAATATTACCTAGAGATAATTCCTTAAATTTTGAGATTACAAAATGAAGATGAATTCATATATAAAATTGTCAAATGAATTTTTAAGCAAACATAAGTGAAAGTACAATAAAAAACTAAGTATATAAATGTGAGTGATACTTACTGCTTGGTTTCTCTTCACTGAAGCGATACAAATGAGGCATGTCATAGCCCCTGCCTGAAAAGCTTCGTTCACATACTGTTTGGTTCGCTCTAATTCATGTATATCGCCATCTTAAAATTGAAAAATTGAAAACATCACAGTAAACAACACCTGGAAACAATACATCTTCACTAACAATCACGTCACATGACAAATGCCAAACAATTTTAACTACAGAAAACAGGAAAACTCAAAGCTTAGCAAAGGAAAACAACTACTCAATGACCTGACAAGGGTTTCCACGTCCATGAACTAACAGCCTGCAGCTCACACACACACTGGCTTGCTTTCTGCTTCAAATCCCTGGCCGTTCTGGTGCAGGCAGAACCACTGGCAAGGCCACCAATATGGCAAGTGATGAAGTATCAAATGAAAAGCTAACCCCTGAAGGAAGGGGTTAGCATATAACACACTCCTAATAAAATCTTGTGAATGAGAAGATGCTGAGATTCCTATAGCACAACAACTACGTTTCATTAAATTATGTTCACTACTTCTGCTTTAGAGAGCAGTATAAACATTTTTAGGAAAAAGAAATCACCAGACCGTGTATTTCCTTTAAACAAGTATTGTATTTCTCTCCAAGCACTAAGACTGTCACCATAGGATAAACTATTATCACCTCATTGTTATACATGAGAAATCTGAGACACAGAAGTCAGTAACCTCAGTTTCACTAAGAGAGTCCTCAATCCCTATCCTCTGCTTTAATGGAAAAAAAAGGTCCAAGAAAAAAAAAACAGTTAATGAAAAAATGACAGAGCAGCACTCTAAAATACAAATGACACCAAACGGGAGGTAATCCAGGTCACGTTAGCTAAGAAAATGAACTTACATGCCTTTAATTAAACAAAATGATTCAAAAAGACTGACTGAATTTCCAAAAAAAGCAGGTCAATAATATGTGCTTAAACAAGGAAATAATATGGCAATAATCTAGGTTCAAACCAAAATTTGCTGCCAAAAAGAACTAAATAAATAAAAATATTAATTAGCTCTTCATTTTCTGAACTCATCTAACTAAACACAGAAGTTAACGAAAGTGTGCCCTACCATGCCGTAAATATAAGTGTCATTGAAGGTGTTAAAGAACAGCACTCTTAAGGTACAAAATTACTAAAGACAAACATTTTATTTTAAATTGGCATTAAGTTTCCAAAATATCCTCAAACAGAATAGTCACTATATTTTGCTTTCAAAAAATGTAACATTTTAAATTTCATCAGCTTATTCATATAATTTAAAAAATAGTATGAGGGTACAATCTTACAAATTAAAGTCTAAGTTTATCTCTATGAAATTCAGGTAACATTACTTTGAAAGTTGTATTTTCATTTGGTTAAAGCAATAAAGTGTACTGCCTGGCATGTCACAGTGGACATAGCATGACAGCGGATGTCACATATTCTAAAATGCCCACAGTGGCAAGAAAGGAAACATGAGTTTGAGGAGGTCAAGGCTGGAATGAGCAGAAAGTAGCAGTTAAAGGCAGTCAGAACTGTGGGAAGATACCAATGCTTCTCAGTTTTCTCTTCTGTTAAATGCTAACAGTAGCCAGCCACAAAGGCCTGCAATAGGCAAAGCCAGTGTGCAGGGAGAAAAGGCTGTATTTTAAGTCAGGCAGTGTGGAGACTAAGGAGGAGGTAAACAGCAAGTTATAGACCAGACAGAACTACAAAATGAGGGCCTGTTTCAAAAATAAATAAACGTTTAAAATTTACCAAGTAAAATATAGGAGGCTTTAATGACAAATACACTGTGGTATATTTGCCATGTATATACCACCTCTGTTCGTGCACTTCTGAGTTAGAAAACTGAAGTGCTGCTAGGGTAAGAAAACAAGAAAAGTTATCTTTTCCAACATGAGGTATCCATGGATGAAGATGACATACTCTTTAAAATAAAGCTATGCAAAGGCTAAGAACAGAAAAATTGGAGGGGTCTTGTTAATGTTAGTATTCAACTCACTAGTGTGGGATGGAGACCATCGCATTGCTCTGGCATTTAGTCAATTAAAACATTTACCTGGTCCAGTTCCCTCAATTTATTGCATGTACACTGCAGAACATCCAGGAACGAGAATCATAATGTGTTGTCCTTTTGTAATTGTGGCTGCCTTTTAATCCACGGTTTAAACCACAAAAGCTGCAGCCTGAGAGAATCCTGTTCCCTCAGTCACCAACTTGACTCTTTCAAAGCTAAGATAGGAATTTAACTAAATCCCTGTCCCTCTAAAGAACTCAAGACTCAAAGGTTGAGGGGGAATTCTGCTCCTCAGAGAGGCTGAAGAACAAGTAGCTCCCCTCCTCTCCTTCTCCTGTCTCTCCAGAAGCCCTTGTGCTTTTCCTGGCCCCTGCTCCACCTGGCTCCTCCCTACCACTTTCTGTCAGCTAACTGCTGATGCAACCTACTGACCACAGGTGAATTTTATTTAATCAAACACATCTTTGCATCATTAAACAAATGTTCCAGAGCATAAACAAAAGTAACACACTTTAAACTAATATTCTAGTCGGGCAGTGGTTACACACACCTTAATCCCAGTGCTCGGGAGGTAGCGGTAGGAGGATCTCTGTGAGTTTGAAGCTAGCCTGGTCTACAGAGTGAGCTGCAGGACAGCCAGAGCTGTTACACAGAGAAACCCTGTCTCGAAAACAAACAGAAATTACTTGAGATAAAACTATGCTAAAAACTCATAAAGCATGAAAATTATAGTTATTTTTTACTATCTACACTAAGACAGCTGTATTCTATTACTATATGCCACATGTAAAGGTAAAACCTGCCTCTTACCTAGAATGGTTGAAGTGAGGTCCTCTTTACCATAAACTATGTAGGAAATCATCCAGAGGCAAGAACTTCTCTAGCCTTAAAACTACGTCCATCAGCTGTTATTTTGCTAGGCTTGACATTTTAGCTGGACTTCCTTCACTCCTCAGGCGAGGTCCATTTCATAGGAGAATGCATACCAACATTTGCAGTTAATTTCATTGGTGCATGAAGGGAACTCACAAAGCACCCAAAGGAGGATGGATGGATGGATGGGGGCGTGACACATACACTACACGTGTCAGTCTGAAGACTTCCTAACTCCTATCTTTATTCCAGTTAATATACAATTTCTGCTATGCTGGACCCTGTTGAACTAGCAATCCTGTTCTTAGTAGAGCACTGTGTAATAACTAAGGGACAAAGCAGTAACCATCAGAAGACAGCTCGTGTGGAATTATGACAGAAGGCCTATACCTAAAGACAGAATTTTTTTAATGAAAAAAAATCTTTTAGAAAAACGAGAGAAAGAAAATAAAAACCTCTAATGGTATGGTAGAAAACCTGTAATACTCAAGCTTACAAAATGTGTACTCATTCCTCACAACAGAGACCCTGAGCCAAGGTGAGCACGTCAAATACTAGTCAGACAAAAGCAACGCTCAATTCCAAATCTCAGCAACTTGGCTTGCAAGCCATTCTTTTAACCACTCTACTGACTGCACCCACCCCGCCCCGTGCAGCAGACAGGTTCAAGAGCAGCCATCTTGTCTACTTCAGAATCATGCTGCTTTTACACAGAAGGAGTCCCAAAGTTGTTCAAAAGCTGAGCAAATCAGATAGAAGACAACCTTGCCAGTTATTAATTGTGTCATTTGGGGAGAATCTTCTCTCCTATGAAGAGTCATTTCCTAGAGAAAAAATTTTCTAGCTCTAACAAGACTTTAAAGTGAAAAAAGGAACTAAAATGAGAATCTAAGACTACATAGAGGCCGGGCGCTGGTGGCGCACGCCTTTAATCCCAGCACTCGGGAGGCAGAGGCAGGAGGATCTCTGTGAGTTCGAGGCCAGCCTGGTCTACAAAGGGA
>NC_022027.1:28413599-28441441 GCF_000317375.1 Microtus ochrogaster
AAAAAAAAAAAGCTACATAGATATCATAAAATATAAAATATTGAGAGATGTTTCCAAGGACTTAAGTATAAAATTTGGAAAGTTTAAGAGTAAAGCTATTGATCTTGAAATATCTATTTTAATAACTTGATAATAGTAAGTATATATGCCAGGATCACTATGGTACTCTCTCATATTAAATAAAAAGAGGGAGGGGGATGCTTCAAGTATAACTCAAACATACAACAGATAATGAATATGCATGTCAGACCTTTAAAGATTTAATTTAAAAATAAAATAGCATGAAAATCAAATATAAGATATAAAACTCCAGTAATAAAGCCAAGAAACAAAATGGACTTTAAGGCAATTTTAACATGATTAAGAAGAAAATGAAGACTACACTCAAAGGGGTCACCCCACAGTCCTGCAGCCTAAGAGAATCATAGTAACTCCCCCGCCTGTTTCTCTAAGAGTTATAAAGAGCACTTGCCATATATCTACTTTATACAAACATTAGTATTAACAACACATAATTTAAATAGCAAAATGTACTCAACTTCAGAAGATATCCACATTGAAAAACTATTCTATAGTAATTTAAGTTATATCTAAACAATATCAGAAATATACTTCTACTTATAGCAAAAAGATCAAAAGTGATAAGCTAATACCTGTGTGAGTAGTGTATGAGATGAATGTATTAGCGACGATTTTCCCCTGCTTTCCTTCCAAGTCTTCATCCCCTTCCTCTTCAGAGGAGCTGCAGTGCTCTTCCACAAGCTTCCTGGCTGCAGCTTGATTGGCCTTCTTGATCTCCTCAAATTTCCTCTGAGACATCAGCTCTGCTTGCAAAGCAGAAAGAGAAAGGTTTCATTTCTGCCAATCAATTGGTGTCTTCCCAAAGCAAGGCATGATGGAGATGACACCTTTAGTGTTCAGACCAGTGAGCACCAGTTTATTTAACTATTATATCAGTTTAGAACAGCCTATCTCCTTACAATCTGAGAAAAAAAATCTAATCTCTTACCACAGGACCAAAGAAAACCACATGACAAACACTAACTTTAAAGAATCCTACCAAAGTAATCAAGAGCCAGAACTACAGAGACAAACTATTGAGAAGTTTTAAAAGTAGTACTGCAGAACAGCTCATTAGTCTCAACATAAAAATACCAGCAAAAAATTTAAACGGAAATGAGATATTCAAATATACTACGTAAGTCAGGCGTGGTAGCAAGCACCTTTAATCCCAGCACTCAAGAGGCAGTCAGGTGAGTTTGAGACCAGCCTGGTCTGCACAGAGAGTTTTAGGACAGCCAAAGTTACATAATATAGAGACTCTGTCCCATTAAAAAAAAAAAAAAAAAAAAAAACAAAAACAAAAAAAAAACCCCCATCAATTTAAAAAAAAAAGTTGTAGAAGCCAGGTGTGGCAACACACATCACATCTTTTATCCTAGCACTTAAGAGACCAAAGTAGGTAGATCCCTGAGTTCAAGGTCAGCCACTGCTAGCTACATAGTAAAATACTGTCTCAAAAATAAGAAAATAATAAAAATCACTAAAATACATTATACATGATTTTTAAAAAATTGGGGAACATACTTAGTGGAGGCACGCAAGAGTGACAGGAGGTAGTGCTTCTTCAAACCACAGTCTCAGAACCCAGTCCGGCCCACAGTGCCTTTGCACAGAAAATATCCATGATCTATCTACTGTATTTATTAACTGCTTTCCTAGAAAGCTCCAAAAATCTTCCAGCCTTCAAGGTGAACAACATTTCTGGTGGTCACACACAACGTTAACAGAAAAAACATGCTTCTAACAATTTCACTCCAGAAAAAGTTAAAGAGGACTGAATTGTTCTTCTACTGTCCAGAAAGGAGGTCTTAAACAACACTGGAGCCAGAGCTTCTCATTTCTAGTCCTTTCTAGAGCACTCTCCGTACTCCTCACTGTTACTTCATTACAACAATACAGAACGAGCCAGATAACTTCCCAACACGTGTCTGCAATGAGACTTCCAACTTCCTGAGATTAAGGGTCCTGGGAATTGTGCTTTCGCTAACAAGTTCTATGCTCTGTAGCAGGCAATGGTGCTTTCAGAAAAGACTCACAAGCTGAATGGATGCTCATATTAAGAGGTTTTAAATTTACTTTTCTAAGTCACTAACTAAAAACTTCCTATAGTAGGCTGGCGAGCCACCCTCAGAGTAAATCTCCTAAGGTGGTCTATTTGTACTTAATAGTACACCTCTAGTTTCCCTCAGGAAATGTTTCCCTTTTCTTACTGTAGCTCACTTGGTTGGTGATTATTAACCACACCAGACTGTTTGGAGTAAAAATGGAAAAAAATGAATACGCGCTTAAATCAGGAATCTTTGAGAACTAGGCTGTAAGACATAAGTGGCAAAATAAGGAGGAGGCCATCAATGGGGGAGGGGGGCTAATAAAAGAAACACTTAAGACTCTGGTAAGTATATGTTGCCATAAATTAGGTAACACCATCTGGAGGGAAGTCACACACAAGGTGACCAAGCAGTCTTCTCACACATCATTCCTTCCAGTCAAATGTCAGCTGTTCCCCTAGAGAATGCTTGCTTTCCTGCTACCCACAAATTCCAAGCCAGCTTATAAATCTGCTCACGGATCTCCAAGCTGTACACTTCACCTTGGTAAACTGGCCAACTGCAAGGAAAATCAACACTAAGTTTCAAGTTACACTAAGAGAAACCCCACTGAGAGGCTCGACTTTGCTCCTAAAGGGAAAGGAGAAATGAAGCGATTATATTATGATTTCAGAAATAAAAAAAAAAAAAAGTTAAAAGTCTTCTGAAAACTACATTCCAAACACAAAATGATTTCAGGAATCATTCCATTTTTTTTCATGCAGAGTTACATGTAATTGCTCTCAACACTCCACTAAATCAAGATCTTGGACCAAGGCTATTAACAAATCCACGGCAGCAACACTAGATACACCCGAGGAAACACCTGAAATTTATGAACAGGAATCAGTCGGAAACACTGCCAACAACCAAGGCGCTTGTCAAAGAGGTCAGGTGGCCTGGTAAACATGGCTATCGACGCCTGCTCTTCAAAGTAGTGTTAGTGTGTAGGCTGGAGGTCCCAACCCCGCCTGGGAACCGGAGACCTTAGCGCAGCTTGCTGTTACCATACACAAACATGCGAAGGCACAAGATCTTGCTTTACAACAACAAAAGTTACACGTTTTAGATTTTCAGAGAAAGCAAACACTGGCGATCAATTTACCGGTAAACAAGCAGTGCGTTGACCAAACAGACCAGATGAACTGGACACCATTTAAAACTTAAGGTCTAGAGGATTCAGGTAGGTAAAAAACTAGTGATTGGAAGAGCCTGGCCGGAGAAAAAAAACAAAGGCAATACCAATTAAAATGAAGATGAAAGAGATGAGATGGAAATCTGCCTGTTCTGAGAAGGTCCCGATACTAAACTCCCTGAGAAGTTTGTTTTGTTTTGTTTTGTTTAAGTGACTGATACCACTAGGGCACTGGGAGCCACGGCTAAGTTGGTAAGCGCCTGGGGAGCTTGGTAGGGCTAGGGACCCGAGCCATCCTCACCGCTGGTCCCCAGGATCTGCATGGCTTCGCCTCCCGCTGAGCGCTGCAGACGACCTGCAGAGGGCAGGGTCGCTGCTCCGCCGGGACTGGGGCCCGAGGGCACCGCGCTCCCGGACCCTTTGACTCGCCCTCCTCCAGCGCCGCAGAGAGGGTCTCCATTTCCCGAGGAGGGGACTGCGGCGGCCCGCCCTCGGGCTCGGCCTCGGCCAGCGGCCACCTGGCGCCAGGAAGCCTCCATCCCTGCAGAGGAGAGATAAAGGGGAAGGAGCTTGAGCCGGGAGTCCGAGGCTGCGGTGGCTGCCGAGGAACCGCCAGGTCGAGCCTGGGTGCAGACGGACGCCGCGACACGGAGACCTGGTCTGGGGAGGTCGCGGCCCTGTGTCTCCCGAGGGCGAGTCCCCGCCGAACCCGAGCTGCAGCGACGGGTGAGGAGGGAGAGGGCTGGGGGCAGAAATGAACCGCGGAGTCACGAGGACCCCCCCACCCCCAGCCGGGACAGGAAGCGCCGGATCACCGGAACTCCTCCTCAGGCTCAGGAGAACTGCGGCGGGCAGAGAAGCGAGGACTGACCGTGCGGCCGCAGCCGGGAACCAACTGCTCTGTGAACCGAGCCGAAAGCTACGTCTCCTTACCGACGGCGCTCCCCGCCAACGACTACAACTCCCAGAAGCCACCGCCCGCGGACCGCAGACTCCGTGGCAGTGTGGCCGCTTCAATGTCCGGAAGCAGCTAAGGCATTCTTGGTGCGCGTGCGCCCACGGGATTCTTCCCAGCCTTGGGGAACTATATTTCCCAGCGTGCTCTGGGGCTCGTGAAAGACGAACACCTTCGCTGGTGAGCGCGCCAAGAGCATGCTCCAAACCCATCCATTCGCAAACGCTCTCCCGAAATCCGCGGGTATCAGGATTCATTCAGAGAGCACTCAGCTGACCTGAAGCCGTCTTCGCCGCATCTTGCTGCTTGCAGGTGGCGGGAACATTCTCTGGAATGTTCTTACAAAGAAAATACTGTGGTCGCCGTGGGAAACTGGGTCAGGAAAGCTACTGGAGCCTTGTAGGAAAATGGCTTGAGTTGAGAAAGCTCCCTTCTGAGTTCCCAAAGAAATCCAACCCCTATTATTACCTCTTTTTATAGCTTCCCAAGCTTTCCCCTGGAGTCGTTTTATTTTACCTTCACGACAGCTCCCTCGAGTATGTTTCCTTCAGGAAAATAACTGAGAGCCAAGAGCTAATCTTTAGGCCACACTGAGTATACAATAACAGGTATAGATTACAGAAATGCGTTTAGTGGTCTGTCTAGGACCGAGCAGAATTTTGGCTTGTATTTGGAATTATACAATCATTAAATTACCGTCCAAATTAATTTCCCAGCATTTGTCATAAACATCTAATACTCAGATGCCGTTTAATGTGTCCAGTAGTGTACAAAATATTTACACATATATGTTGCGTTTGCATACATGTATTTATACATTGTAGGGCCCACAGGTCTACCCCTCCTCCCGGGGTTCATCTTAAGGACAGTTACATTTTGGAAGTTGCTTGATTGCACTTCCTGCTTATTATTATTATTATTATTATTATTATTATTATTATTATTATTATTATTAATTTCCCTTCTCGAATCGTCAATGGGGTTGAAGACTAGATAGTTGTAATTACTTGACCAAGACTTAAACTAGTTAGAATAGGATAATTATTGACTATATTTGTTATTATTGTATATAATTTTGTATTAGGCTTATAACTCTTATTTAAACAAAAGGGGAGGTAGGTGCTGTAGGAAGTCTTACAGCTAGTGGTAACCCACCCACTTAGCTGATGCAGAGCATGCGACCAGCCACTTTTCTGGCCTCTCTCTGTTCTGGTTGCAGATTTCGGTTTCCGATGTCCGTACCAGCAGAGGATTCTGATTTGTAAGTTTACCCCTAAATAAATAACCATCTATTTCTCAATTCTGAGCTAGTGTGGGATTTCTTTTAAGCATCCGTTCCACAGACTTCTTGTTGCAATTTCCGGCTAAACATCCTGTTTGTTCCTGGGCTCTCTCTGCCCCCTTGGCTGTTAGCTACAGGGCCATTGTTTACTCCATCTTGGGCCTGGTAATTTCCTACCTGCCTGGGGGGATTTCCATTGTGCAGCTGTTAGGTGTATAGGATTTTCCTAAACTTGAATAAACAGCATTATCTCCTCACAAATGACCGTTTCTCTTGTGTGTTTTTTAAAAGAGGAGGAGCTAGAGTGCTTGCTCAGTGGATAAAGTGCTTGCCATGAAAAATGTGAACCTGACTTTGATCTCTAGTACCGAATTTTAAAAAGTTAGGCTCAGGAGGACATGTGCGCAATCTCAGCACTGGAGAGGAGAGACAAGTGGATCATCAGAGCTTGCTGGTCAGCTAACCTAATAAAAATAAGTGCAATAGCAGCCAATTTCAAATTATTTTATTGTGGTACATGTCTTTGCTCGCTTTGCATACATTATGCTCTTTGGGCATTGTGAAATTACAACTGGATTGATCAAAAAATATGCCTCTATCTCCCGAGTACTGCACCACTACCTGGCATAAATACAAACTTTTAAGCCCTGCCAGAAGACCAGACATTTTTGACACACTAAGAAAATAGCCTTCTGCAAGTGTGGTGATTGGAATGAAAATGGCCCCATAGGATCATAGGGGCACTGTTAGGAAGTGTGACCTTGTTGGAGGAAGTGCATCACTGGTAGTGGACTTCTAGGTTTCAGAAGCTCAAGCCAGGCCCAGTGTCTCTCTCTTCCTACTGCCTGCCAATCTGAAGGTAGAACTCTTAGCTCCTTCTCCAACACTACGTCTGCATCTGTACTGTGATTCCCGCCATGGTGACAATGGACTAAACCTCTGAACTGTAAGCCAGCCCCTAGTTAAATGTTTTCCTTTGTAAGAGTTGCCATGATAGTGGTGTCTCTTCACTGCAATAAA
This sequence comes from Microtus ochrogaster, assembly GCF_000317375.1. Lineage (NCBI taxonomy): Eukaryota > Metazoa > Chordata > Mammalia > Rodentia > Cricetidae > Microtus > Microtus ochrogaster. Next base: position 28,420,142 of record NC_022027.1, read on the forward strand.
ACCCTAAGACAGGGAGTTTCAATTACTTCATAATGATAGACAACTCTCTGCAAGAAAACAGCACTTGGATTAATATAGTAGCAAATCTCTGCAGGGGATCAGCTTTAGGCTGTAAACATCTCCTAGGAGGAAGCTGTGGTCTCATTTTCAGTCTAGACTCTCAGCATCCACCAGGGGAAGGCCTTGCCGTTTCCCTGAGTCTGCCCCATGGAAGGTTTTGCCTTTCCCATGAGTCTGCTCCATGGAAGGTTTTGCCAATCCCATGATTGTGAGCTGATGTTGCCCTTGACATGGCCATGCTTATGTCAACAGCACACATTTACTCGGGATTTCATCTGTTCCTTATACACTCACTCAGGACTTCCTACACACCCCACAGTCATGCTGTTTCATCACGGCAATAGAAAGTAACTAATAAGCCATTTTAGTTACTTTCTATTGCTGTGACAAAACAGCATGACTGTTCACAGATTGAAGGTGGGGTAGGGTTATTTCACCTTACAACTTGTTAAGTCCATCACTGATGGAAGCCAGGACAAGAACTCTGGGCAGGAACCTGGAGGCAGAAAGTGGGGCAGAAGCCATAGAGGAATGCTGTGTACTGACATGCTCCTCCTGGCTTGCTCCATCTGCTTGCCTAGACACCCCAGCACCATCAGCTCAGGAGCGACACCACTCACAGTGATCTGAGCCCTCCCACATCAGTTATCGATCAAGAAAATGCCCCAAAGCTTGTTCACAGGCCAACCTGATAGGGGCATTTTCTCAGCTGAAGTTTCTTCTTCCCAATGATTCTACTCTAGCTGTGTCGAGTTGACATGAAACTAGCCAGTATAATAGGAATGAATTAGGCGCTAGATAATTTCTGAATGGAAAAACCTGCAACTTCGGGCTTTGGGATTTCTTAATGCATCGAAACTGTCTCTTCCTGGGAGTATCACATAAAAGAGCTTGGACATGGAAAGCACTCACCAGTATCTGTCATCTTCAAGTCACAGAATTTACCTGCAAACTTCCACCTTAGCTCCCTCTCTCGTCCCAAACTCGTCCATCCTGGTGTCATGTCTGTCCTTGTCCTAACACGTTAAAGATGCTCACCCTGGACAACCAGTTGATGTCTAGATAGGACTGGTTTCTGTGTAGCTAAGAGGTGAGGTCTTGCTTTAGCCTCCAGTGTACTCAGGTTCTTGGCACAGGTATTCCCAAAGCCATGTATCCTGTCTTTTTTTTAAACATATATTTTATTAACTTTTCTTGATTTTTGTGGCTTTCACATCACATATCCCGATCCCACCCATCTCCCCACTCCCCCTTCACATCACATATCCCATCCCACCCATCTCCCCACTCCCCCAGCATCCCCCTGAAGTAAAACAAATTTCAAAAGAAAAGCAAAAAACAAACAAACAAACAAAGCGAAAGAAAGAAGAAAGAAAAAAAGAAAAAAAAAAGAATCTCTTTGTGGCAGCTGTGGTCACACACTTTCCAGGAAAACCCAGGGATTCCCACACACATTTTACCCTTAGGTCCTTTCATCTTCATTTGAAGAGTTCATGGCCATGGGTCACCTGTCTGATTTGAGGTTTCCATCCTCTGTCACATTTTCTATAAGGAGTTCTCAATAGGACTCCCCATGGACTTTGCTTGTTGTGAATATCTTACAGTTTTGGGTCTGTAGGTTTGTCCCTTTCTCGTGCTCTGACAGTTCATAGATGAGGTGCGGTTGGGGTGAGCCAACTCACAGCCCTGGACCTGGGTGTCAGCTGGTCAGCCTACCAGCTTTCCCCTATTTTCACCCCTCTGCCACCTCTCTCTCTCTCTCTCTCTCTCTCTCTCTCTCTCTCTCTCTCTCTCTCTCATCACCTGGGCCAATCATCCGATACAGCCTGTTCTGCTATCAGTCCCTCTGTCCAGCTCACTAACACTCACACCACCAGGGCCGACTCTACTGTTTTGCTCAGGCCAAGTGCAGAGCCCTCTATCCCAATTGTGGTAGGAGGCATACTGGGGGGGAGGCGGGGTCAGCTCTCCTGTTCTCACCCTCAGGATTGGCTCACCTGCATGCCCCTCACTGGCTGCAGCGCGTGGGAAAACAAGCCCTGCATCCCGTCAGGGCAGTTCAGCACTAGAGCTGAACCTGTTGGTAGTGACTCAGGCACGCCAACCCTGAAGGCATGAGAGTAGAAGACCTGACCCCGTCCCCTTCATCTTCCTTGTGGTTGCCCGGGTGAGGGAAAGACATCCTCTCCCCCACCCCTTGCTACGGGTGGCAGGGGAGAGAGCTGGGCCTGGGATCAGGAGAGTAAGAGAACTAGCTCCTCGGCTGCAGCACATAGGAGAGGGGACCCTGGAACCCGCCAGGGCACCACCTGAGAGCTATTCCTGCCTTTTAACTCCCAGTTGAAGCTGGAGCCCAGTCTTGAACCTCTGCATTGGCATCTTTTCATTGGTCTAACCTGAACCATCAACAGCATCTTAACCCACCAGAGCCCTCTCCCTAGAAGAGGAAGAAAGGAATTGCAGAATTCCTTACCTCAGGCTTCTGACCAAACACCCATCAGCAGTCCAAGGTAAGCATCAGCATGAGTTTGGAGGAAGTGAAATAAAAACTCAGACAGGAAAGGAAGAAGTCTCTGATGTCAAGCCTTAATTACTCCGAGAACTCCTTAAATGTAACATTAAAGGATTCCTACATCATCTTGTGATGTGAATAAACACTGGAATACTCATGTGCACATATATTTTCTCGTCATAAAATCCGATTTATTATGCTTCCATCAGTAAGAAGTGTCCCTCAATCACCCTTCCAGACTTATCACAAAGGCAAGTATCCTTCAAGTGGCCTGAAGTCTACAAGATGCTATTATTCCCTACTTAGTCACCGATAAGTCATATTTACTCTGGTTTTGTAATCAGTTTCATTTTATTGCATCCTAATTCTTCATAAAACTGTATTTCAAACACAGTGTGCACAGTCACACTGAACAGACTCCTCCACAATGCAAGTGACTTGAAAGTGTGAAATACTGATTCACTTTTACAAAGATTATTACAGAAAAGGGGTATCTGTGGGGGGGGGGAGCATATCCTGATACACATAGTAATCAGTCCATGTCCTTGCACCCGACCCACTATGAAAAATCCCGGGGTTAGATGAGTCTTTAATTGTAGTATTGCACAATGGATTTATGCCATCCAGCCACACACATTTTTCCCATAGAAACATTTCCCAGATGAATCTTCTTTCTTCCAATGGGTAGTTGTCTCTGGCCAAGTGCTCATGAAGATTATGGGATGCATGCTTCTGTTGATGATGTCCAGCTTTTCAGTCCCATGCAGACTCTGTGTGCTCACTTTCTCCTCCAGGCTCCTCGAGAGCTGAAAATTCTGTTTCGATAAGTGGTTTCAGAAATCTCTCGACCTTGGTTAACCTTTTCTTAAGTTTCTGCTGCATAGACTCGTATTCAGCCAAGATGCGGGCAAATCGGGTTTGCAGGAGGTCAACTGAGCCTTCCATACGTGTGACCTTCTCTTCCAGGTCTTTGGGGTCACTGCCCAGATTTGCGATGTTTAAATCCAGTAGACCATCTTTCATTAAGATCTGCCTTCCTTTCTCTTCCAGCATAGTTTTGGCATCTGGGTACTCCGTAAGCGCTTCCATGAGGTCATCTTTCGAGAGGCAGAACAGGTCTGAGTAGCCAATGCTTTTAATATTGGCTGTTCTTCGGTTGCCAGCCTTGCTGCCTTTGATATTGAGAATGCTGATCTCACCGAAGTAGCTGCCATCACTCAACACGACAAACTGGGTGATTCCGTCATCGGCCACCACAGCAAGTTTGCCTTCTTTGATGATGTACATCTCTCGCCCGATGTCCCCTTTCTTGCATATGTAATCGCCAGGACTGTACACCTGGGGCTGTAGCTTCAGCACCAGCTCCACCAGCAGACCAGCTTCACAGTCTGCAAAGATGCGGACCTTTTTTAACGTGTCTAAGTGGACGTTGATGGCGATCTCTGCCCTTAGTTTGTCAGGTAGGTATTTCAAGACTTCTTTCTCATCAACTGTTTTTTTGTTGGTCCAGAGGTAGTCGAACCATTTAATAACCCTCTTTTCCATATCTTTGCTCACATTTCGGAAATTCATGTATTGCTTGATAGCATCAACTCTTGCTTGAAATTCCGCCCTGGCTGCATTCATATTGGAAATCATGGAACCTATGTTACCGACAATGGTGGCAAAAATTAAAACTCCGATTAAGAAGTCAACCACCACAAAGACATACTCAGAATCCAGCACAGGAGGCGGAGTTTCGCCGATGGTTGTCAAAGTCAGAGTAGACCAATAAAGGCTGTAGACATATTTTCGAGCCAAGCGGCCAAATTCGGGATCATTCACGTCGGGGTAGACCCATGTGTCATTCCCAAATCCAATAGCCTTCGAGATGGAGTAGTACACACACGCGTTCCAGTGGATAATAATGACAATGTACATGACAAGGTTAGAAATCCTAAAGATGTTTGGATAGTTGGTCCTTGTCTCTGTGCGCTGAAAGAACTCAAACATTCGAGAGATCCTTAACAGCCGGTTTAACCTAATTTCTGGATAGTTCCACCCCATCTTGAAATACAGCAGATCAGTGGGTATCATTGACAGAACGTCAAGTTTAAACTGCAAGTTCGCTTTATACTTCTCTATGAGTTTCACTTTGTCTTTCACCAGCAAGCCTTGTTCCAGATAACCTACAGTAGAAGAGAGAAAAGACAGGCCGTTTCTGCTTGCTATGCCACTGTGATTTTTTTCTATAGAAACTCTTTTTTTAAAAAATAATTTATCTAACTTTATGTTTGTTGGTAGAAGGTGTCAGATCCCCTGAAACTGGAGTCCTAGACAGTTGTGAGCTACCATGTGGGTGCTAGGAATTGAACCCACGTCCTCTGGAAGAGCAGCCACTGCTCTTAACCACTGAACCATCTCTCCAGTCCCTTTACAGCAATTTTTTTTTTTTTTTTTTTTTTTTTTTTTTTTTTTTTTTTTTTTTTTGGTTTTTCGAGACAGGGTTTCTCTGTGGCTTTGGAGCTGTCCAGCAATTCTTAATCAGCTGTGTTTAGGACAAAATAAGAATACTTTTCAATAAATATATCTTTAGTTGTAGAATGACCCCTATGACCAAACCTACATGTCATTATAGAAGAGTCTGTTGTAGAAATAGAAAAATGACACTTTCTAGTGTAATATATAGACAGATAGGTAAGTAGGTAGGTAGATAGAATGATGGATTGGTCGTTTGATATATGATTTTAGCTACACAGGTAAAATCATTTCTCTAATGAATCACATTCATATTCTGCAGCATTATTATAAATTGCATATTTGGTTCCTGTCCCCAATTTCTGACACACCACTGTTAAAAACCTTATGAGTTCCCAAGAAACCAAAATGCTAGTGGTATCTTTTGTTCTGATATTTGACCATGGCCTCAGCTCCAGATGCAGAGCTCCAGCGCTTTGACTTTCTTGGTGGTAAAAGTATCTTTGTTCTGTGAGGCAACTCCTGGCAGGCTCCTAGACGGGGCTGGTCACCAGAAACAGACATTTACAGACTCTTAACCTCCACCCCCACTTTCTCCAGGAGGAGAGGTGCTGGAAAGGAACTTAATTCTGCTACTTATTGTGTTTATACGATAAAAGCCTTCCATAAAGATCATTGGCTTTGTTGTGGCCAGATTACGACCCCCAGAGAGACTACCAGAGAGGCCCAGACTGTAGTAAGCAAGGTGTAATCAGCATAATACAAACATGTTTGGAACTCATCTCCATCCCTGTTACAATAAGGTAGAGGGAGGAGTTGTATCTCCTCTGTGGGGTAAGCTTTAAAAGGCACAACTACAAAGAGAATCTTTGAAGCTGCTTTGGCACAGGTACAAGAACTTTTGCTCCTTCCCATTTTGTTAAGTCAGCTTTTTCCTTGTTCTTAGAGCAAGGCCACTATTCTTGAGTTAGGCCATCTTTATCAGTCTGTACCAGGAGGCTCGCTGGGCTGAGCAAAGTAAAGTGACCTTGTGCTCAATATTTCCCTGGTGGGAGAGGGGAAGGCTACTATCTTCCTGGGAAAACATTCTGCTAGAATATTTCTTCTTGCCCCTTTGAGAATAAGGGGTAAGGGTCCCACAGCTTTGGTGATCAGAGAGTCAGTAAGGGAGTTTGTTTCTCCTACAGTGGCTACTACAGTGACAGCCAAGCTCCGGCAGCTGAGCCTTGCGCTGACCTCTAGAGAGCAAGCTCTCAGCGACCCTTAGAGGTTTCTATGCTTTGTGTAGCATTTGTAGCGTGTGGGGGGTGGGGAGGTCAGGGAAGGGAGCAGTGTGAAAACAGTACACTTTACACATGCTTACGGAACACACTGTAAGTAGAGAGGTGGGGGATGGTAAACCCTACTTAAGGATACACCACTGTGAACCACAAAGTTTATATTTCCTGTAAAGTCTCTATTAAGAGGCTTCTGGAAAGCAGTGGCACTTTTCTTTGTGCCCTTTTAAAGTATCTCCATATGTGGCAGAAATTGCCCTTTACCCACAGAGACTGACTAAATATTTCTGTTCTTTATTCTTCTGCCTGGCATAAACCCAATAACTAAGACAATGAAGGAAAAAACCACTAATCCACACTCAAAAAGTTACTTAGGGGACTGGAGAGATGGCTCAGGGGGTAAGAGTACTGGCTGCTCTTCCAGAGGACTTGAGTTTAATCCCCAAGCATCCACATGGTAGCTCACAACAACCTGTAACTCCAGCCCTAGGGGATCTGACACCCTCTTCTGGCCTTCTCTGGTATTGCATGCACATGGTGCACAGACAAATATGCAGGCAAAACACCCATATACAAAAAAAAAAAAAAAAACAAAAATAAAGGTTAGAAAAGATTAAGGTGTCCTAGCAACATCTTCCTGGATCAGTTGGAGTGACCTAAGCCAGCGAGGGGGAACACGTCACTCATGTTTTCCACTGAGGTTGTGAGTTTACTTTGAAGAACAGTTGGGTGTGGAAATTTCATTATTATATAGTAGAGATAAAAGCAAGAAATTTCAAACGACCCAAAGTAGATCACACATACCTGTCCTTGTTCGTACGAACATGTCAACAACGTAGATTATGTCTGATACATAATCAAAAATGAGCCAGTATTCTAGGTAATCAGACTGGAGTTCATCAAAACATGCTCTATAAAAGAAAGACGTGCATAAAAAAATGACATGGAGACGGATTGAAATAGAAAGCGGTAAAAAAAAAAGAAATAGAAAGTCGCTTTGTGTATATTGTTTGTGATGAGACATACAACATGCTAAGGCTAAATGGGTTTTTAGAATGCATTTGGTCAATCACAGTTTTTCCAAATCATTCCTTTCATGGGAATGATTCATTTCCTCATATTTCTGAATTCTAACATCTTTTCCATCAATACTAGTTGGACTTGTATAGATAGACATTAGGTAAGAATTAGCTGGGCATGGTGGCTCATGCCTTTAATCCCAGCACTTGGGAAGCAGAGCAGGAGGATCTCCAAACCCTGTCTCAAAAGCCAACAACAACAAAGAAGACACCGTTTCAGCTGGCAATCCTTCCACTGATAAGGTGCTCGCATGAGGTTCTGCGTTCAGTCCTCAGAACCCACATTAACAGCGCGACATCGACAACTAGACTGCTGTGTTGGCACACGCTTGTCCTCCTAGTTCTGGAGCAGCAGAGAGGAGCATGGCCCCACGCTTCACTGCAGCCGGTCTAGTCATATCGGCAAGTTCCCGGTCAGTGAGAACCCCTATCTCAAAACACAAGATAGAGAGCATCCTGAGGACACACAAGGCTGACCTCTGACCTCCACACACATATGCACACATGTGTGTGTGCACCCTCACACACATATCCCGTATATATGCATAAAATAATAAATAGCTTGAAGCTAAAGTCAAATATCACGGGGTGGACCTCATTGATCACAAAGCTTGTGTTAAGTTGGGAGCTTAGGCCCCAGCCCCTTGAGTTTATCCTAGCCCCCTGACCCTGAGAGTTAGCACTCTGAACTCCAAATCCCAGCAAAGTGGGGTCAGAACCACTCCCCAGGGTATTTAAATGAGTTCCCAAAAGATGAACACAAGGTCCCTTTTCCTTCCTCCAGGTGGTCGCACTCGCACCCCTTGGGGCCACCCGAGAGTGTGGAACTCCCATTAAACCAGGACATTTCTCAATTTGGCATGTTTTGATTTGGCTTGATTGAGAATTTTGCATCAGCAGGGAGCTTGCGTTAGGAAATATTCCTAACAGCTTGTATTTCCTGTCTGCACCCAAAAAGTTTGAGGGAAAAATGTTCCTAATCTTGAACAACTGAGATGTTTCTAAAAGATACCAGATCTTTCATTGTTTTCCATTATTATTATTATTATTATTATTATTATTATTATTATTGATAGACCAAGAATTACAGTTTCTCCTCGTGCCCGAATCCCATGACTGAACAATTAGAAGTTTAAAAGAACACGTCTACTCTCCTCCCCGTCCCATCCCAGGACTGTACGTCCACGCATGTTGAGAATCAAAGACACCCTGACCTCAGGTGAACACATTGAGAATGATTCAGCCACGTTTCCCAATATGTAGTGGAGAAGATTGTCCCAAGCACCCTAGGTCAAAGTATGTAGGCAGTAGACTTCTAAGCGTTCTGATATCTACAGAAAATACATATGGAAACCTTGCAATTATCATTGTCCAGTTGTACATCACAGGTAAAGTGATGCAAAGCAGCCAGTTGTAGTACGTGTTTCCTGAAGGATCAATAATCACCACTTCTTTCTTCTCCCTAGCCACAATTAGAAACAAAGGGGACAGTTATTAAGAAACAAGCATATTTGCATTTATCATATCAAGTACGGTATGTCAATCAACCATGATTGTGCTGTTGCCGAAAGCATCGTGGCTTTGGGATACTTGTCAGGCAGTAGAGACTAATCCAAAGTGTTGATGAGATTATCAGGTTTTTATTTTGGTCTTTACAGACTCATGAGCTCCTAGGTACCTGATGATCATTTTTCTGAATATCTAGAGGAAGTTCTTCCTCAGCGATGCTTGTGGGGGAGAATTACCCAACACAGCAAAAATCCTTAATTAGGAAATTCATACTAACTAACTTTAGGGAACCTAGATGAAAGCTTTTAATCTCTTTTGATAGAAGTTTATACAAAATGTTTGTTCTTATTTAAGGACATTTGCCTTTATTTGGGCCTCTTTGCTCCAAAGCTTTCTCTATGCTTTGGGAAATTTTACCTACGTCTAAAACTCATTGCCAGCTCGTGTCTGTTTCCAATGCCAGTAAAAACTACTTACTCTTCCTTCTTCTCTTTGTCTTTCTCCTCCTTCTTTTTCTTCTCTTTTTCCTTCTCCTTCTTCCTTTTCTTCTCTGGGTCCTTCTTATTTTCAGTCTTATCATCTGCCTTGCTGGAAAAGTTGAGTATGTATTGTTACCGTATGCAAATAACGCACAGACAGAAAAACATTTAGGGCCATTCATGCAAAGTCTGGCTTACCTCTTCTTCTCCTTCTTCTTTTTCTTTTTTTCTTTAGGGTCTCTAAAGAAAAAGAGCATCTGTCACATGATCACACCATTAAATCCCCTTTTCTTTCTACTTTCCTTTCCCTTGAGCAAGGATTCTTAGCCATGCAGTCAAAGTCCTGCCACGGTACTCGGAAACTAAAACGGTGGCCAAAATAAATAAATCTCCGAATGAGTATACTTCCAGAATTCTAATATGTGAAAGCAATGTTTTTTTTTTACTTTAAGTGTTTGATACCGTTCACATATATATTCAAATTAAAACATTGAGATTCTCAAAAAAATGCCATAAATTCTTTTTCAAGGGAATAATCTTGTTGACAGCATTTTTTTTCATGAGTGGTAAAAAGCTCTGTGGTCATTCAATCAGGTCATGAGGTTGGACATTAACCCAGAATATGGTCAAGCAGGAGACCTGAGACGGAACAGGAACCACAGGGAAGAAGTAAGTTGCTGAGAAGGTGGATAAGCACATCATGCCAACCCATGTCACGTACCGCTGTTTCATCCACACCCACCCCTCATGGCCTACCTGTAGGAAGGGTTTTTTAGGAGTAACTATTGGAGCATAGATCGTGGATGGGCTGGGTTGGCAACCCCAAGGAGGCTATGTTTATACTATGAAACAATCTACAAGTGGTTTGGAAACGCAGTGGTGTAGTCGATCTCCCCAGTGACACAGCTTCAAGTACCATTCAGTTGCTTACTCTCTATGGAAAAGTATGGTTAACTTAAGGATACCTGAAGATTCGCAAATGCCTTAACTGTTTGGTTAAGGACCTACATGGGAAAAGGACTGAATGATCAGGCAGAGCAGTTCTAGAGAAAAGATAGACTAATAGATTCGTGGGCACAACGTTCGAAAATCCTTGTATCCCAGGTAAGGGAACAACCAAGTAGACTGAAGGATTCGGCTAGCTGATTAATCCAGCCTCCATGTGGCATCTACATGCTCGCACAATGTAGTTAAAAGTAAAACATCCATGGAAACAAAAACTAAAGGCCATGTTTAGGCACAACACATGGCCTCCTGCTCACTATAGCTGGTGTTGAACATCTTGCCTTTAGTTACAGGGCATTTGGATCATGTAGGTAGCACTGCTGTTATAATGTGACTCCCATGCTTAGTTCCTAAGGAGAGTAGTCACTTGATGGCAAATTAACTGTGTTGGGTCCTTGTCAACAGAGAAAAGACATCAAATATTTTGATACTAACTTATTTATATTGTGGTATATATTGCTTTTTGCTACAAACTTGACCAGTATCACTGTGTAGGCGTTTCTAAAGCATGACCCTTCTATACAGACTGCTGTGTAGCATCATTTCAGGTCTACTTTACAGAAAAAGAAAAGTGGTGTTGGATACTGTCTTGGATAGGGTTACTATTGCTATGATGAAACACCATGACCAAAAGCAAGAGAGGGAGGAAAGGGTCTATTTGACTTACACTTCCACATCACTATTCATCATCAAAGGAAGTCAGGACAGGAACTCAAGCAGAGCAAGAACCTGGATGCAGGATCTGATGCAGAAGCTGTGGAGGGATGCTGCTTACTGGCTTGCTCATCATGGTTTGCTCAGTCTGCTTTCTTATAAACCCAGCACCACCAGCCCAGTAATGACACCACCCACAAGGACTTGGCCCTCCCCCATCAATCACAAAGTAAGAAAATACCCTACAGGCCAATCTTTTTTTTTTCAAGACAGGGTTTCTCTGTAGCTTTGGTGCCTGTCCCAGAACTAGCTCTTGTAGACCAGGCTGGTCTCGAACTCCTAGAGATCCGCCTGCCTCTGCCTCCTGAGTGCTGGGATTAAAGGAGTGCGCCACCACTGCCCAGCTCCTACAGGCCAATCTTATGGAGGCATTCTGTCAACTGAGGCTCCCTCCTCTCTACTGACCATAGCTTGTGTCAAGTTGACATAAAAGTAGCCAGCACAGATACTGAATTTGGAATCTAATGGTCCTATCGTATGCTACTCCACCCAGAAGTGTCTGATGTGGTACAGGTATGGAGTGAGCTTCAGAAGGCACCACCAAAATGTTGCCATAGAGTGCAGATTTCTTGAAGATGAGTTACTATAATCTAGGATACTGTGTGTGTGAGAAAAGACTGGTCGGACATTAGGTGGTGCTCTATGCCTATACATGGATAGAATGAATCAGTCTAGGAACTAAGGTACTTAATGAGGGAAAGTACACTTCCCAACCCTGCACATCTAGGTTTTGTGCCTCTAGAGGTCCTCATTTGATGAGAGAGCATCTATACTTCTGCCAAAGAGAACATCTACAGTCCTATTAAATATTAATCTATGACTAGTCCCTGGCCACTTTCGACTCCTCGTTCCAAGAAACCAATTGGCAGAGAAGAATCACCAGACTGGAAAGTTTATGATGCTGATCATCAAAGGTAGGCAGTTTTGTTGCTATGCAATGAAAAGTCAGAAAAGTATCTGACGGGCACATGATCCATGATGGCATCTTTTGGATTTCCCCAGCCCATCTTTGATAGTGGATGGCCAAGTCTAGTAGCCACATCCCAAGGAAGACATGGTGATTAGCTATATGTCTGCATTTCCCTAGACCGGGAGAAATTCTGCACAATGATGAGAGGGCTCTAGAAGGAATAAAAATAGATAAGGGGTTTCTGTGTAAACCTCAGAAACATCGAAAGTTGTCAGAGATCTTTCTGCAGCCCATTGACCTTCTTCTTACAAGCTTGAACAGGACAAAAGAACATCCAGAAGCCTTGGAAAGGGCAGCCCAGAGTTTTCCTTTAAAAGAGTGCATCTGAGCAGGGCACAGCTGGGTTGTGAGGCTACAATTACACATAGGTTTCAGGTATGCATTCTCCACACACCAACACTTGAGTGCTGACAACCCAGCTTCTCCTTGCCCTCGGAAGGAAGGCCTAGAACAAGGAAACCACTACCATTCTAAAATTTATCTCCCAGTTTCCTGGGGCTGCTCTCATTGGATGACTCCCTGTGACTGCAAAGGCCCAGTTCTGTCACCTGAGGATGACACAGAGCTGAAAGCACATACGGATGCCAAAACTCCCATAAGAGCAAACCTCTTCTCTGAAATCAGCATCTCCTTCTGCCCAGTTAATTCTGTCACCCTCATTCCCTTCCAGATGTTATGCCAAAGGGCACATCCCATAAATATCTACACACAGACCTCTGTCTCAGAGGCTGTCTCCTGAAGAATGTGGCCCAAGGTACATGGGTTCAGTGTTGTGTGACCTTTGGCATCCATTCTGTCCTATGGAAGGGCAATTGCATATATAACATGGACCTTTTAAAAAACATATTCAAGTAAATGAATAAAATATAGACATGTTAATTTTAATAGGGAACAGATGCATTTTCCAGATACAAACAACATATATCTGGAAAAAGCAAACAGAAAAATAACAGAATGTCATCTCTGTTAAATTAGTTCAAGCACTAAGTATTAGCTCTATCTCAAATGCAGATACTGCTAGTTATTTTTACTTGTTTTCATTTTCTTCCGTAGATGTACTTACTGGTCTTTGTTGCTGCTGTTGTTAACATTGAAAAGAGCCATAGTGCCTGGCAAGTACTGCTCCCTGGAAGAGGAAAAACACAGAGAGAGCACAATGACCATTCTGCTCATGGTCAGCAAACTGCCTTAAAAAACAAACCACTACAGTTTCCTGCTCACTTTATAACATTGCCCAGGTCACTGTTTAAGATGGACAGAACTTCTGTGACACACAGCTTGCCAGAAGCCAGTGCATTGACCCCAAGTGGTTAGCGACTGACTGTTGGTTAAGCGCATACCAAAAATTAGCGTCATCTCTGGCCTGGAGTGAGCCCAGATGGATGGCACCGACTTCCATCAAAAGACCCCAGCTAGTCAGAGAAGACAGAAAGAGGAGGAATAAATACTTCAAAGAAATAAGTGGAAAGCTAGAGTTAGACACAGGAAGAAATAAAAAGAGGGAAAAAGATAACAAAGAATAAAATACATTGCATAAGATCAGAAACCCTACTCTACCACACTCCTTCAACCTGCAATGGCTTCAGGGTCTATACTTGAACATGACTGCTTTACTTCCGTATGGTCATTATACTTTTCTAATCTCACATTTTATTTCCTGGGAGCAGGCTCTGCCAGATCTAGCAGTTTAGAGAATGATAGCCCACCCTCTTGTATGCAGCTGCTCCGGGACCCTGAAGAAGGAATTCAAAAGAAGTAGGAAATTAAGAAAATGTGGGGACCCAGACACACCCAAGACTTTCTAAGAGGCCCTGATGATAAGACAAAGGCATCTTTAGTTCTCTGTCATTGTCCAGGAACAGATTTGGCAAGGCCAGGCCAGTCTGAGACTGGAGCCAGGGCCTCAAAGGAGTCAAGATTGTAGATTCTGAACCCAGCTCTTCCCTGGAGCTGTGATTATCTGTCCTGAGGCATCTGTATCTGAGATGTTTTCTCTTTGCTAACATCAACTGATTTAACTCTCTGCTGCCCTTGGCCATTTTCTTCCCGTGAACAGTATATATAAAGCCATACTTCTTAAAGCTTCTCAGCATAACTCATCAGTGTATGCAATGCCGACTGGTCCCAGTTATTTCTTTGTCTTCTCTTTTTCTCATCTTTGTCTCCCATCCCCAGTTCTCCTACTCAACATCTCACTGTTTGGGACCCTTATTCCTGCAAGCTCAGGTCAAGGGAGGAACTGGGGCAAGTTTCTGAGGAACAGGCATTAGTTTCAGGGAACATGATGGGGAATATTTATGACTGGGAACCCTGGGGGTCATAAATAATTAAACGTCAGCAGCTTTCCAAAAGAGGGCAAAGGTAAGGGACAGAAATAGCAAGGTACTCAGGAGATCTTGCAAAGTGTCTCATTGACAAGAGCATGTGTCAAGCCACTCCGTAGAAGGAATAGGAGACTTTTCATTTCAGTGATATTTAAAAGATGCATTCCAGCAGGTAAACAGCCCTGCTCACCTCTGGGATGGTCCTTGACTTCTGTATGAGCTGTTTCTAAAGAAAGAGTCCTCACTCTCTGCTGCAGACAGAGAGGCATTGTCGTCGTCAGAAAAGGAGCTGCCAATCAAAGGGAAGCAGAGGTGAATCGGATTTGTGTTCTAACTGGCCCACCTGTCATCCAGGTGAGCCCTTACTCCCTCACTTTCCACCCCTCTTCAGACCCACGCACATGTATGGTTAGAATAGGTAGGAACCTATTTTATAGAGTGCGTGCCCAGTGATTGCTAGGAATACACTCTCCAGATCTTCAGCATGGCTACTGTTAGATGCACTGGTTAATGTCAATGTTTATCCAATAGTACCTAATTTTAGATTATTTTATACATATGAATGAACTATCACTTCCTGATATTTTTCCTTCTATTAAAAGAAAATTCTATCACATACACATATTCTAGTCATTTAAGGATAACTATTTCAAATCATACTATCAAATTATATTGTTAGATTTCATATTCTATATACCTTTTCACATTGATGTATAGCAACATCATCTATTTGGGTTTTATATTTCCCACGGGGAAAGCAAAGAAGTATTTGCCATAGTCCCTTATAGGTGCTTCCATAAACAACCCTCCATAACACTCTTCACGCAATAGACAAGCTTCGCTTGTATAAATACATTTACTAAATTAGATAGAATATGAATTTTAAGAATACAAATTACAAAGCTAAATTGAAATCAAGCCTGGATAAGTTAAAACAAAAACTGTTCTTGCATTAACAAGGTGTGAGAAGGAGCATAGCTTCACCTGCACGCTCCGTTTTCCATCCGCCGGATTTCCTGTCCAGTAGCTGGGACGATCACATTGGGGATTCTTACAAAGGACTGCCACGTGTTGATAATATTTGTCTTCATGGTGAGGTTAAGGTCTGAGAAGAAACAAGACTTGTTAATGAGAAGACTTTTTTATGTTCACACGTCAGGGGCTGGGCTGCGACAACAGAGCTTTCCTGAGGAGGAAAACGTGTCCAGGCTGTGGTTCCTCAACTGAGCCACACCGTTCCACACCTCTGTGCCTTTGCCCGTGACCCCTGGGACCGAGTCTGGGCAGGTGCTAGCCATCTCTCGAGTCCGATGCAAGGACTCCTCACTCCGAAGTAAACTAACCGCATTCCCCCTTTTCTGCTACAGCAATGTACACACATTGGAATAATTCCCTCATATGCTAAACCGCCATGTTCTCCATCTTCACAGCTACACTGTAAGCTTTGTAGAGAACTCTGCCTCAGCGACAGGGTGCTTGGCACATAGTAGACATTCAGGGAATGGCTGCTCATTGAGCAAATCCTGTTTTGTTTTCTGTGATGGGGACATGCTATTGCTTCTTTGATGTTGTGAATAGAAGCTAGGGCCTCACACGGCAGACATGTTCTCTACCACGGAGTTCCTTCTTCCAGCCCTAATTCTTGTTGTTACATTTTAACAACTCTACTCTGCTCGCATAACTTTTCCTCAGAAGTAAATTTGGTAAATTTACAAGGATTTTTGAAACAGTTGTTGGGTGCTAAATACAGGGAATGACCCACAGCATCCAATCCTCTCCCTTGGCCCACAGCATCCAATATTGTCCCTTGGCCCACAGCATCCGATCCTCTCCACTTATGATGTGCTTTTGTGGTCTACCAAGACAGAACAAAATAAAAATACCTGCATGTCCCAGAGTCCTGTGCAGTTCAGTTTCTCAGTGTCTTTAAGGATTACACAGTCATATACGCATTTATGATACTTGGAAAGCAGAATTGAGATTTAAAAAATCAACAACAGTCAGCAAAAAGAGGCAAGGGGCCTGGTGGTTGGTGACACATGCTTTTAATCCCAGCATTTGTGGGACAGAGGCAGGAGGATCTCTATGAGTTCAAGGCAAACCTGGTCTACAGAGCAAGTTCCAAGACAGGCTCCAAAGCTACAGAGAAACCTTGTCTCAGAAAAACAAAAACAAACAAACAACAAAAAGAATAGGCAAGGGGACCCCTGGGTTTTCTAAGGCAGAAATCTCTGGTCAGTCAGTAACCAGTTCTTTGGGTCCTAAGAACCAGGAGTTCAGTTTGTGCTGGGGAGACTGTAGTAGAATGGGCATCCTCTCAGATCTGCTTCAGACCCATGCTTGGAACTCAGTCTGGAGCCTGTTACCCCCACCTTTACAATGACCCTTAGGTCCTGGTTCCCCAAATTAAAGCTAAGGAGAAGAGGAAGAGAAGGGGGCAGAGAAGAACTGGTGTGCCATCTAGTGTTTGAAAATGACCAAACTCTTTTCTCGACTGTCAGTACACAGAGTGCTGGAAAACACTGTCAAAATGAGAGTCGGAGGAGATTAGATGGCTAGTATATAAAAGGCAAGCAAGAAGGAAGATGGAGAAGCGGGAGAGGGAAAGAAAGGCTGATGCATCATCCAGATTTTATGATTTGGAGAAAATATAAGAGTAACATTGGGTCTGGGGAGAGGGCTTGGTAAATAGATAAAGTACTTGCCATGTTAGCATGAGGACCTGGATTAGACTCCAGGAACCCAGTGCCAGGCAGGCTTGGAATCTGTGATCCCAGAGCTTGCGAGAAAGGGACAGGATCCCCTGTCAACTGGCTAGCTAGACTGGATAAATTAATGACATCTGGGTTCAGGGGAGAGACTCTGAGTCAATATATAAGGTGGAAAGGGATCAAGAAAGGAACCTGGCATCAACCTTTGGCTTCCATATGTGTGTTTAACCATACATGGACATACACATAGTAATATATGCATGCAAACATGCATACACACACCGCATACACAGACATAATAAAATAGAATGTTAGTGGCCAAACTTTTCTGCTGCTGTTTGGAGATATGTGTAATATTTTCTATAATTTACTGCAAAGTTTTCTGTTAGTCTAAACTTTCGAGACAATCAGAATATTTTCTCCTTAAATGCACTCATAGGTCATTTATTGAAGGACCAAAAATCATTACAAAGTATGTCCCAAGTTCACAAGTGTGGGAGTTTGAATATAACTGGGCTCTATCATCTCATAGGGAGTGGCCCTATTAGGAGGTGTGGCTTTGTTGGAGGAAGTGTGTCATTGTGGGGGCAGGCTTTGAGGTTTCTTATGCTCAGGATACTACACAGTGTGTCTCAGTCCACTTCCTGTTGCCTTCTGATCAAGATGCAGCCAGCACCATGTGAGCCTGTATGCTGCCATGCTCCCTGCCATGAAGATAATGGAAGGAATCTCAGCAACTGTAAATGAGCCACCTTTTGTGAAATGTTTTCCTTTATATGAGTTGCTTTGGTCACGGTGTTTCTTCACAGCAAGAGGAACCTTAAACTAGGACCAGCATGAGAAGAAATAAAAAGAAAGATGAGGCTGGGCCAGCAGATGGCTTGGCGGTGATGTGGTTTCCATTCAACCATGAGGACCTGAGTTTGATTCCTCAGAGTGCACGTAATGCTGCTGTGTGGTGATGTGTGCCTGCCATCCCAGTGTTGACAAGACAGAGACAGCAGGATCCCTGGGGCTCTTTCATCATCCAGACTTTTTAAATTGGAAGCTTCCAGACTCAGTGAGTGGAGAGTAATTGAGGAAGACACCCAGTGTCAACCTCTGGCCTCCCCACATTGCACACATGTGTGCTCATGTACACCCTAAGCACACACCACTAAAGATAACAGTGATGCAGAAACACACTCCCTTCATCCTAGGAATGTTCTGGTAGCTGTAGAACTGCTCTCACTGGACAGAAATCATACTGAGGTATCTATAATTTAGAAGCTTTGATCAGCTTTGTTCATTTCACTACACTGTACACCTGACAGTGTACATGACAGTCATGTTTACATTTATGATCATGCTGCTCCCATAGCATGAATTCTTTTCCAATATTGATTGTGTGTGTGTGTGTGTGTGTGTGTGTGTGTGTGTGTGTATGCCTGAGTGTGTGTATGTATACAACATGTGTGCAGAACATATAGAGATCAGAAGTGGATAGGACCTCCTGGAGTGACAGACAATTGTGAGCTGCCATATGGGTGCTGGAACCTGAAACCGAGTCCTCCACAAGAGTAAAAAGTACTCTTAACTACTGAGCCACTTCTCCAGCACCCTGTAACATGAACTCTTCATTGCTTTCCAAGATAGAATCCTACTTACTGATCAAAAACCAATTCCTCTATCCCCTCTGTGATGACTTCAGTAATTTTTTGGAAGAATTCATCACACATTCTTGTTCCCATGTTCTCTGTGTCTACCTCTTAATACACAGGTACTTCCAGCTCTCACAGTGTTCAAAGGTGCTGCACAAACTTCCAAGGAATAAAACAATCAGCTCTCTATCCACCTGTGAAGCCCACTGACCCCAACAGCGGCAGGCCCATGAAGGCATACCCAGGGGCCCTTATACATTGTTGAGGAGCACAAATGGGGGCAGCCACTATGTAAATCAGCTTGGCACTTTCTCAGAAAAAGAAAAATAGAACTACCATGTGACCCAGATATCCCACTTCTAGTACCCGAAGGTATCTAAGGCATTCTACAGAAATATGTGTACATCCACATTGATTGTTTCTATAGTCACAGGAGCTAGGAAATGAAATGATTCCAAATGTCCATCAGCTGATGAATGGACAATGGTAATGTGGCCCACACACAATGAGATTTTATTCAGCTGGAAAGGAAAATGAAATTATAAAATATAAGAAAATTGGTGGATCTGGAAAACATACCAAAAGTGGTAGGCCAGGCTCAGAAAGTCAAATGCCTCATGTTAGCTCTTATATGTAGATGAGAGCTTTGAATATTTAAATTTCCATGTTTATCTTGGAACGTCTGTAGAGACCTGAAATCTAGAAAGAAGCTGTGATGGATTGGGGAGGTTTTTCAGAGAGGCGAGGCTAGAAGAACCCATGTTCTATGGAGGTAGGAGGAACACTGGGGTGGCCACGCTAAGACAGGCATGTGGAGGTAGGAGGATGGACTTGAGAAATGATAGAGGGAAGAGTCACCAAACTAAGAACATATGAAGAAGCCATATGGAAACCTATAACTTTAAAAGTTAATTAAAAATACAATTTTTCAAAGAGTTTAAGCAGAAGATGAGAGAGAATAACGCTTCTCCCAGGAGCCTTGCTATTTAATGAAGGCAGCAATGCCAGGCTCAGATAACTTCCCTTGTCCCCAGACAGAGAGCTTATTGACCCTGTCCTTGGTTGGCCACAAGAACTAGACCGCAAAGTCCCTCAGCTTAAGAGAACACATGCTTTAGGCTTGGACATAGAAAGACCCTGCTGAAGCTTACCTGGACGCGCCCTCCCTGGTCCCCAGTTCTCACAGCGGTAGAAGTTGAAATGCAAGCAGTCAAGGAAGAAAGGTCCTCAGTGGGCTTCCCCAGCTGTGGGCCATACCTGCTCCAGTACCAACTTGCAGGCAGGCATGATGGTATAAATGATTGTTCTGGTAGTAACCGATTTCATTCCGTTTAGGTATGAAACCCACTCTATAAGATCGAGTTCATGCCTGGTGCTGGGGATCTGGCCAAGGCTCATGGCTGGGGAGCTCGTAGAAACTAGGGTGAACCTGCTTCTGCCATGCTGGATGGATATGTTATTAAACTGCCTCCTCAAATAGAAGGACAGTGCTGCCTTCAGATGTGTCGGGGAAGCTTCTCTTTTTCATGAACAGTGCATAGTGCAAAGACTCAGGACTGGTTAAGGTGCTGAGAATAAGACACTGCTGAGTGCCCGGCCTTAGAATGCACATCCACATCACCTTTTTGAGGGTCAGAAAACATCACAGAAGAGGGGGCAGGAAGAAGAGGTGGATGATAGAGACGAGTGCTATAAGATGTTGTCTTCTGGGCATGATATGGCTGCTGCATTCATAGATCTACAGGGGTTGCTGTTTGCCTGCACAGGGCCTGCAGAAAACTGGACCAGTCAGCATTCAGTTATGGATGAAGGAGGGCCTCATGGGGCCCAGCATTGGCCAAGCAGATATTGGCAGCCTATTGTTGCTGAAGGATGGGGTGTCCTTGTTTTTAGTGGTCTAGTTACTACTAAATTGCCCATGCTCCAAATGTGTAGCTCCATTCACATATGAATAGCCTTGGTTGAACACAGTCACAAAGCATAAACAAAAAGATCTGATAATAAGAGGGGGACTCGCTAGTTAGGAACAGTTGGGAGAAGAAATCTAAGGAAGAGAGAGAGGGCAAGGAGTGAGAAAAGGAGAAAGAGACATGTACAAAACAGCCAAAAAGTAAATCAATTTTTAAGGTGAAAAAAATTAAAATAAAAAAGTCAATGAAAGAAACCATGCTCCATACCAAAAGGATCAGACAGACATCTATGGAACATTCTGAAACAAAGATGGGCTGCATTCTTTTATGTTGCATTTGTTTAATCTTGTAAATCTGTGTTGCTTTGTCTGTCTAAAACACCTGATTGGTCTAATAAAGAGCTGAAGAGCCAATAGCGAGGCAGGAGAGAGAAATAGGCAGGGCTGGTGGGCAGAGAATAAATAAGAGGAGAAATCTAGGGAGGAGAGAGAGATGAAGATTGAGAGAAGGAGAAAGAGAGGAGGGCACTGGGACCAGTCACCCAGCCACATAACCAGCCCTGGAATAAAAGGGAAATAAAGCTATATAGAATAAAGCAAGGCAAAAAGACCAGAGGTAAAATGTAGTTAAATAGATGTAGTCAAATGGGATAA
>NC_022027.1:28442611-28445250 GCF_000317375.1 Microtus ochrogaster
AGACAGAGACAGAGACCCAAATTGGAGCACCGGACAGAAATCTCAAGGTCCAAATCAGGAGCAGAAGGAGGGGGAGCACGATCAAGGAACTCAGGGTCAGCCTGCTTTCTTAAAGCACCCAGGACCACCAGCCCAGGGATGATACTGCCCACAGTGAGCTGGGCCTTCCCATGTCAATCAGCAATCAAGAAAATGTCCTACAGACATGGCCATGCCAGCGTGACAGAACTAATTCTTTGGTTGATAGTCCCTCGGAACAAGTCTAGATTTGTGTCAAGTTGTCAAAAACCACCCAACACAAGGAATGGTGCAGGAACAGTGACTTAATTTGAAGTCAAGATAACAGATAACACAGATAACAGATAATACAGATAACACACAGATAACAAACACAAGGCCAGCAGACACAGAGGCCCACCTAGGGCACTCATTATCCTGACTCACCACCTGCCCCTTGCCCCATGCACTGAGTTCCTGCTGAAATTCTACACTGGATGACCCAGAGGCCATGCAGACACCGCGGGTGACGGCAGCATTTATTGTCCAGAGAGCACAGTTAAAAACGGGTGGAGCAATATTGAGGAGCCACAGCATCACGCCTGCACAGAGGTGGTTCAGGACAGAGGTGTTAGAGGAGCCAAGAGGATACACCCACTCCTCTTCAGGGAATCTGGAATAAAATTCCCTGAAAAGAAAGAAAGTCTGGAGCAATCTTGAGCAGAACCATCAACACTGATCCAAACAGGATCCTATGTAGGCTCTTTAGTAGGTACTAAAGCAACTATACAAAAAATAAATAAATCAAATAAGGTTGCATTCAGAAAAGCACAGCAGGGGCACAGAGATGGGAGAAGGAGAGAGAGAGAGAGAGAGAGAGAGAGAGAGAGAGAGAGAGAGAGAGAGAGAGAGAGATGTTGAGCAGCCTGTTTTCTAAAAGAAAATGAGGGTTGGAGGTTTCTAAGTGAGACACTGCCAATTTTACAATGGAATGGTACCTTATGGAGAGACAGAAGGACACAAAAGCTTCCATAGGTGACAGGAGATGACCAGAGTGGTAAGCAATAGACGGATGATAAGATAGCACTAGGTGCCAAATGCTGCAGCGGTGGAGCGGGCAATACCATGATGTCATGGCCTTCGCCTCCCAGCACTGAGTGGTTCCAATGATAACAAGGAGGATGGATATCGACCCTGAGACTGGGGGTTGGTAGGGAGGCAGGCGTGGAAGCAGAGCCATACAAACAGGATAAGGAAATCACAAGACACTTAGATGGGAAATGGCCTGCTCTAGGCTTTGAGGAAGAAATGCCAGAAAATGAAACATTAAGGAGAAGTAGAAGTCAAGGGGACAAATTTGTTAAACTTGAGGGAGAAGTCTAATGAGAAAAGCAGAGCTCCAAGGGGGACACCAGGAGCCGAGGGTTCTTAGTGAGCACATGATCGTGAAACACCTTCGAGTCAGGGCTTGGGGGACCATGGTGGAAATGAAGAGAAGGTCTCCAGAGCAGAGAACGACAATAACATTGCCCAGCGATTGGGACCACCCAGAATGACAGGAACACTCAGCTGGAAGGACATCAGTGGCCCATGTGTCCCACAAAGCAGCACCACGGAGCTCAGTGCACACACAGGACCAAGAGGAGTGAAGGGTCAGCTCCCTGTGGGAAAGCATAGCGGTGTGATGAGGGCTTGAGTCACAGGGGGCTGAGAGAGAGTCAGCAGTCATAGGCAGGACAGCACTGACTTTCTAAGTAGTTCAATCAGTACTTTCAGGCTGTGTGTTATCAACTCCTTCAGGCTTGAGGAAAAACATCTGTAACTGATCGCTTCAGGAAAACTGTCACTGGGCATCATTTGTATTTTAACACCCTGGTGTGACAGCAGTGGACAGGGTGAGAACCAACACATGAGGAAGAACTAGATGTCGCCTTCCACCTCTGCACTTTAAGGCTGAGGGACAGAGAAAAAGAAATGTCTACTGGGTGCCTATGAGCTCAAGTGTTCCGAGGGAGATGCAGAGTCCGTCTGAAGGTTGAAAGCTACCCTTCTCTGTGGACATGAGAGCTTAGAATGCAGTCAGAAGTTACACTTAAGCAGGGCCTGGTGGCATGTGCTTTTAACCCCAGCACTCAGGAGGCAGAGGCAGGAGGATTTCTGTGAGTTCTAGACCCGCCTGGTCTACAAAGCAAGTTCCAGGACAGCTAAGGCTACACAGAGAAACCCTGTCTTGAGAAACCAAAGAAAAGAAATCCCATTGGGTTGGAAAAGTAGTGGGAACAGGCTCCCCTTTGGGGGTCCATGACCTTCCCATCCCCAGTTAGTTGGTTAGGTTTCTAACATGAGGCCTGAATTACCCCCTAATTAGTGGTTCATAAGTCCAATACCTGTTGGTTATTCCCAAAAGTACGATAATGGCATTTAAATACTTTGGTGCATATGAATAATTTTGCTGTAGTAAATCCTTTTCATGTGTCTCCATAGACACAGCTTTGGGAGTGCTTCCCACATGTAAGTCCAGGAACAGTATTGCTAGTTCTAGCTTAGTTTATTAAAACCAGCCACATGATGGCTGTTCCATTTGACATGCTGCTAGCCCAAAACAAGCTTGGCACTTGCTCCTGACCAACACTTGAGACTGT
>NC_022027.1:28446366-28450915 GCF_000317375.1 Microtus ochrogaster
TATAAACCCTAAATCACAATTTTCAAGCAAAGATGTTTATATATTTTTGCAGCTCACAGTTTCATCTCATGAAAGCATTATTTAAAGATAGCCAAACATGACCCAATAAAAGCTTTCCGCATGTTGGTAGTTTCAGGGAAAACAGTCCCAAGCTTTATTATAGATAGTACACTTGTTATTTATGCGTTATTTGTAGTATTTGAATGTAAAAGTAAAATGCACACCTTTAAATTTTAAAATTTTTGTGTGTATGTACGTATGTATGTATATGAATGTATATATACCACATGCATGTAGTGCCTGCAGAGGTTAAAAGGACATTGGATCCTCTGGAAATGGAGTTATAGACAGTTGTGAGATACCTGAGGTGGGTGCTGAGAGCCAACCCCAGGCAGGTCCTCTGCAGAGCGGCAAGTGTCTTAACTGATGAGCCCTCTCTTCAGCCCTCTTACATATGCACTTTTTTTCCATATGCACCTTTCAAAAACTAAGAGATGTTCTCTTCTCCATTAGATCAAAATGCTTCTTTATAAACTATGGTCTAGGACTATAGTTCAACTGATAGAGAGCTTGCCATGCACTGTAAGTAGGTGGCTCACATCTGTAATTCCTGCACTCAGGACCTAGTAGGTGGAGGATCAGGAGTTCACAGTCACCTGCTACAACAAGACAACAAGTAAATTCAGGATTAATGAGAGAGAGAGAGAGAGAGAGAGAGGCCTGGCGGTGGTGGTGCACACCTTTAATTCCAGCACTCAGGAGGCAGAGGCAGGAGGATCTCTGTGAGTTCGAGGCTAGCCTCGTCTACAGAACTAGTTCCAGGACAGCTAGGGCTGTTACACAGAGAAATCCATCGTGTCTCGAAAAACCAAAAGAGAGAGAGATAACACTACACCAAATCCTCTGCATAAATTACAGCTTTTTTTTAAAAGATATATTTATTTATTAAGTATACAACATTCTGTCTCCATGTATGCCCGCACGCCAGAGGAGGGCGCCAGATCTCAGTACAGATGGTTGTCAGCCACCATGTGGTTGCTGGGAATCGAACTCAGGACCTCTGGAAGAGCAGCCAATGCTCTTAACCATTGAGCCATCTCTCCAGCCCAGCTTTTTTTTTTTTTTTTTGGTTTTTCGAGACAGGGTTATATTACAGCTTTAAATTTAGTATTTTTACAGTACTCCTGAGTGTATGAATGCATAGGGCTCTGGTTCTAGTGCCTGCTCTTAAGGCTCTTTTTCTTCTGTTGGTTTGCCTCGTCCACCTTTGATATGATGGCTTTTTATTTATCTTGTTACATTTTATTTTCTTATGTTTTGCTGTTATCTCTTAGAAGCCTGTTCTTTCCTATGAAAGACAGAAAAAGAATGGATCTGGTTGGGAAGGAAGGTGGGGAGACAGGAGGAGTAGAGGGAGAGGAAACTGTTATTGGGGTATATTATATAAGAAAAAATATATTTTCAATAAAAGGGGGCAAAATGGTACAGACCACTGTAAGATGATAGCTCTGAAGAGCCTAGAATTAAATGATTTTGCATTGCTTGAATTTTATACTAAAAGGATACATTTATTTAAAGAGCATTTTTAACAATAGGAATAAATACATTAGGTAGAAAAAGCGTAATTTAAAGCAATATTTATAGCAATAGCATTTTATTAAAATTATATAATGTACACAGAAATGATAAACTTTCAATACTAACTCATGTTAATGTTAAGTCATGGAATGCTCAGTATTCTTTCTTTGTTCTTTCTGTTTGTCCATACTTTATCCTAATATATTTTTTGTTTGCTGGGGAAAAAATATTTCATAAATGATATTCTATTGAACTTCAAAAGGCACTTGTGCAAACACCTTTGCTTTTTAATTAATTTTTATGAGTATGAGTGTTTTGCATACGTGTATGTCAGTGCATCACATACATGTGGTACCTGTGGAGGCCAGAAGAGGGTGTCAGAGGTTGTCAGATACCCTTGAACTGAAGTTACAGATGTTTGTGAGCCACCACATAGGTGCTGGGAATCAAACTGGTTCTTCAGAAAGAGCGGCCAGTTATCTTAGCCTCTGAGCCATCCCTCCAGTCCAGCACATTCAATTTAAAATAACATGAGGGTTTTTTTTTTTTTTCACTAATGCAAAAGATATTTGTTGGCCAAAGAGAGTGAAGTTCCAATGAGACAAGAGCATGCTCTGGCATATAAGAATAAATAACCCAACAGCCAACCAGGCTTGTTTTCCAGTCTTGCCGGTCTCAGTTAATTGCAGGGCTTAGTTTGCTTCTTACCATGGAGCAATACTCAAGGCATTGTTGCTGTGGAGAACCAGAACAGGCTTGGCCTGCTCCGCAGCAGTCACCTGCTTAGCAAGGATGTAATTTCTAAGCACAGACTTCAGAAAATTGCTATGAAGCCTCAACTGAGACCTTTCTGAGCTCTGGGCTCCTCCTCTTCTGCCAAACAGGGGTGATGCCTTCATGTCTATCGTAATGGCTCTCTGTGATACCTTCGTGTCTATCATAATGGCTCTCTGTGGAAAGCTACAGGACTTAAAGGCACACCGAAGGCTTAAAAAGTCACACAAATGCAAGTGGATAATGTGATCATGTAATCCAAGTTCAGCTATGCAGACGATGCTAAACCAGATGTGGTGGCTCACACCTTTACTCCTAGCACTCACGATGCTGAGGCAGGAGAACCACCATGCAATAGAAGGAGGCAGCCTGGCCTAGAAAGTGAGACCCTGTCTCAAAATGAAATGCCAGCATGGTGAAAATAATTCTCTAATCTTACCCCAGAATCATCACTCTGAGAAGTCAAAATTTCCAAGGAAACTATTAAGAAAATAATAACTATCATCACAGGAGCAGAAGCAAGCTGTAATTCTCTTGAAGACTTGTTGCAGACCCAACACAACACTGTTGATAAGTATGTATGTCGTTTGAGAAGAGAGAGGCTGCCAAGCTCGCTAAGCCAACTGCTAGCACTGTAGGAAGAAACCCCCAATACTTTTTTTTTTTTTGGATTTTTCGAGACAGGGTTTCTCTGTAGCTTTTGGTTCCTGTCCTGGAACTAGCTCTTATAGACCAGGCTGGCCTCGAATTCACAGAGATCCGCCTGCCTCGGCCTCCCGGGTGCTGGGATTAAAGGCGTGCGCCACCACCGCCCGACCCTCCCCAATACTTTCTTGGGAAGAAATAGCTTTAACAAGAAAATTAATATGATAATGAACATTATCACAATCGCCATAATCCACAGATCATGCATAAAGTATCTACCACAAGATAAAAATATCAATCAATAGTGAAAATTAGCAAAACCATCAAATGTTTTCCTCTGCTCCTTTTAAGCCAGCATAAATAATAAAAGCAAACTTATAGGACTATAAAATACCAGAGAAAGCAATCATAGTATATTTTAATATTTAGTTTAGCATATTTATTATATGAAAACATGTCAGTTATCCTTCTGTTACTATAACAAATAATACCTGAGATAATCAACTTACAGGTGAAAAGGTTTACTTTGGCTCAAGGCTCCAGTTCATGACCAGGTTGAGCCACTGCTTTGAAATCTGGTGTGAGGAGCAGATGGTAAAAATCAGGGAGCTTAGGGAAGAGTAAAATTACTTCCCCCAGGCCAAGACGCAAAAGAGAAGAAAAGGAATTTCTCAGAACTGACTGTTCCCTTCATGAACACTCCAGTGACCTACAATCTCCCCACTAGGTCCCTTCTGAAGGTTTCACCATCTCCCAACAGTTCCACCCAAGGGTTCAGTCTCTCAAGACATAGGCCTTTAGGAGCATTTAAGATCCAAACAACATCATATAAATTATGACCCTGGAACATCACAAGATCTTCCCATCACCAAAACGTTTTCTTCAAAATCCATATGTTTTTCTAATCGCGAGTAAACACACAGGCTACACAATTCCGGGAGACCATCTGGTTTCCCATTCTCCACAAACAAGAAAGAACTCAGAACCTTGAATATTTGATCTTTGGCCTCCACAGTTACATGACCACACCTCCACTGCCCATAAACCATGCAGTCTGTTATGTTATTCTGTTGTCGTAGCAGTAGAAAAAGAGACAAGCTCTAAGCACCCACTTCCTGTTACACATATCTATGTTTACAGGCAAATGGCCCGTTGTCTCAATATTCTGTAGGCCTCTGAGGGTGGGGAGTTCCCTTTCTCTTCCTTACTTCATCACTCTCGCATTTTATGATACTAATAAAGGTGAGTCAACACTTTAGTCAAATACTCAGGGTGGAGTGCATGGAGTCCCCTGGACGGGAACTGCACACACTGTCAGTCACGGTGTGCAGTCAACACTCAGTGTAATAGCTTGTCTTCTTCTGTAAGTCTATACCTCATCTCCAAATGATCACATTAAAAACATTTGTATTAGCCAGATGGTGGTGGTGCCCACCTTTAATCCCAGCACTCAGGAGGCAGAGGCAGCCCATCTCTGTGAGTTCGAGGCCAGCCTGATCTACAAGAGCTAGTTCCAGGACAGGCCCCAAAGCAACAGAGAAAGCCTGTCTCA
>NC_022027.1:28451015-28469102 GCF_000317375.1 Microtus ochrogaster
AAAATAATTGCAGTTTGGCTGAAAATAACCTGAAAATAGTATACAGTCCAACCCATGCCCCAACAGTTTTTGCTCCTCAACACCCATTGACTGCTCTCTCAAAGCAACACCATGTAGGCTGCTGAGAAGCAGAGAGAAGAAACAAAAGGGAAAGGGTGAAATGCTAGGTACAAGCGTGCTCTTGAGGGCCACGGGAGACAGCTCAGCATGGAAGACAGCTTGACCTTGGTTGGACACAGCCTCCAGAGTCAGATGGGTGTTCTCTTGTGTCAGCTGCCCAGCCTGTGAACCTAACTGATTCACTCCTTCCATTGTACCTGAAGTCACCTGAGAATCCATTTTGATGGCCACCGGAATAAAAACAGTGGCTCCACTGAACTGTCTAGGACATAACGACCAAAATATCTACGAGTTCAACAGAGACACAAATTTGAAATACTCTTGTTCTGCGACCGGTGGGCTCTGGCTGCATTTTGCTGTGGTTGCTCAAGTAGACTGACACAGTTTGGTTTCAGGTACCAGGTATTACTGTCTTCTCCTGGAGAACTTATCATCAGTGCAGAGTCATTGTGTTGCACTGGTCTTTGTATATGAGCCCCTTTCCCATCAGACTTGAGAACAAGCATCCGTGAGCTCCCGTTGTAATATATAACAGTGGTTCTCAACCTTCTTACTGCTTTGACCCTTTAATATAGTTCCTCATGTTGTGAAGACCCTAAACATAAAATTATTTTTGTTGCTATTTCATAACTGTAATTTTGCTACTGTTATGCACTGTAATGCAAATAGCTGATATGTAGGATGGCCTTAGGTAACCCCTGTGAAAAGGTCATTCAACCCCCAAAGGGATCACGACCCACAGGTTGAGAACCACTGCTCTATAAATTTATGTAGTTTCAAGCCCATAATAAGCAACCAACTTTTTCTTTTAACTTTTGTCGTTTCTTTTATTGCACAAACACCACACCTGAGTTCAGTAAAATAAGCGTTGGTATTCAGCGGCCCTTTACAGACTGCTCTTGGGTGACCACGACTGTTCTGTGAGAGGAAACTACACATGCTTATTACTCACTGATGTCCTCAGAATAAGATGATCCTGAGAAAACTCGGTGTGCTCTAAAAAGAGATCTTATTAAATTTACAGGTTGTGTTAGAAGTATCAATGTGTTGAGATATCAGTTTTTACCACCTGACAAGAGATATCTTCTTGGTGAAAACCTGATTTGTACTTTTGACAATTTTCATTAATATACTCTATACAATACAATTCACGTTTTTATAAGACCTGCCATCACGTTATCTAATGGGTCTAAAGAAAAGTTAATCATTCATATTTTATTTTGTGATCTATCATCTCACTAACCTGATCACTTTTTATGGTTTTTAAATTAACCCACTGGAGAATTTAGAGCCCACAATCATATTATCCATAGATAAATATCTTCAAAAATTAATCTTACATCAAGGCATGGTGGCACATACTTTTAGTCCTAGCATTCAGGAGACAGAGGCAGGCAGATCTCTGTGAGTTACAGTCCAGTCTGGTCTACATAGTGACATAGTGAGTTCCAGGGTAGCCAGGGCTACACAGTGAGACCTTGTCTCAAAAGTTGAAAAGAAAAAAAAAATCTAAGAATATCAATGTTTAATGTTTTTCTTGTTTTGTTATATTGGATGGAACAACATTAAACGATAAATATTATGTTTGGAACTCTTTTAGTATCTAGAATTTTTCCTATTATTGTCTACTAATTTCAAACACATTTTCCTATTGCAGTAAGCTTTCTTGCTTACAAGTTTATCATTCTATCAAGAATAAAGGTTATATTTTATCAATTACTTTCTTGTCAACTGCACAGACATAGCCAAAGCTCAAGCTGATCCACACTTGGACATCTGAAAACTGTCAGGAATAGTAATGAGCATTTTACCCCCAAAGCATGGAATTCCCCAATTATTGTCATTCAGAATGTGGCCGAGGTTATCTGCTGAGGAGCAGCAATGCTTTTCTCCTCTGAGGGGGCGTGAAGAACCTGTTGAGAAAGCAGGGTTAGGACTACAGCCAACCTTTAGCTGTCATCATGGCCTGCCTGTCACATAAAGTATGGCAGTAGTTGATAAGAGTGGTTTATTTGAGGTCTAACTAAAATACACATGCTTATTGTGGAGAGTTAAGGACGTGGCAAGGCTGAGAGAGGGCTCAGCAACCGAGAAGTTTGCTGGGCAAATGTAAAGAACCTGAGTTCAGGAAGCCAGAAACCCATGTAAGTGTCCTGAGGGCACCGTGGTCTGCCTCTAATTCCAAGAACAGGTAGACACAGGGGAGCTTTAAAGTAAGTTGGCTTGCAAGACTGGCCGTGTCGGTGACTTAGGAGTTTGACTGAGAGACTCTGGCTCAGTGAATAAGGTAGAAGAGGGATAGAGGATGATTCCTGACTTCAACCTCAGTCCTTCACACGCATGCGATACACATGCACGACACACATACAAAGGCACACACCACACACATACATATGCACACATTCACACACAAATATATGCACTCATACACACACGACACACAACACATATACATACAGGCACACCACACACATATACACAGGCACACACAACACACACACATACACACAGACACACACCACATAAGGCACACAGGCACAACACATACACACCACACACACATACATATACACAGGCACAACACACACATATTCACAGGCACACACCACACACACACACACGCACACACACACTGGAAAAAGAGAGCAGGAAAAAGTAGATGGCAAGGTGAAATTTTGGCCCTCACTGAAGAGAAAGCTCCCCCCCCCTTGAGTCCCTTCCTCCCCACAGACCACATCTTCATCTCTGAACGGAGGACCAGCTTATCATAAAAGTGCTTCTAAAAGCACTGAACACTTGGAAGTTTCCAACAAGTTGGAATTCACATTTCCACAGTTAATCTTTTGCTACCATTCATGTGAGTTTGATGTTCAATCTTCACACATTGTAAAGAGAAAGAGAAATCAATATCTAATACTTTCTTTAGGAAACAACACAGCGGTCATGGTCATTTGCTTAAAATAAATTTAAATTCACAAAATCCCAGTGGTATTTACTAGGCTATAATATCCAGATTAACAAAGTCGTAGCGTAAGACCTTTATTTATTGCTAATTTTAATTAAACTTGCATGTTAATTCACAAATCTGAATCAAAGTGCAGAGACGATCAAGATTCAATTATTAGTTGTTTCTACAAACCCTGTATCATGGGAACCAACACAAAATCTTGGATATTTGAAAACAAAAACACATGTCAGTGCATACACACACACACACACACATGTTTCTACAAACCCTGTATCATGGGAACCAACACAAAATCTTGGATATTTGAAAACAAAAACACATGTCAGTGCATACACACACACACACACACACACACACACACACCCCTGAAATTATCACTGGGTTCTTACCTGTGCTTGTTTAAATGAGATGCCTGTCTCCCAGCGGTGTCGATCAGTGGTGATCAAAATGGACTCAGATATATGGTTAATCTTGGCATTGTCAAAATTCAGATGTAACTTTCCTTAAGTAACAAATATGACATTGTTCTTCCTCTCCTTAAGTGGCACAAATGGCTTGTTTTATTAATTATTCCTCAGAAAAGTAAGTTCCATGGCATCGGCAGGGGAGGATGTTCATGGCTCAGTCCTGGATTTGCGGATTTGTGTGTAGATGAAAATAACAGCTCCCAAGTCATCCTTATCCTTAGCTTGAACCTGAGCTCATTAATATGTATGTGTTTGATAAATAAAAAGGCCTTTCTCAACGGGATGTTGCTTAAAATGTTTGAAAATAAAACAAAAAATACTGCCTGATGGATTTTATTAAGATCTTGTTGCCAATTTTCACCAGGGTTATAATATTACAAGTATTAAAACAAGACACAGTAATAAGGATATTTGTGGAAGTCCTCAAATGCTGGGCAGGTAGGTAGTATAACGTTTAACAGATAAGTAGCTAGGGAAAACGCTAAGTGATTACTCATGTTCTTATACAAACTTGTCTCATTCCTTTTAGATGCTAAATAAATACACATTTTTTTTTCTGGCTTAAAATGTGCATTTCTAGGACTAGTTTGGAGCAGTCTTCTCTTGTCCTTCACTCAAGGAAGATGTCACTAAGATAAATACAACAGGTGCCCTCATGCAGCATGATGTCACATTCTTGTGGATTCCTGTCATGACACTGTTCAAAGAGACTGTGATGAGCTAGAGGAACTGGCAGGAGCAGCCACTCCTGAGCACCTGTGATGGACAGGGAAGTTGTTCTGGAGCGGGGGGGGGGGTCTGAGTCCTGTCTTCAGAGACCATGTTGGGGAGAGAGATCATTAGGACAGTTATGATACAGCCCTGAGGGACCACATGCACGGAACATGACTAAGAAGGAAGTGACATGAACACGGAAGCCTTTGGGGAGGGGTGTGTTTCTTGCTGAAACTGAAGGTAAGTAAAACTCTTGTCTGTGTCTATGAAACATGTAATAGGAAGTTTTCCCACTTGGCTCAAGTTTCAGGGGGTAAGAATAGTATGTGATGTTTTATTTTCCCCTCCACAGTGTGATTACCTTGACCCAGTCTACCTGTCGCTGGGTGTCTTTTCCTGGGATCTGCGGTAACCTTGACTGACAGAAAGAACAGAGCTACAAGGATTATCGACTTAATAGGATGCTTTCCACCAGGCTCTCTGTCCTGCTGAGTCAGCACCCTCTAAGTCTTATAATCCTGTTTAAACTGCCTGTAACTCTAGGTGCTCATTTGCACGAAATCGATTGTTTATGTATTTCCATTGTTAAAAAAAAAACTGTGATTTGAGAAATTCTGGTTTTTGACTCCGTGTTAGGTATATGATAACCTGTCTCCCAGCCCACCAAGACCTTCAGCTAGCTCAGGCCATCAATGACACCTCCACTTTTAGGATTAAAGATTGTGAAATTAATTGCTTCACCACAAAAATGATTATCTTCCCTGTAAGAACTCTAAACCCTCTGAGTTTAGGACTGTCTCCATTATTTATTGTTACTCAACATGTAGCATGTGGCCCACTACGATACAAAATTATTCATTCAAGTCTATGAAATCCCAGGTTCTCTTCTAAGCACTAGGAAGTCACTAGCTAACAAGAGTAAATTTCTACCCTCATGAAGCAAGCCTTCTAATGAGGAGGAGAAGGATCAAATATGGTAGGGACACATAAGTCAGGTGTGGTCAGGAGGAAAATGGCATGAGGGAGGGGCTCAAGCAAAGCTTCTTGTAGGGAAGACCTGAGTTCAGTGACGGGACTAGGCATGCCCACTTCCCGGGAAAGGTTCTGTTGGATTGTCAAGGAGAAGCAGAGACACTGTCAGCATTGGCAAGGGATAGAGGAAGTTAGGGAACTGTGGTCTGAGAAGGAGGATGAGGCAGGGAACACTAAGAGACTGTGGCAGTAATTCAGGAAGAGGTGACCGTGACTCTAACCAGGATGGAGGGAGTTGGGTAGAAGGAAGGGTCAGATTTTGGATATAGATTTAAAGCCGAGGCAAATAAGATCTGCTGATTGAGAGGCTGTGGGGCGTGAATGAAAAGATGGATTCAAGAGTGACGCTGGATTTGTTTGACTTAAAGCAGCTCAAGAAGAGGTTAGTTGACAAGACAGAAAGGGTACCAAGAACAGACTGGGGTAGAGGGAGATCTGGGAAGTGAAGTGTTGCGTATGTAGCTCCTAAGATTTACTGGACCAAGTGAAAGGCTTTCCTATTTTCTTACACATGCTTTAGAAAGTGGGGTCAATCCAAAAGAAATGGGAAACTGCAGCTCTGAAAGTACCAAGCGTCTGGAAGCCAAGCCATGTATTCCTAAGTGAAACGGGTTAAGGAAGAAATGAAAATGAATGATTTAAAAAAAATTGTGAACTAAATGTTAATAAAAGCACAATGCCACAAAATTTGTAGGCTGGAGCTAACATAGTAATTGAAGTTAAATGGTAGCCTCAAATATTTACATAGTTTTTTGTTTTGTTTGTTTGCTTGGTTTGGATTTTGGTTTGTCGAGACAGAGTTTCTCTGTGTAACAGCCATGGCTGTCCTGGAACTTGATCTGTAGACCAGGCAGGCCTCAAACTCAGAGATCCACCTGCATCTGCCTCCAGAGTTGCTGAGATTAAAGGTGTGCACTACCACCATACGGCTTACTTACATAATTTTTAAAAGACATTTTCATTCTTTCTCTCTCTCTCTCTGTGTGTGTGTGTGTGTGTGTGTGTGTGTGTGTGTGCAAGTACAGGTGCTCATGACAGCCAGAAAAGGGTGTTAGGTTCCTTTGAGCTGAAATTATAAATTGTGAGCTGGCAGTTGTGAGTGTTGGTCACTAAACTCAGGCTCTCTCCAAGACAGTGTCCACTTTTGACCACAGAAACATCGCCCCAGCCTTTCAAATATGCATATTAAAAGACAATAAGTGCTTAAAATCAATTATCTGAAATTTCCCATTGAAAAGCACAAAGAATAAATTAAATTCAAAGTATAAGGAGGAAAGTATTTAAAATAAGAACGGAAGACAATGAGTTTTGAGTCAGCAGAAGAAAATCAGTTGCTTCTTAGGAAGATTCCCAAAATAGACAGCCCCTTAAATAGACTGATAAGCGGTGGGGACCATGACAAACTAAGAGCAGTGAGCTAGTGTTACATACAACACATTACAAATGACTGCCTACCTCCCAGCTACCCCTCACCTTGCCACCACCCCCAGCTAAGGGAACTGCAACTCCCCAGAATGTGGCAGTTTGGAGGTTAAAGGTTCACACTGGAGGCACTCTCCAGACCTGCCCAAACTCCAAGACAGTGTGACTTTGCTTCCTCGGGCTCAGAAGCATCGCCAACCTCCAGTTTTCACAACCATCACCGGGTCTTGTGACCTTCCACAGAGCCCAGTAATGGGAGTCTGCCTTTTAGAGGTCTTGTTTGCTGTCACAGTCTATGTTTTGAGTCATAAAAGGATTTCCCAAAATCAAGAGTGGGCTCCTTGGAGACCTTTAGGTGTTGTTCTTCTTTGGGTTAAATAGCATATTCTTGGATGGGACAGCACTCACCCCAGCTAATGCACTAATGACATTCTATGTGCTGTCCACGTATCTGTTCATCTAGAAGTAGTCAGGGAAGGAAAATTCATGGTCGATTTCTGCGTGGGCCACATTGGTCTTGGGACAGCAGTGATCTTAAGTTTGAATATTCTTTTTCAGAGGGTTTTTATCACATTTCCAGAACTGAAATAAGCAAGAATTATAACAAAGTACCTCCTGTGAAAATAGACCTTCATCTCAAAGTGCAGGAGAGATGACCTGAAAGGTAACAGCATCTCTGTGTGCACAGGAGGACTAGAACCCATATAAAAAGCTAACATGGCTTATACATGCAGAATTCTTGAGGACAAAACCAGAAGGATTTCTGGGACTTGCTGCCTAGGCTAGCGCCAAGTTCAGTAACAGACCCCATCTCAAGGGAATAAAGGGAAGAGCAATAGAGCAAAATATTTGGTATCCCCTTTTGTTTTTTTTAAAAAATACAAATTAAAAAAGTTTTTATCATGTGCTTAGGATACTTTTTGCCATATAGTAACTGATGTTCGTTAAATAGTCGTATGTACCTGATATAAGTACCTGATAATGATTTATTAATAATTGCCAATGCGATGAAGATAAACTTCAACTCTGATGTCCGCAGAAAGCGTTTAAATAGACGTCGATTTCACAAGGCTCCCTACCTAAAGCTGTCTTAAGTCTGCCTTGCCACTTGTTCCTGTCCCCGCCCCATTAGTCTTCCACAAGTCATCCCCACGTAAAAAGCATGCACCTTGAATTATTGACTAATTTGGATTTAAGTCTTGTCTCATTAGCCTGAAAACAAGAAAAGCAAGCTGGATCTCTACAGTGAAACTCTTAGGCAATAAAGTTAATAGCTGCTCAAGAACACCCAGAGTAAAGGGGAGGAGAGCGGATAGGAGTTCAGCGGTTAAGAGGCAGGGCACAAAAGCACCCCACACGCAAGCACGCTTCCGGTTCTTCCTTCTGAAACTTTCAGCAGGAAGTGTGCCCATTTCTCGAGGTATAGATACCTCGTGGCTAGGTTACTCCGCCTCACTCTTTCCCTAGAATCCCTCCTCTGCGAACTGGAGTTAACCGCACGATGTACTGTAACGTACTGCTAAATACCATAAACCTCAGTGTGGGAACAGATCTTCTCAGTTTGAGCATAGCTGTTCCGTTAAAAGCTCATTTCATATCTATATGACTGGGCGTGGGGGTAACTAAGTTGAGTGAGTGGAGAAGGAGGTGTCTGCTGGTTGAAAATAAGTAGGCGTGGAGAACAATGCGGGGCGGGGGGGGGTACGTAAGAGAACCAGAAGCCCCAAGCCTTTTCAAAAATTTCCAAAATAAACTTTCGTATGCGCTCAGCGCAGAAGTCCCGCAGATAGGGCCCTGTGGCAGACTCTAGCCCTGTGCCACAAAAGCCAGAGATGGAAGAGTCCCTCCATGAGCAGGACCCACAGACACCAGCCTGCACTTCTTCGGCTCCCGGATAGCTAGAAGGGGGCCTCAGCACAGACTCTACTCCAGTAAACTCTGAGACTGGCTTCGGCAGCATCCACGCTGTGACCTCATCAACTTCTGGACAGCTCACCCGCACAACCCCTAGTCCACCCTAGAGACACGTAGGACACCGGAGGAACCTCGGCGGCTGTTGACGGGCGGAGAATGCGTCTCCACCACCAGACCAGGGGGCGCGGCTCGCTCCGCTGCCACACCCCGCCACTCTCATTGGCTGAGGCTGCCACGGGGGAGGAGACATCGCACACTCACGACAGACTCCGAAGCTCCGCCGTGGGTCCCAGGACACAGGTGTGTGAGAAACTACGCTGGCGCCGAGGAAGCCCGGTCCCCAGGCCATGGGGGGTCAGCTGAGGCTGCCGCCCGGAGAGCCCTGCCAAGAAGGTGAGCGTCAGCCCCGGTGGCGGGGAAGTGGGGATACCTGCACTTAGGTAGCTGGGAGCCCAGATGCGCGGTCTGAGATACAACCAGACCGGAGGAAATGCGCGGATTCTTCACACTGTCTCCTCGTCATTCAGTGTCCCCGCCGTTCAGTCGGCTGTCCCACCAACCGGACAGTAAGTACTGAGCTGTGCCCACCACTCTCCAGGCTCCGTGGGAAAGCCCAGATGGGAGCAGGACTGACCCGACGCCCACTTGGTCTCGGGGCGGGCCCGTGTCATTTACGTAGTAATGAATGTGTGGCGGGGAAATTCGGGATGCTAAGGGCAAAATCCTAGTTGGATCGAAGAGGAAGTTTCCTCTGACTCAGCCTCAATTCCAGCGTCCGTGATCCACGCCACCTGCTGGGCAGAGGGCGTGCGGGGGAACCCGCGGGCCTCCCACGCTCCGCCCTTAGTGGCTGCGCCTGGGTCCCACTGAGACGTCGCTCAGCGCAGCCGGGCGGGCGCTAGGCGTGGCTGCTCTGCCTTCGGAATGAAACATCTCCCACGGAACTTATACTATGACTTGCCGAGCACTCCCTTGAGTAAGGAAACCACTCAAACAGGGAACTGGGCGTGCCCTTTTGTAAATTCTTCCAGTGGACCACGCTGGGATTTATCGCCCTCACTTTGCCCTGTAAAATCCCTGGGCCTTGCCCTCTGCCAGATGTTCAGGCCATCCACTGGCTTCCTGCGGTCTCAACACAGAATGCGACAGTGAACTGGGATGGAAGCAGGGAAAGGGTGGAGCAGTCTTGGGAAGTGTGCCTTGCAAATGAAGTGATCATTTTTTTTACAGCGTCCGGGCAAAGGCTATTTCTAATCTACTTGCCAACGACTCAAAAAGAACGAGGGCAGAGAGCTGTCTAGTAAAAACCGCACCTTTCAAAAGTTTGTGGCAACATCTTTCGTGTCGTTTCCTCTTGGCTTCTCTGCTATATAGCTTCCTAGGGGAATAGAAAGAAGAGGAGTGAGAAGGGAGGAAGAGAGGGAGGAAGGCATCAAAATACAGCTAGTAAGAAAGGGGAGGGACATGTAAAAGAAAATGTCGCTACAATTCACAAACTCTCCTCAAATTGACATCGGTGGTCTCTAAGGCAGCTGTATCCAGAGTTACATCCTAGACAGCCATGTTGGAGTTAATCCCTTTCTAAATAATTCTGAAGCCACTAAGTCATTTCGGCTCTAATGCACCCTGCCCTTGTTTGTTCAGGGATCTGTCAGTTGATTGCACCTACTCATTTGACCTCTAGATATTTTTCCTGCTTTACTCATGCATTTAATAACACGAAATATTGGGGCTCTGTTTCAGCTCTGTGATTAATTGTGCAGGAAGTTGCTGGGGAAATCGGGAGAGGTTCATCCGTGTTTTCAGTAGGAGGCTGAGACTAAGCTTCAACCTGAGTCCTTTTTCTTTATCTCTAAAGTGGCAAGAAATCGTGTTGTTGGCAGTCACAGTAGGTGCTGGTGTAATACCACAGGAAACCTACAGGGCAGGGCCTGATGGGGACTTAGACAGAGTCTGCTTCTCGCTGATTCCTCTGAGGCGATAACCAAGAGTTCTGTGAGCCAAGCACTGGGCCTAGGTCCTAGGAAAAACTGTCATCAGTCTGGCCCTGTCTCTAGAAGGCTTAAGCAGTTTCCTACCCTAGTGACAGGTAGTTAACCAAGAAGCAAATGACCTGATAATGGCCCTACCTTGGTGGCAAAATCTAAGAGATAAGGCCCTGACAGCTCGCACTTGGGGGTGGGGGTGGTGGGGGGTGTGTGTGGGGGGGTCTGCAGAGTGGGTGTCTCAGATCCTTTAGAGAAAGTGTTTGTCTAGCTGAGACCAAATGGGGCTCCAATCATGGAGTCTGAATATAAAGTAGTTCCACAAAGAAAAACTGACAGTAGCACTTTGGTTTCAATTTTTTAAACCATGACTTAATACTTCAAAAGACCTTATAACCCCAAGTTATCTCAAAAAGAAAGTTTTTTTTTTTTCAGTACTGTTTGCAAATGTTCTAACAGAACTCAGATCGAGTTGAACAGCCAGTGGGATTTTATTAACAATGGACATGTGGCCCCATGAAAACAGAATGTAAAAACTACAGCCGTCACCTGGGACACCCCAACTGCAGAAGCATTCTCTGTCAGGGACTGTGGAGGTGACATTATGATGGCCTAGAGGAAACACTTGGCAACCGAAAGGACATTTATAAATTCTCATCTCAGATTAGTTCTTAACTGACTTGGGGTTGGAAACACAAAAAGACAGAGAGGGAACCAGGAGCTAGTAAGATGGCTCAGTGGTCAGGCCTACTGAGGGCTCTTTCAGAGGCCATGACTTTGATTGCAGCATCTCCAGGGCAGCTCACACTCATCTGCAAGTCCAGTTCCAGGGGATCTAACCCCCTCTTCTGACCTCCGCGGCCACCATGCATGAATGTAGCATACAGACAGACATGCAAGCCAAACACATATCCTTGAGATAAAAATAACTTTAAAAAATTTTAAAAATTGGCAATTGAGGAATTATGACTCTTTGAGAACTGCCATGCCTTCCTCATCTATTCCCATATTGATGTATAACTGTGTGATCTTGAAATATCGAGACATTCATAGAAAACGGATATTCGTTCGCTCTTGTGCATAACTAAACTTCGTAGTTCTGTTCTCCATCTCACAGATACAGACACTGAACTGGAGAATTTAATACAGCTTCAGAGTGAGTGTTCAAACTAAACATGGGATTATTTGGGCCTGTATTTCGCTTGAAAGTGCATGCAGTACATTGAGCGGTGCGACCTTCCTGGATTCACGTTGCAGCCCTTATTCCAATGTGGCAGGATTGAGGAATGGGGCCTTTGGGAGATAACTGGTCATAAGGGCCGAGGCCTTCATGTAGGAGATTACAGTCTGAGTGACCCTCATTTAAATGTTTAGGATCAGAAGTATTTTGTATGTTTGGGATTGGAGAAATATTTACGTAACCATAATGAG
This sequence comes from Microtus ochrogaster, assembly GCF_000317375.1. Classification (NCBI taxonomy): domain Eukaryota; kingdom Metazoa; phylum Chordata; class Mammalia; order Rodentia; family Cricetidae; genus Microtus; species Microtus ochrogaster. Next base: position 28,463,069 of record NC_022027.1, read on the forward strand.
ATATCTTGGCATGGGACCCAAGTCTGAGTAATACATTCACACACATTTCATATAAAAATTATACATGTTGCCGGGCGGTGGTGGCGCACGCCTTTAATCCCAGCACTCGGGAGGCAGAGACAGGTGGATCTCTGTGAGTTCGAGACCAGCCTGGTCTACAGAGCTAGTTCCAGGACAGGCTCCAAAGCCACAGAGAAACCCTGTCTCGAAAAACCAAAAAAACCAAAAAACAAAAAAAAAAAAATACATGTTTTCTGAAGGTAATTTTATACAATATTTTTAAACAAGTTTTTAGATAAAACTGAGTTTCCTGGTGTGGAATTTTCCACTAACGTCCTATTTATTAGTGCTCTAAAGCTTGGTGTTTTGTAGTTTCTGGGATTTTGGGCCTGAAATCTCCCCCTATAGGGAAGAGCAGGCTGTCACCAAGGGCGCAACCACAAGGCAGGCTGACTTCAGACTCCCAGCCTCCAGAAATGTGGGAATTAACTGCTGTTTAGAGATCAACATAGGCGCTGCTTGGTTATTCCAGCTGGAACGAACACACAGCGGCCTACCCATTCCACGGCCCCCGAGACCTGGTGTGATTTTAGAATTTCAGTACGTCACTCTTTCAAAAAAAAATAATACATGTGACAGGTGTTTCTCAAAATCCATCATATAATCAGATCTTATTAAGACAATTTGATTTTTTGTATAAAGTATAACTGCTTTGTCAAATGCTCGGAAAGAAATTTTCTCCGTATCTTACGAAGAAAACTAAGACAAGGGTTTTTCTAAGTCATGAAGATTTCATAAGTGCCAAAATTAAGCACTACTTAAAAACAAAATAAAACTCTCCACTAAAAGTTGTTCAGAAAACAATGATGTCCGTTATTGAGCCTAATATTTAGTATGGACTATAAATGATTGCTTTTAAAATGCTCCAGATGTGTGCAAGGTTACTGGGATGCCCCTGAGCTCCTTTCCTGCTTTTCAGTGCAAATTGTGTGCTCATTTATTCATTCTTGGTATTTTTGAGGCGGGGTCTCACTACACAGTTTTTGGCTGGCTTGGAACTCACGATGTGGATCAGGCTGGCCTTGAATTTAGAGATTCACCTGCCTCTGCCCCTGAGCCCTGAGATTAAAGGCATGCACTACCACACCTGGGTCCCCCCCCCCCCCGTGGTCCTGTGACCTCCAAGAGGATTCAACTCCTAGCAGTTGGGTGACCTTTCTTACTGGTGGTAGAGTGTGGGAAAGCAGCTGCTCACTATGGAAACCTCCGGGCTGGCCGTCCTGTGACACTGCCCTTCCGCAGGCCACTCGGAGAAGACCTGATGTAAAGATAGAGGTTTTACACCTGTGGCAGCTTCTCACCTCCGTTTTGAAGCATTTTGTGTTGCTGCATCTGCCCCTTTGTTTTTCATCACAATTTCTTTGCTTTTGAAGTGCTTGGGGGTTAAACCTCAGGCCTCCCCATGCCAGACAAGCGTGTGCTTCTGAGCTGCTCCCTCGTCTCTCAGTTGTTTTGTGAATCGGAATAATGGGCATCTTACTCAGCTGCGTGAGAATTCACATGTACATCTGTCTGCTTCACAGCGATGTCCAGGTCTGTGCAGTTCTTCCTCATTTTGCTCCACATTTGTTCTAATTTATTTCTAACCCCCATTCTGTCCCAAATTAGTCTAAATGGTTTCTCCTTCCTGTTCTGCCTTCCCCATTTATTCTGGTTTGCTTGCGCTTTCGTTAAAATTGTCAGTTCTGTGGGAGTGACAGCCAGTTGGCCTGTCCCATTGACCTACCTCACCAGTTCACAGTGGAACTGGCTACCCGTGAACAAATACATAGCTAGCTCGGCGTCTTGGGTGGTGTGGGCTCAACAGCTGCTTGGTTGAGCAAATCCATAACTGTGTGGATATGCAACTGTTATAACAGCATAGGCTACGAGGAGAAGGGTGGTTGATTGGGGCCGTTAACTAGGGGGCTTTGCTGAGAGGGAATTGAAAGTTTCTTTGATTGGCACCGCAGAGAATGGCTGTCTAAGGATGTGTGTTGTGTGTGTGTGGGGGGGGGGGGTGTACTGAGCTAGCGTTCTGACACTGAGCTATGCCTACAAACCTAGGAAGAGGCATTTCAGTGCCAAGAAGCAGCTGGCATGTGTGCCCGTGCTCTGTAATGGGCTGAATAGTAGCCTCTATGAAAGCTGTAAGGTGAGGTGGACCTAGCCTAAGACAACTCCAGAGGATCAACAGAGGAAGCCGGGCCAAGTCTGTAGACGACAGGGCAGGGGCACTTGCACTTTCTGAACAAAAATGAGAGTCCGTGCAGAGTTCTGGAAAGAAGACAGAAGATCGACAGGGTGCGGCCTTCTCTGCCACCGGCTCAGTTCACCCGATCTTGCCCCGACTGCCCTGAGACCACATCTTGTTGCCTCTCCCCGCTGTCACCCAGCTGACGACACAGTCTCCTTACCCCCAGACACCCTTCTGTCTCCAGTGTTGGCTTTTACAGGCAACAGAGAAGTCTCCTGCCTCATCCTGTTTCCAGAATACACACATGTATGCGCCCTCCCCGCTTTCCTTGGCATTTAAGCACATTGCACAGGTCCTTTCTCTATCCTTCCCTGTTAGGAAACAAGAGAGTGAGAATTTTGTTACATTCACGGCTATACCCCAGCTTCTAAAAGATTCGGGGCAGCCGAAAGTCCATGAATATTTGGATGGACGAAGGGAAGTATAACTTGTGCTGTTTGAGGAGCGGGTGAGAGGGGGCAGCGATGCCGTACAGGGTCCGAGGCCAGCAAGCTCCAGAGCATATGAGGTTCTAAAGTCGAGGGGTGGGAGCAATTGAGGCAATCGGGATGGAAACCAACGCTACAGTCCGGGAGATCGAGGAAGGGAGGTGTAACCTGGCCGACAGTGGCTCGAGTCTGCAGAGTGAATGTGGTGGGCAGAAAGACTGCCTTCAGATTTTCTACGCCAAAGAGGTGGGTGGCTGTACTCTTTGCCTGCTGATATGTCTATGAGGGTGGGCTAGACTGGGTTCCTGCTTCAGGCTGCGTATTTGCCTGCGACTGGTTCTCAGGTCTTTCTGTGTTTCTTCCTGAGTGGGATTCAGGCTGAAAGGCCAGCGGCAGCTTTGAGAATTCCAGATGTGCAAGAGTCAACTCAGGCTAAAGATGTTGCCCATTTGGTGGAGTATTTACCAAGTATACACACAACCCTGGGCTCGATCTCAAAGTGTGAAGGTGCATGCCTGTAATCCCACCATTTGGGTATAGGAGAAACTGAAGTCCAAGGTCACTCTTGCTAACGAAGCTAGTTCAAAGCCCTCCTGGACTGTATGAGACCTCTGAGGGAGGAAGAGATAGTGAGAGATTTTACGAGCAAGCTGAAGCTTGGATTCCTATCACCTCTGGTGATCTTTCAGTATCAGTGGAGAAATAATCAACCGAGAAAATCACTTTATAAAGAGGAATAATACATTTGGGCTCATAATTTTGGAAGTTCCAGTCTGGGACATTTTATCACATTGCTTTGTAAGGCAGCCCGTCACAGTGGAGCCTGTAGCCGGCCTAAACTGCCCACCTCATCATGGGGAGGGGGGAAAATCCTGGAAGGCGTGCCATAATAGGGCACACCTACAATGATTCAAAGACCCCCTGTCCACTAGAGCCCACCTCTTGGAAGTGCCACTATCTCCCAATAGTACTGCCCTGGGCACGAGGCTTTTCCTGAACATTTAACATCCAGACTACACCAGGGGAAGAGCCATCTGCCTGCAATGGGAAGGCTGATAATCCACATAAAAGACTAGACGGTGAGACAATGCTTTCTGCAACCTGGGAATGCATTGCTTTGATTCTCAAGTTGAAATGATTCTCTCCCCAACCACATACTAGACATCAGATAGCCTGCCATAAACTGGACAGTTAAACGATTCTCTATAGGCATATAAGGTTTTGAGAGAAGAAAGCATTTGATCTTTGTGTGCACATTAAGATTTTACAGGATTTACTAATCTGTTATGTTTATAATTTTCTGAAATAAAAAGGTTGACTCAGGTTGCTTAGCTGTGCCCTTTGCAATTATACATCTTTGGCACTATAGCAAGGAACTCACCATTTTAAGGAGAGAAATGTTTAAAGAGAGTCCAGGGTAGATGCCACCTATAAGGAATAATATTTTATTTCTTAAGTTGTGTGGTTGATTCATTGAGCATTATTAATTTTTTTTTTTTACAAATGACACATCTCTCCTATTTTTCACTTCCTATTTTAAGAAATAACATCAAAGAAGTTGAGCGATTGAGCAAGCTGTCTGGTGTCACTTTCAAAGTGACTGACAGTGTCTATTACAATTTTTAAATGACTATTATAGACTTTCAGTGTTGAGTAAAGTCTAGATTCAACTCCTTGAATAATGACTTGGCTTCCTGGGATCTCGAGACGCCTACTCTGATTAGAGATAGCTTTGAAACTTCTCAAGTCCCCCAGGGTCTGTGCCCACACGTTCTTCCCCACACATTCCGTCCCGTGCGCTGGGTACTGCCACACCCTCATTCTCACTCCTCCGTCAGTCACAGCCTCTGTGGGCTTTTCCTCCCTGAACACACTCCCAAAGCATGAGTGAATGACTGAAGTTCTAAGGTCAGTAACCAGGCAAGACTTTTATTATTCCTCCTGCCACAAAACCCCCAACCTTTGTGTCTGCCCCTTACACAGAGAAGTTGGAAAATACAACCAAGATTATTTCATTCCCTTGGCGCCGCTGTCCCCACACCCCCTAAAGAGGAGGAAATGTTTTTGCTCCATCAGCTGCTTAGAAGGCATATTGTTTTTCTGGAATGAGGTCCGCCCACCCTATTTCGTAGATGAAGTTCTGGAATGGTTATGTTAGCTGCCTGTAAAGGACAGGAATGCACTGGGAAGTTAAGTTCAATGTTTTCTCAGGAATGAATGGAATCAGAATTGTAAGGAGCAAAATCACTCCTGGGCTCTCTTTTTATTTGTTTGTTGTTGGCTGTTACTTTGGTTGACTGTTTTTGTTTGGTTTTGTTTTCTATTTGTTTTTGTTTGCTGTCTCCTCCTGTAATCCAGGCTGGCCTCAATTGTGAGCTGAGCTGCCAAGTGCCTGAATTACACGAAAGTGCCGCCACACGGGCTCACGTCTTGGGTTATGAGATGCCCACTGGAAGAGCGCGGAGTCCTGGCTGCTGGAAACATTTGCAGTTGTTCTTTTAGAGCAATGTTCTAGACCATTTCTCAGTGTAATTTTTTCTAGAAATTCCTTAAATAATGTAATTTTCCTTAAAATGTTTAAAAGTTTTGATTCAGAACCTGTTTGAGTGAAAAACTATTAGAAGTTTCTTATACTGTATAAAATATTTCTGTTTCATATTTTAGGGTTTAGCCTAAAAATTCCAATGCATGGAGGGTCTGGTCCAGTGGGTTTGCATTCTTACTTTGGTCTTATTCTTTATAAAGCCTACTGATGTTTAATTCATTTTTCCCACAATATTCTGTTTATTCAGGAGCAAGTCAATTAGTTAAACTGAAAAATGATTTTCTTTGGGCAAAGCGGCATGCAAAATTAAAGTTTAATGTATTTTCTGGAATGCACAGTTCCTAGCCCACAAATGGGTCAGCTAAATTTCCTATAATAGGGTAGTTTATAAGCCAGTGGTATTGCCATAACCTTCTCCACATCCCTGTACACAAGCCCTTCTTTCTGAGAGCCAGCCTGATCATGAGAAGGTGTGCAGTGGATGGGGTGGGCTGGGCTGTGGTGAACTGTGGCGCATAAGCCACGTCCACGCAAGCACTCACATTTCCAAGAGGCTGCTTCCTTACTGGAGCCAAGACCCACATGCTCCCAATTGACAGAGGATCCTGGACTTTCACGGGAAATCTCTCATGTTTTAATCATTTTAAGAATGTGTGCAAGCTAAATTGAAAGTGTGTATAGGGCAGTGATGGTGCATTACCTTTAATCCCAGCACTAGGCAGGCAGAAGCAGGCAGATCTCTGGGGTGGAGGCCAGCCTGGTCTA
>NC_022027.1:28469311-28475710 GCF_000317375.1 Microtus ochrogaster
CTGGATTCTCTTTTGTGGAAAGGAATAGCCTTCACCCAGCTCCCTTACATTTTTAACCTCTCCTCCTCTCTCTTACCAGGTTACGTGCTGTCTCTGGTCTGTCCCAACTCTTCCCAGGCTTTCTGTGAGATCACAAATGTGTCACAGCTGCTGCCTTATCCTGTTCTCTACACGGACCTGAACTCCACTCTAACCAATGTCAGCATTTCAGCAAACGTAGAAAACAAATACAGTCTGTATGCCGGCTTGGCACTGGCCATCAGCTCCAGCATTTTTATCGGCTCAAGTTTCATACTCAAGAAGAAGGGTCTCTTGCAACTGGCCAACAAGGGCATTACTAGAGCAGGTAAGAAACGTGTTCAACAGGCAAAGTCTTCACTCGGGTTCTTGAAATAGAGCACGTTCCCTTCTACCCCAGGAGCTTTTCCCTTTTCCTAAAACTCCCTTCCCGCTGCCCTTCGTCTAGCTGATGGCTCTGAATTCTGCCATAGTCCATCTCCCTAGACTGGCCTCCTTCACCAGCCTCCCTCAATGTCTATCATTGAACCACACAGTTTCCTTCATTGCCTCTAAGATATTGGATGTATTGTTTATTTCAGTCATCGGGTTTACTTGTTTATTGATAGTAGACTCATAAGCCATGCACTCAACAGTGTTTATAACCCACCAAATATTTGTGGAATCAATGAATAGTGATACAACTATACTGCTATTTATTTATAGCAATATTTCAGATGCCAAGTAGCCTGTCTGACCGCATTAGCCACACATTCATATTCATTTTTATGAACTATAATAGCACAAGAAACTTAAATATTTTTCCTGGGTCAATATGGAAAAACAAATGACTCTAAGTTATGTAAACAAGTTTCTGAAAGGGTAGTGAGAGAGGAGTTTTGCTCCATCAAAAAAAAAATACTATATTTTGGTCTTAAAACAATTTGGTGCTAGAATTAAAACAAATAGTAAGGGATTGCTGAAGATGTCTGAGTAGAGCAGATTACATGTAGCCGCTAATACATACGTTTTAAAAGTAGTATTTCAGACCCGTGAATAAAAATTAATTATTCAACTAAGAATATTGAGACAACTTTGGAAAAAGTAGAGGGGAAAAATGTGAGAGTTTGCCATTCTGCAAAATACACTCCAGGTTCTATGAACCTGAAATAATTTTTAACTCCCAAAAAAGTCTTCTTAAGTATGAATCTATTCTATATAAAGGAAGACTATATTCTACCTTTTTTTTAAAGTTTTTTCAAGACAGGGTTTCTTTGTGTAATAGTCCTGGCTATCCTGGAACTTGGTTGGTAGACCAGGTTGGCCTCAAACTCCGAGATCCGCCTGCCTCTGCTTCCCAAATGCTGGAATTAAAGGTGTGCACCACCACTGCCTGGCAGAACACTAGTCTACGTAATTTAAGAGCTTCTCTGAATGGGTGGATAAAATAGGTCACACACAGACATCCTATTTGGAAATAACTTACTTGGAACTAAACAATCAGATGATGTAGGAGGCTATGAATATATGACACAGTGCTATAAAATTCCTAATAAAGAACAATTGCAGACAATAAGAAAATGCATCCCCTAATGTCTTAGTTAGGTTTTTATTGCTGCGAAGAGACACCATGTCCATGACAACTCTTATAAAGAAAGCATTTAATTGGGGTGGCTGGCTTACAGTTTCAGAGGTTCATTACCATCGTGATGGGGAACACGGCAGCAAGCAGACGTGGTGCTGAAGCTGAGAGTGCTCCGTCTTACAGGCAAAGGAAGTCAGTGGGCGGTCGCACTGAAGAAAGCTTGAACGAAAGAGACCTCAAAGCCCACCCCACAGTGACACACTTCTTCCAGGAAGGCCACACTCATTTCAACAAGCCACATTCTAACAGTGCCACTCCCTTTGGGGGCTATTTTCTTTCAAACCACCGAACCTGACGAAATAGGTCAGTCATTCAAGTAAAAAGCACAGAGAAGAGATGCAAACCTCCAGTGTGATGAGGTGATTCCTGTCTAGTCATTAGTAAATTCGATGAGGAGAAAATACTAAAGAAGTAGGAATGATTTTGCAAGATCATCTTTATTGCTTATGGATCCTCTTAGTTTAACTATAACAAATCGTCGAGGCCGAAGTCAGGAAGTGTTAGAGCTGAGAAAATTCCCCTTTCTCTAGCCAACATGTTAGCAGTGACTCAGGTCAGCCTTTGTGGTCATGGTCAGGTGAGTCCAGGCAGCTTCAGAAAAACCCTTGGGCCTTCCATGTCTCCAGGTGAAGGAGGAGCAGAGCCCACCACTCCAATGCTTGTTGTTCTTTAGCCGACTTGTCCACAGTCTCAAAAGCTCCTGTATCCAATATCTTCGTCCCTCTAGGACCAGTGTCTCTTGCGAGTTATGGTTTGGTTTTAATGTTAACCATGGCTGAAACAAAGAATTCAGAATTTATAGCACCCATGCCTATATTGCCGACTGATATCGTTATTGAACCTGGTGATTAAGTAAAATTCCCCACAAGTCAAAGGAACTTTCTAGGGAGTCAAAGGTAACAGAAAACCCGAAAAGGCCCCAGGAAGGACTGAGTAGGTGTCCTCGGAGTGGACAGCTGCTGAGGTGACCGGGAGCTTTGCCGTCTGCACAGTCCCCAACACCTCTCCTAGGAGTCAGTTCTGCCCTTATCTCCTGAGGTGACGACCTGATTTTTGTTTTCTGTTTTTTTCCCCCCAGGGCAAGGTGGACATTCTTACCTCAAGGAATGGGTGTGGTGGGCAGGACTGCTGTCCAGTAAGTATGAAAGCAGCGAGTTCTCAGACTCAGTTACCCTTCTCTCCTGAGGAGGGCGGAACTGTCTGGAAGTGACTGGTGACGTCACATATCGCCTTCTATTTAACTGTGTATTGTATAGGTTGTTTTCACACCTCCTGCTCTAGCTAAGGAATGCTAAGGAAGAAATTACTGTTTCCAGTATTATATTTACTTTATTTTTTAAAACAATTTTTTTATTTTACCTACCAATCCCAGTCCCCACTTCTTCCCCTCCTCTTGCTTCCCCCACCGTCCCCCCACCTACTCCTCAGAGAGGGTGAGGGCTCCCAAGGGGAGTCCCAATATTATAGTTTATCACAGACTTCTATTTCCTATGAAAATTGAGAAATATCTTCCCTCCTGTATCTTCTGAGTTCTTTTTTGTAATATTTATTTATATCTTAAGTGTATGAGTGTTTTGCCTGCACGGTGTCTGCACCTTGTCAAGGCCAACCATCAGATCTGGAGAACTGGGGTTACAGGTAACTGTGAGCATCCACGTGGGTGCAGGAATTGAACCTAGGTCCTCTGGTGGGTCCTCTGGAAGAGCAGCCAGTACTCTTAACCTCTGAGCCATCTCTCCAGCTCTTTTTCTGAGTTCTTAACTCAACTTGGTGGCTTATTTATTAATTTATTTTTTCATTCAAAAGTGTCCCTATTTCCCATGGCTAAGTAACTTATTTCAACATTTAAGAAACCCTATTCTAAGAAAGAACTTGGGGGCTGGAGTAAAGATCACCGATGCTCTTGCCGAGTACCCAGGTCTGAGTCCCAGCACCCATGTGTCAGGCCACAACCGTAACTCCAGTTCCAGGAATCTGACAACTGACCCCCACAGGCCCCAGGTGGACAGACATACATCTGAGCAAACCCCTCATACACACAAAATAAAGAAAGCATTTTTTAATTTTTCAAAAGAAATAGCTTTGAGTACCTTTTGACTAACAAGGATGAAAGCTAAAAAAGATGATAAAAACATTTAAATTTTGTAGCGTTCTTTCCATTTTTCACGAGTGTTCATATCGGTTTGCTGAATAAAAGTTGACTGCTCTGCCCTGGGAAGGTTCCAGTTGGTCTTATCTATGTGATCCTCTAACTCTCTGTGTGTGTTTTACATGTATGTCCTCACCCTTTCCTCCCATTTTCAAACAAAAACATAGGGACTGGAGATATGCCTTACTGGTCAAGATCACTTGATACCCATGCAGAGGACCTGGGCTCAGTTCCCAGCACTGTGGTGGCTCAGAGCCATCTTCAATTTCAGTTCAGGGGTTCTGACCATCTCTTCTAACCTCCATGGGCACCAGGCACCCACAAAATGTACATATATACATGCCTGCCAACACTCACAGGCATGAAACGAAAGTAAATCTTAAAATGAAAATCTAAGGAGAAAATCATATGGCTGCATTTACAATATCATGTATACCAAATAAAAAAGCTTGTGATAGCATGCATGAGATCATGCATTAGAGGGGCTGTCTCGCTATCAGTAGATGAGATTAAATTTTGCTGGAAGGACATCTATAAAATAGGAACTATAAACAACATAAGGGCTTCAAAGGAAGCCGAATAGTCTGAAAAGTCCTTGGGTTTTTTAATGAGAGTGGTCTCCTAACTGCTCTGTAAATTTAGTGTACCAGGCTTTTTGTTTGGGGCCACCAACCAGCTCCCAAATCATGACATGGAGACTTATAAGTTTTGAATGCTCGGCCTAGCTTAGGCTCGTTCCTGGCTAGCTCTTTTAACTTAAATTAACCTGCTTCTCTTTATCTGCCTCTTGCCTCAGGGATTTTTACTTTTCTTTATTCTTTATGTCTTTCTTTCCTTTTTACTCTATGGCTGGCTGAGTGGCTGGTCCCTGGTGACTCCTCTCTCTCCTTCTCTTTTCTCCTCTTCTCCTGATCCTCTTTTTTTTTTCCAGTCCAGATATCTCCTCCCATTTATTCTCACTGCCTGCCCGCCTCACCTATCCCTCTCTGCCTAGCTATTGGTTGTCCTGCTCTTTATTAGACCGATCAGGTACCTTTGGCAGGCAAGGTGAAACAAATGAAACACATCTTTACATAATTAAACACACACCCTTGCACCATTAAACACGTGCAGCATAAACAAATGGAACACACCCTTCCACAGTTTAATATTCCACAGCATAAACAAATGTAACACATCTAAAGATGTGTAAACATAGTTAAAGTAATTGCTACGGCAATTTAGAGTCTTTTTTAATGATGTTCTAATGCTGGGTATTCCTGTAGGTTGAGTGTGGTAGCAAAGCAGACAGAGAAAAGAGTATACACTGCTATTTTCTCTCTCTGTATGTGTTTGCTTGGCACAGTTGGACAGTGTGGAATACTGCAATTTCTGGGAAAGTGTCCCACTGCGGTCTCTGAGAATAAACTGGCTTGCACACAAAAGCCAGCTCTTGGGGGAATTCCGAACCTCACTCGGGAAGTTCTTTGCACTACCTGGTGCGGATCTCTAGTTTCTCAGATGACATTACATTCCGACATTGATCCTTATGACTTCCAAACAGCTACTTGGATCTTCTTGAGTTTCTGAGACATAATCACTTGCTTATAGGCCATCTCCAATTCAGAGATTCCTGCCATGGGCCTGTGGTGGGGGTTCCTGGGTATCTGCCACCTAGACACCAGATCCCTATAGGCCCTTCTCATTTTATAGGGTGTCTGATGTTACTGCTGTGGCTAAATTGCAAATCTGCTCCTTTCTCAACTTACTCCAAAGCTCCCTCTACTGACTCCGTTCGACTGACCAAATACGCTGTCAGCATACAAGGAGCTGGTCTCAATTGGAAATCATGTAAAATGTGCATCCCTCCCTCAGAGTTGTTACGTTGTTGTCTCCTGGCAATTACAGTAGCTCTCCATCCCATAATAGTGGTCCTTTCCCACAGGCTGCAAGTTTAAACCTTTGCTTTCAGGTATGGCTTTGCCATCTTTGAGACCAAAGTCTGCTGCTATTGTGAGTCATTTGCTTATCTCTTCTGATGAAGATGTTATCCCATCCACTCATACTTCTGATTGCTTTCCAGTGGGAGCTGGAGAGGCAGCGAACTTTGCGGCTTATGCCTTTGCACCTGCCACCTTGATCACACCCTTGGGGGCTCTGAGTGTTCTCGTGAGGTAGGTGAACAACAGAGAGCTTGGCTTCTGTGGCTAGTTCGCTGTCAGCAGGGCACTAAACCACGAGAAGCATTCTGCTAAGAAATCCCAGCACACACACACACACACACACACACACACACACACACACACACACAATGCCACCTGAGCTCTTAAAGCACAAACAGCCTCAAATAATGTCTGGGACTCCTGAGAGTGTAGAGACAAGCCATTTATAATAAAGGCATAAAAGATTATTTCTTGGATTATTGCTTACATGCAAATGGCCTTGAGTTTGATCCCCAGGAAAGGAAAAAAAATTAATCTTGCCTCTGAAAAAAAAAATCTTTTTTGAAGCCAGGCGATGGTGGCGCACACCTTTAATCCCAGCACTCGGGAGGCAGAGGCAGGCGGATCTCTGTGAGTTCGAGACCAGCCTGGTCTTGATTTGATATATTTACTGTTAGTTCGCGTAG
>NC_022027.1:28475956-28482985 GCF_000317375.1 Microtus ochrogaster
TGTGTGTGTGTGTATGTGCTGACACAGTGAAGCCTAGCCAGAGGTTTTTGGTGTGGTTTATATCTCTAATCTGAGTAAACTATGAAACTCCTTTGACTTTTTCTTGTTGCCATAGTGACTAAGGACAGCGGTTATCAGAGGGCTTCAAAGGCATCCATATGTCTAAGCTACACTTCAGTTCTCACTAAAACCCCATCCTTGCCTGCCGGGTACCTGTGCTGGATGCCGTGGCAGGATTTCCTGTCTTACAGTACATGGGGGTCCTAGTTGGATTTTTGTTTCTGTGATAAACACCGTGTCACCAAAATGAGCTAGAGGAGGACAGGGTCAGTTCCTACCTAGTCTGTTCACTGAGGGAGGCCAGGGCTGGAGCTCAGGGTAGGAGATGGAGCAGGAGCCATGCAGAGACAGTACTCGCTGGCTGATACCCTATGGCTCCATTAGCGTGTTCTCTTATACAACCCGGGAACACCTGTCCAGGGTTGCAACACTCCCAGTGGGCTGGGCCCTCCCACATCAACCATTAATCAAGAAATGCCCGCAGACCAGACTGATGGAGGCAAATCCATAATTGCGGCTCCCTCTGCCCAGGTGACTCTAGTTTGTGCCAAGTTAACAAAACCAACCAGCGCACGGGGCCTGATTTTTCTGAGTTGATCTGCGTTGAGCTTCCAACCCACTTGTTTGATGACCTGTGAACCCTTTGTGTGCCTTGACTCCCATTCTGTTGTCTTTGTCTCTTTAGAGTCTGTAAATTATCAGTATCTAGTAGAAAACTTCTGGCTAGGCCTATCTACTTCTCCTTTGTGTCTCTATAGAATTGAGAGAATTAAAGAAGCCAATGTGTTAGCTATCTGAAGACTCGAGTTTTCGCTGGGACTGCAGTCCCACAAGTGACCACCAGGGGACAACTCTGAGAAAGCACCTTATTCCTTAATGCTCACAGTCTAGGGTTCAAATGGCACCCTTTAGTGAGAATGGTAAGAAAGGAGGCTGATGGGCAGAAGCCTCAGAGAGCTGCTCGGTGTGGCAGCAGAGTGTCCTACTCTGGTATCTATGGTCGTGCCAGCCTTGAGCACTTAGGAAGCAAACCATGGCAAGCGAGGCACTGAGAGCATTAGCTAGTCAGAAATACCCAGGCAGAAGTGGACGTGAGAAAGTGTTTCACTGTTTGACAATCTGTATGGTTGTTCAGGTATGCGTTAGTTATGTATCAACTCTGAACAGAGTACCTGCTAGCTAGTTATCTATCTTTCTATGCCCTCCGTGCACATGTGCATGCGTGCATGTGTTTGTGTGTGTGTGTGTGTGTGTGTGTGTGTGTAATAAGGGCCAAAGGACAGCCTCAAGGGTCATTCCTCAGGCACTGTGCACCTTTTTATCTTGAGACAAGGTCTCTAACTTATCTGGAGCTTGACAAATAGGTCAGCTGGCCAGCAAGCCCCCAATCCTTTTGTCTCTACCTCCCCAGCACTGGGATTTTAAAACTATGTACAACCACACTAGTTTTTTTGTTTGTGGTGGTTTTTTTTTTTTATTTTCAAGACAGTTGTTTGTGTTTTTTACAAGAGTTCTAGTTCTGAAACTCAGGTACTGATTCTTGTGCCGCAGACACTACTGAAGGACCCATCACCTCAGCCTAGGGTGTGTATCTTTGAAACATCAGGGTACAGCTTGACCATCCATGATTCAAAACTAAAACCCAAGGTCATCCTACATTGGAAACATTCTGAGCCTGCGTAGGATGCCTGCGTGAAAAGTTCCTTACCTGACCTCATGTGACAGACTGGAGTGGAAACATGAGCGTATCACATATATTGTGTAAAATTTCCCTCCGGTCAGTCTGTCAAGTCTTTATGACGTACAGATGAATCTTCTATTTAAGCTCAGGCTCCCTCGCTAAGAGCTCTCATCCATGCAAAAAGCCGCCTCCAAAACACCTGCCGTCGAAGCATTTCAGGAGCTAAGCATTGCAGATAAGGGTGTTCTCTGTTGCCAGAGAGCTATAAAATACTTTTTGTTGCAGTTACTTTATAGGGGATGGTTGAAAGCTACTTAAACTCTAAGAGACAATGGGGAGAAAACAGGAGCATCCCATGCCTATGGTATCTCCCGAACTGGAAAAGCAGTAGAATAGGGATCCTTAACCATCACTTCTGAGCATATTCTAGTCAGCTCCAACGGGTTCAGTGAACACAAGCATTAGTGTGACCTCTAAACTGCGGTGGAATCAAACGGTAATTGAATGGTGGTGATTTTGTTTCTCTCTCTCTCAACAGCGCAATATTGTCTTCCTATTTTTTAAATGAGCACTTGAATATTCATGGAAAAATAGGCTGCATATTGAGCATATTGGGGTCAACTGTGATGGTTATCCATGCCCCCCAAGAGGAAGAAGTCACTTCTTTGCATGAGATGGAAATAAAACTGAAGGATCCAGGTCAGTGATTCAGCCTTAACAACAAAGCAAAACCAAACAAAAAGGAAGAAATAAATCCCACTGACGTCACTTTCTTTTTTCCTTCAAATGATGTCTGTATGCTTGCTTTTGACTTGGTTTGGTTTGGTTTGATTGCAATAGGCCCTCAATACACACACACACACACACACACACACAAACACACACACATTCAAGGATAGTTTTGAATGTACAGTCCTCTTTGTCAGTCTCCTGAGTACTGACATTACCCATGCTCCACCATGTCCATCACCAAAGGAAACTTGTGTTGACACTGAAGATGCCCAACAAACCTGCCGCGGGTTGTAAGCCACAGTGAGATTTGTTCCTTATAACTTTTCCAAGAAGTTAACAATTAATTTGGTTTTTGTTGTGGTGTTTTTTGTTGTTTTGTTTCTTGTTTTGGTTTTTTGAGACAGGGTTTCTCTGTAGCTTTGGAGCCTTCCTAGAGTTCGCTCTGTAGACCAGGCTGGCCTTGAACTCACAAAGATCCTCCTGCCTCTGCCTCCCAAGTGCTGGGAGTAAAGACGTGAGCCACTGCCCAGCAACAAAGGATTCTTAATGAACCCAAATTCCTGCCCCTTCTTCCTTAAGTAAAAAATATAAAATGCTACACCTGTCTAGTCTTGCAGTGATGCTTTGGAGATTCAGATGATATGTTTGTGAACTGCTCTATGAATCACTAAGGAGCCAAATGGCATTTATTCACTCTCACCTGTTCGAAATCCTGTGCTCTTAAATTGATGACGAGTGGTACCTCGGGAAGGTTTGGTCCTATTAGCATCTCCTGAGTCTGACTCTTTCTCCTCCTAACAGGGTTCGTGTCCTTTGCTCTGATCGTCTCTGTGATCTCCTTGGTGCTGATTGTGCTTGTGGCACCAAAGAAAGGACAGACAAATATCTTGGTCTACATTGCAATCTGCTCTTTGATCGGAGCCTTTTCAGTTTCTTCTGCCAAGGGCTTGGGCATCGCCGCCAAGGAGCTTTTAGAGTGGAAGCCCGTTTACAAGAATCCCCTAGTCTTCGTCCTGTTGGCTGTGCTTATCCTCTCAGTGATGACACAGATCAACTATCTCAACAAAGCCCTGGACACTTTTAACACGTCTCTGGTGACTCCCATTTATTACGTGTTCTTCACATCCATGGTGGTGACGTGTTCTGCCATCTTGTTCCAGGAGTGGTATGGCATGAAAGCCAGAGATGTCATTGGCACCCTGAGTGGATTCTTCACCATCATCAATGGCATCTTCCTTCTACATGCTTTTAAAAACACAGACATCACCTGGAGTGAGCTCACATCCACTGCTAAGATGGAAGTCCTTTCTCCAGATGGCCGTCAGAACAGTTATGTTTTATTAGAGAATGCAGACTGTGCAGCCTCGGGTTATGATGATGACGTCACCCTGTTTAGCAGGACTGATGACCGAAATCTCCATAAACTTTGAACTTTGACCAAGAAACCTGGAGAGAAACAATACTTACCTTTGGAAGGTCTGTTTGTATGTTTGCATATTTAACACTGTACAAACACTCTAGATGGGAGGCCAAGGAAAAAGACTTTGTTCTCACCATCAAATTGGAAAATCAAGTTTCATCTTCTTCTAGAAGATTCATGTCTATTATGTTTTTGCCACCACTAAACAGTCCCTGCCTACAAAAGTAGTCAAAGACTTATATTTGTCTCTGGATAATTCCCACTTTCACCCTTAGTAAGGAAATTATGAACAGTTTCTGAATTTTCAGAATGGACACAGTCTACTGTTGTTTTGAATTATGAATGCATTTTTTTCCTATTAAATTCATCTTGGCCACTCTTTTCAATTCAGCTCATTTATAAGTGTGTAGGGTGAAAGAAATTTCTGAAAACAAAGTGTTAAGACTCCATACATACTACAGAAAGTGTCTTTTGCTCCTTACCGTTTTGCATTGGATTTCTCTGACTCACTCTCGATCCCTGCTCTTAGAATCTCTGGCGGGGGTTCCTGCTGAGTGTTAACTGCACTGTCTACTTATGGAAGCTGATACGCCATGGGCATCCCATGAGTTGATACCTCAAGTCAAATGCGTGTTTACTATCCATCACTGCCTTGCTTTGTGTATCAAGTATATAAGCTGTGAACACAAGTTTGTAGGAAGTTTTCTTCTGAAGGGGTGGTGTGTTTGAAACTTGTACAATTCTTTTACTGGTTTTCTTTTTTCGCTGTGAGAACTCTGCTGGGTCCTCCGGGGCATCTTCTTGGTGAGGACGTCAGTCATCTCTCTTGACCTCTTTTCTCGGGTTGTGGCAGTTCTCCATTCTAGTGATCTTAACTTTCAGATGTTTATTAAATGTCACTTGTTACCTGACATCTTAGCTGTCAAGTTTTGCCCTTGGTACACTGTGCATGGGTCAAAGGTTCCTGGAACACAAGAATCGATGTGTCCTGGGTTGGAAAATGAACTTGTGTTGACATATGTGCCCAGGAGAAAGACGGAGAGATTTAATGAGTTGTCATATGTGGAGAAACAATGAAGTATTGGTGAAAACTCTCTGGAAATTAAAAACTTTATTGTAAATCAAACACCAAAACTGAACCTTTCTCAAGTAAGAAGATGATGCTTAAGGCGGGGGAAGCTGCTGGGTCCCTGCATCCACTCTGTGTCATTGGAACTGCTTGCCCCGTACTCTGCATTTGAATGTCTACACCTTGTCAGCACATGGACTGCCTATGATTTATTGGTCCATATCGATACTTATGTAAAGAAAACAGCTTTTTGTCATTTAGAATTTCACTGTTAGGTCGACGGTTGATGATTCTATTTTTAGTCCAAAGCAAACGCTATTTACAAAAATCTTTAGATTTAGCTACAATGGAGTGAATTAACACTTATTTCTAAAAACGGAAACTACTACTTCATGTACATGGAAAGCTTCCTGTATCATGCCCAGTAAAGAACAGGCACTTCACTAAAGCTGATTCTCACTGAACCCACATTTTAACCCTCACAGTCTTCTCCCTAGAACGAGGAGGACCTCTGAGCATGAGATCTTGTGAATCCCTCGTCTTTCCTCAATTTCGGCCGCACTATTCAACGTAGACATTAAGAGAAAGTGACCTCATCCTTGTCCACTCTCAATGACAATATAAAATCATTCCAACAAAACTCTTTCTTAGAGAGGGGGAATCTAGCTCGGTAGCACCATCAGCCTGTGCTCCATCAGCACGTACAAAGACAGTGGATTTGATCCTCAACACCAGGGGGGAATGATAAAGCCAGCGAAGCCAAACTAAATGTCACTTTCACCTTCAAAAGCTTTACCGGGGGAGGGACCATAGAAGTACTTTGAATGTTGTCAAATACTTTTGATAAACTGTGTTCATGAGAGTTTATATTTTTCAAAAATGCTTGTAAATACTGTTCATTTTAGATAGTTTATAAATTTGTAATGTGTCTGTATATTTCGAATAAAATAATGTGGTTGTACTTTGCTTTTTTGTGCTGAGTTTGTAGGCATTAAGAATTGTTCCCATTTTGTTTTGAGATTTAAAAGAAAGTTCTGAAGTTTAGGGGGCACGGCTACACAGGAACTAGTGGCGCCCAACGTGGGGCTAAATCTACTTAAAAACCTGAGAGAGCTGAATTTTAAACAGAAAAAAAAAAAACAGAGTTTAACACAGATTTTTACTGTTTGTTGATGACATGCTGTAAAGAGATTTCCTAATTCGACATCAACAACAGGAAAAAACGCTGCGTCATTTTAAAGCGCAGCTTCTTGGGGCTGTGCTGCCAGCGTAAACTCTGGCTTTAAAGCGTTTCAATGGATTTTATGGGACTGGATGTTTCTGTTCCCACTTGGGATCAGAAGGAGAATGTTCTGAGACCGTGCCGATGGCTCACTGCTCCCTTCCTGCACCTGGACAGACGGCAAAATCAGGATTAGGCAGGCAGAAAGCATGGCAGATTCCTGCCGCCATACAAAGACACGTTTTCAGACTGCGCAATGCTCTGCATATCAGATTTGGTTGTAACTTGGATAAAAAGAGTTTCTATGCTGCATGCTCAGTATCAGAATTAAACTACTAAATGTGGCTTCAATGTGGACTTGCTATGTGCCTGAAACTGTGCGCAGCTCAGGGACACCAGATGGATCTGAGGCAGGAGCAACTGCTCCATGCTAAACTGCCGATCAAAACTACTGTAATTACTGGAATAAGAGCACAGTTAAGGTTTCAACTGGGCAGGACACAGACAGTACCATATTACCTGTATATGGTACAACTTCAGTTTTTAAGAACTGCTTAACATTTTAAAAAATGCTCCTGAATAGTAAAAAAATGTTACAGATTCACAATAAAACAAATTCAGACATAAAAGACCACACTGTTGGATAAATGTACATAGGCTTGAGAGAGAAAAAATATATAAAAAATAAAGTTAATGTCTTAAAAAAAAGGGTAAAGTCTTTAAAGAAACAGAGTACAAATAGTTATAAAATAAAAAAATAAGCCACTTAAAAATAAAAAATTCACAGAGAGTCTGGATTATGTATATTATGTTTTCTTTAAAATTTTTGACTGTAAAGAAGCTAA
>NC_022027.1:28484576-28492794 GCF_000317375.1 Microtus ochrogaster
GTTGCCGGGGACGCAGCCCTGCCGCTCCTATTACAACAGGAACTCACATGGCCTTTTCTTTAACGTTGCAATCTGTTTGGGTAAGGTTCCCCACCAAACTGCCTGGCAGAGCAGACCTGGCACCTGGACAGAAGAACCTGTCTCATCCTGCAATGATTCGTTAAACAAAGTAGAAATTCCTAGTAGTTAGTATACTGAAATCTCCTCCAGCTCAATAACTTAAAAGAGAAAGGGGAGCCAGGCATGGTGGCACATGCCTTTAATTCAAGCACTTGGAAGGCAGAGGCAGGCAGATCTCTGAGTTTGAGGCCAGCCTGGTCTACAGAGAAAGTTCTGTGACAGCCAGAGCTACGTAGAGAACCCTGACTTGAAAGTGAGAGACAGACAGAGAAAGAAGGCAATAGCAGAAAAAGCAGCCCATCATATGTATGACAGCATTGGCTCCAGACCACCCCTTGGCAGCTCAAGTTTCTTATATAAAATGGCATAGTACTTATGTCCTGTGTACCTTAGCATCTCTGGACAGCTGACACGCAAGCCAATGTAACTGTGATAGATTCAAACTCAGGCTGGAAAACAGCTCCCTCATTTGTTTTTAATTCAAATAAAACGAATTGTCTAAGGTACCAAATCTCTCTCTTAATCTGTGCCCCATTCCCTTGCTTTCCTCTGTTTCATAAATAAAAGGGGATATAATGTTCTGTGTTTTAACATACCCAGTCAGGGCCAGAAGGAGGCTCCCAGCATGCAAGCCTCCCAACGCACTGCTGTGGGCTATGGTCTTGTACCCTGTAAAGATTTGTCTCTTGTTCTTCTTTAATAAAATGCTGATTGGCCAGTAGCCAGGCAGGAAGTACAGATGGGGTGACTAGAACAGGAGAGTTCTGGGAAGAGGAAAGACTCAGTCTGCAGTCGTCACCCAGACACAGGGGAAGCAAAATGAGAATGCCTCATTGATAAAAGGTACCAAGCCACGTGGCTAATACAGACAAGAATTATGGGTTACTGTAAGTTATAAGTGTTAAGAAGAAGCCTGAGGTAATAGGTCAACCAGTTTATAATTAATGTAGGCCTCCCTCTGTGTGTTCCTTTGAGACCGGCTGCAGGACCAGGCGGGACAGAAACCTGTCAACAAACAGCATTCGGGAAGCAGAGGCAACAACCAGCTACCCAGTCTACAGAATGTAGATCTGTGGGAGAGCTGGGCAGCAGTGTCTGTGTGCTGGAACACAGTGTGTCTACACTGAAGCTACACAGACTTCAGTCTTGCAGAGCAGGTGTGTGTGTGCGTGTGTGTGTGTGTGTGTGTACAAAGCAGCGACTCCTTGTCCATGACCTAAATGAAGCCATCAAGAGACAGATAATGAGTCTGATAGGACAGCTCTGTTGGTGAAATGTGTGCTACACAATCACGAGGACCTGTGTGGATGGCTAAGATCCATGGGGAAAGCCAGCCCAGTGGCACACCTGTAATCCCAGCTCTGAGGAAACAGACAGGATTACTGTGAATTACCGGCTATTCAGTCTAGTCAAACCAGAAAACGCCAGCTTTAATGAGAGTTCCTGTCTCAAAAAATAAGGTACAGTGTAAGAGAAAAAGAAACCATCGGCCTCCAGACATAAAAATACACCACAATCACACATACATGTACCACACACACCCTAAAAAGAGGTATGCTTGGGTTATGAAGATTCTCAAAGTTTAATTTAATATTTGAACCACATATTTTTCCCAATTGAAACTTTGATTGAACTGGGCAATAGAAGCACATGTCCTTAATCCCAGTACTTGGGAGTCTGAGGTCAGTCTAGTCTATGGAGCAAGTTCCAGAACAGCCAGGGCTACACAGAGTAACTCTCTCAACAACAACAACAACAAAAGGATTCTTCTCAGGATGGAGAGATGGCTCAGTGGTTAAGAACACTTGTTGCTTTATCAGAAATCCCCAGTTCAGGTTCCAGAATCTACCCTGGATGGCTCACAGTGCGAACTACAAGGACTCCGACACCCTCTTCTGACCCCCGTGAGTCACCTGCACCCAAATATAAAAAAATAAAATAACTTTTTTAGAAAAAGAAATTTCTCACTGCTTAGCCATGATTCTGCTAACAGTGAATTCTAATGAACAAGACTTGAAGAAAACAGACAGCAGAAATCCCTCTGGGCACAATGAAACAGGGTTTTATTGCACCATGGTTACCAAGACTGAACTAAATTCCTTCCAAGTAATCTTGCATGCACACACAAAAAAAGAGGGCAAAGTTTCCTAGTGTTTGGGGAGCCTGCTTCTCAGGACCACAGGACATAAGCATCCACAATGCAGCAATTCTGCCCCTGCACCAAGTACTGAGAAAGACATTCAGCCAAGATAAGTCACAGCACAGAGGTCCCCTGAGTCAGAGGAAAGGCAGGCTACAAAATGATGTTGCCGGCACTGTGGGAACGAAACTGGTTTAGAAACAGGCAGGGCTTAGGGAGCTTGATATGATTCAAGTTATACACAAGAGTTCCACTACAGGGTAGCACCTGCTGATTGAAGATTAGCCTGCAGCAGAAAGGAGAAAGAAAACTGGTCCAGCGAGATCAAGTTCTGCCCTATATATCCATAAAGTGGTCCCAGGAGCTGAGCGATTCCCAGTCTACCATCTCCATCCAACACATCTGGGTGTCTACTGTCTCCAAAAGGGGACAAATGAAATAGATCAAAGAGGGTTGCTAAGTAGGAACATGTATAAAAGAAAATTGGAATGACTAATTAAAAATAAATTCATTGATTTTCAATTCTCAAATTAACTGCAGACACCACAAAGTAACAAGCCCTATTTTAAAAAAATATTGGAACTTAAGCTGGGCACTGGTGGTACACTCCTTTAATCCCAGCACTCAGGAGGCAGAGGCAGGCAAATCTCTGAGTTCGGGGCCAGCCTGGTCTACAGAGTGAGGTTGAGGAAACCCAGGGACTAAGCAAAGAAATCCTGTCTTGAAAAATTCAAAAGAAAAAAAAAAGGAACTTCTGGCTTTTCCTGAGATTTCCTGAAACTCTACATGTAGTGTGCCCACTGATGAGAATTCTAGCTTCTCCATCTTGCCAGTGTCTAAGAGACTACAACATCCTGCCTTGGTGGTGGACTTTTAGTTGTTTTCACTGTATTTTCCCTGCATTGTTCAGCTTTGACCCCATAGCTATTCCGGTTTCTTTTTTTTTTTAATTTATTTATTTATTGAGGATTTCTGCCTCCTCCCCGCCACCGCCTTCCATCTCCCTCCCCCTCCCCCGATCAAGTCCCTCTCCCTCATCAGCTTGAAGAGCAATCAGGGTTCCCTGACCTGTGGGAAGTCCAAGGACCGCCCACCTCCATCCAGGTTTAGTAAGTTGAGCATCCAAACTGCCCATGCCCCCCCAAAGCCAGCACGTGCAGTAGGATCAAAAACCCATTGCCATTGTTCTTGAGTTCTCAGTAGTCCTCATTGATACATATTAGAGTACTACTCAGCAGTAAAAAACAAGGACTTCTTGAAGTTTGCGTACAAATGGATGGAAATAGAAAACACTATCCTGAGTGAGGTAAGCCAGACCCAAAAAGAGGAACATGGGATGTACTCACTCATATTTGGTTTCTAGCCATAATTAAAGGACAGTGAGCTTATAATTCACAATCCTAGAGAAGCTAAATAAGAAGGTGAATCCAAAGACAAACATATAGGCATCCCCCTGAATATTAACCTTCATCAGGCTATTCCGGTTTCTGATACCTGCCTTAGAGTTTGTCTATCAGTGAAATAGCAGAATGGCTCAGACACGTGATGACTTAGCCAGGCACAACCAGTTAAGTCTGTTAGTCACCAGGCACTGGGGAATATGCTTCTTCTTTCATCCTGCCCTTTAATAAACCTCACAGCTATCATCAAAGCAGAGCAAATGTATGCTCACAGGGCTTTAACCCACTACCATGATTGTGGTCTGTCAGCACAGACCTTCACCTAAAGAGGTATCGATCTCGGTTGTTGTTGTTTTGGAGGAGGGCTGTTAGAGAGAGGGTTTTCTCACTCTCCAGTCTAATGTTTTCTGGCAGCAGAAAACCTGAAGAGAATTACGATTAAATGAGTTCCTGATGGAGGAGCCCTCCGAATGGGATCAGTGGCCTTGTAAAAAGAGACACCAGGAATCTCGTTCTGTCTTCCTCTCTCACGTAAGACATTGCAAGAACTTGGTCATCTACTGCCAGGAAGAGAGCCTCCTCAGACCCCACCATGCTGGATCCCTGAGCATGAAGTTCCCATATCAACAAAGTGCACTTCCTCTCACCCTGGACAATCATCCTTACTGAATTCTAGCAGCTCTGGGAGATCTGGGCTATCCCCATTTTACAGCGATCTGGGCTGCTGTCCCCATTTTACAGAGTTTGAGGATCCAGTGGTTGGCTCAAACCACTAAAAACGAGTACATAGCGAGGCTGGGAGTACTAGTTCCATCCTTGTTGTTGAGATAAATACCCAACAGAAGCAGCTTAGAGGAGCAAGCATTTGTTTTGGCACATGGTTAGATGACAAGAAGGTGGCAGGAGCATTAAAGTGACTGGTCACATGCCTGCCAAAGTCAGGAGGTGGAATGGCAGATGCTGGTCCTCTGCTCTCGCGCTTTTATCATTTGGGTCCCCAGATGATGCCACCTACATTCAGGTTGCCTGTTCTTCATCACCTAAGCATCTCTGGAGATGCCCCCAGATACGTATCCAGAGGTTTATTCCCTAAGTGATTCTAAAACCCATCAAGTTGACAGTCAATATTGACGGCCCCAACTGGACTGGACCACTACTAGTCCTGGGCATTGATGATAGTCACCCTATTAGTAGTATTTATCAATACAGCGAAGAGTTTGATGGCCACTTCCAGGCAGATGTACTGAACAATAGCTACTGTGCAGAAAGTCAGCAGAGATGTATCATTTCTGAGCTGAATTAACTCTGGGTAATTAAACACGAGACTAATAGCTTAAAGAAGTAGGGACTCATTTATCTCCTGCAACAAGCCTGCAGCTCAGCACGTCTGGAAAGAATGCACGCTCGCCCCACACTGTGGTGGTTTGAGGGAGAATGGCCTCCAGAGGTTTGTAGATGTGAATGCCTGGTCACCAGGAAGTGGCACTATTTGAAAGGATTGGGAGGTGCAGCCTTCTTGAAGGAAGCGTGTCACTGGAGGTGGGTTTTGAGGGTTTCAAAAGCACAAGCCAGGCCCAATGTCTCTCTCTTCCTGCCGCCTGTGGATCCTGATGAAGAACGCTCAGCTGCTTCTGCCTTCGTGCCCCACGCTCCCTGCCATGAAAATAACAGACTGTTATTCATCAGAAACTGTGAGCAAGCTTCAGTTAAATGCTTTCTTTTCTAAGCCGTACCATGATGTCTCTGCAGAGCAATAGAACACATACCATGAGTAATGTTGTCTGATACATAGCAAAAGCACACTAGGCCTAGATCTTTTTTTTTTTTTTTTCGAGTCAACATGTCACCTGCTGTATTTATGGTAATAAGGAAGCAGACTCCAGTTTTTATGGCTGCTGACAGCTTCTGAGTCCAGCCACTTCCCCATTCTCTCTGTCCCACACCTGTGCAGGGTGTTGAGAAAGCCTGGGTGCTATTTTTCTTTTTTCTGGCAGTTTGAACTTTAAATCCACAAACCTCAGACCCTTGAACAAACCCAGAGGAAGTCCTCCTGCATGTGAGGCATCTCCCCAGCCCCAGGTGTGTTTTTGAAACCTTCCTTTATTTATAAGTCGGGTTTCCTCTCCCAGTACCCTGCTAACTGAGTCTGCAGAGGGAGACTGTAGCAGTGGGAAGGACGACAGGGCTGAAGCACCTTTGCTGTCAATTCCGAGTGTGTTAGAAACGCAGGATCTGAGGTCCTTCTGAGTCAGTCAGACTTTGCACCTCTCTCCAGATGCCCATGTGTATATTAAAGTTCGAGAGACATAACCTAAAATACCCTGGCTTTCACATTTGGATGCTATCAGAATAACCTGAAAAATATAAATACCTACTGTTGGGATTTGAATCAGCTGGGGCTGTGGTATGACCTGAGTGTTGGTTTTTTTTTTTTTTTCAAAGCTCCCCTAAACGATTCAAATCATCAATGAATTACAGGCTTAGGATGTGGCTCTCAACTCTGAGGTTCTTAGAAAGCCGGGGTGGGAGGAGCGCCGGGGGTGTGTGTGGAAGGGTTCTAAAACAGTGATGTTCGGCAAACACTGAGAACTTAAATCAGGACTAGAAGGTGGGTTAGAATATGAACAGGCTCAGGAGTATTTTTGAGATGCTCTCAGATGCATCTTGTGAGAAAGTACCACACCAGAAAGAAGAAATTAAAGGTGCACATCCTTTGGTGCAGTGGTTTGTGGGTAGACGAAGGACCGCTATCTTTGATGGCTTGAAGACCCTGCAGAGTTAGGAGGGTGCAGTTTGCTGGAATCTGGAAGGTGGCCACGAGCAGCTGCAGTGAGTTAAGCCCTGAGCAGAGGCTGATGTAGCAGGAGGCTGAGGCAGCAGCTGGAATGTGAGTTCCCTGTTTCGGTGCTCTGAACTATTCTCAGGACCCAAGTAGTATGCACAGAACCCAGTCCTTCCTGTCTGTGTTCAGTACGAGCTCCTGAGCAGCAGGGTTGAGATACCGTTCAAGAGCTAGGTGACCTACAGTCTCCAGAAAATCCTGGTTTATGACAGCTTTGGTGACGTTTTACCGTCCAGGAAAAACTTTGTTGCCTGGTCAGGTCAGAAGAGACCAGCCTATGCCAGTCACCAACTGCTCAAGAGCAATCAGGGTGATAAGAATGTTGTTGTGAGCCCAGAGGTGCCAGGGGACGCTGGTCCCTGGTCCCGTACAAACTTCCCTTTTCCTTCTCACCGTTGCAAGGTCACCTACCTGGCCGTGCTCTGCTCTGGAAAGATTGGGTCGATCTAGGCAGAAATTCTTTCCCACCAATCTGTGCCTATACTAAGTCAGCTGTTAAGTATTTTCATATCACCTGGGATAATAACATGCCTGTCCCTTCTACACCTACATTACATGTTGGGCAAGGACAGAGGGAAGAGGAAGAAAACCTGAGGCACACCCACTTTACCTAAGGAGAATATTCTCATGGTTGCTCTTAAGTTACAGGGCAAAACACTTCACGTTTCCCAGCCCTACCAGCCAGGAGGGGACATGAGGAAAATCAGAGCAGTTATACACAGGGTAAAGAAGGTATAGGTTGCCCGCATTACTAAGAAAAGAGGGCAAGTTCCATCCCCACTGAGCATATAACGGTAATCTGCTTCCTCTTCACCCAAACTATCCATTCATAATTCCGTGGATGTCCATTAATCTGATCTCGGTTCCTAAGATAATACATTCCTCTCCATTTAAAAATGGAAAGTGGGATCTAGAAAATTGTATATGAATGAAATTATTCTGGGAAAAGCAAGATAAATGCCCAAGAAGGACCATTGACTGAGGTCATCAGATGGACCCAGATGGTACACTAGCCCACAACTGTCACAAGAATAATGAGTTAGCCCAGAATCCCCAGAGGAAAGATGTTTACCAGCCCAGCTTTCCTTTCTGGAGATGAAGACTTTCGTGGTCCCATTACGCCTGTTCTTTGGATTATATTATGAATGTTTCTTTCCTCTGCTTTATTCTGGGCTCTGTGATGCAGGTGAATAAATAGACAAGATCCTTGTTCTTCCCAGTGTTATAGTTGCAGGGGCAGAGAACAAAAACAGACCAAAGGAAACCCCCATGAAAAAGTAAAAAGATGGAGTTTGTTTATATATTGTGCAGGAAAAGACCAGAGTTTCTATCCATGTAGAGCTATGATTTAAAAGTATAAAGTCAAGGGAGGGCTATAATTGGCCAGAGTGTCAAATCTATGTTAATAATGCCCTCAGCCCTTCTAACAGCTCTCAGATCCTGTTTCCAAGATGAATGGACTTCTATGTGAGTGGACTCCATTCCCAACTCTTAAGGGAATGTGTAGCCAAGCTTAGCCAGACAAAGCACTCCAGTGTCCTGGTTACTCAGCTGTGTTCCAGGTGGACAAATGAATCGATGCAGTCAGAGGAGTTCAGGACTGATGGAGGTGCTGGGCCAAATATGTTCTCTCCTCCAGGATGGTGCTAAGATGGGTGTCTTAGTTACAATTTCTATTGCTGTGAAGAGACACCATGACCAAGGCAACTCTTTTTT